>NC_138734.1:39728867-40318867 GCF_965113295.1 Leuciscus leuciscus | reverse complement strand
TAAACATGACAACAATGTTAAATGTCAAACCCTAAAACAATACAACCATATTCATTATACACGCCCCAGTGTACACTGGGAAAAGGGTAGATGGTACTGAACCACAAAATTACTTTATTTTAGTGTAGGACTAGATACATTTTTTTTTTTTTTAAATGCATTAGTCCGAATCAACTGTTCTACTTGCTGGTTTGACTTAGAAATCCTGTGTAATCCTTAGAAATTTGAGTGTAATTCTTAAAAAACAACAACAACTAACTTTAGTTATTTTTTCAGCATAATTTAGAATTCTTTACAGGTGTATGTAAATATTGTAAGTGCATACTGAGGGAAAGACATTTAAAATAAGAAGCGATGGCATTGAGATAAAAAAGTGATTCATGGCATTTTATTTCTAAATACACATTTTTATACATACAAAAGAATTATTCTTCTGTCACTGTGCAGACACATGACAGGAAAATAACTTAATGATTAGTGAACAATGGTGCCACCACTTACATCTAATGGGTCACTGAGATTTTATTATGGTTATTTCTTAACTGACACCATGTGGTCAAGTGGACTTTATAGGCTCTCAATGGATAATAGCGAAACGATAATGTTCAATTTGTATGGGTGAATTTTTAAAGCTGACCTTTTTTGCCTTGTGCAGCGTAATTCTTCAAATCAAAATTCTTTTCTGTGTCTGTCTCTACAACATAAATGTCTTAAATATCGGCTGCTGGCCTTTCTCCATCAAAGTCTGCCAGGAGTCATTTAATAAACAATTTAATCAGCTGTCTCGATGAAGTAAAATCCGTGTCGAGCCTTAGGTGAGAAACGCAAGGTCCCTCACACCAACGAGACAAGAAATAACTTGAAACGCGATAAAGAAGTCAGAGCAACAGGTTCTGAGAGTTTAAGTCATATTCCTGCTGCTGGCATCAACAAAGGATTATAAAGTGACTCTTCTCACTGGCATTGCTCATTGTAGGCAATTTGATTTAATACGCATTAAAAGTACAGATGCTGGATTTCAAAAGTTATCTTTATATGTTCAAGGATGTAAGGGTTTATGACAGATACAGGTCGTTTCAGATTGTCATTTGGCTTGCAAAGGGTTGACATGGTGGAAATAAAAAGAGAAACATTTAAGTGGGAATTTTTTCATTCAAGCATGCTTTCATCAAATCAACTGAAAGATATAATTTAGAAGATTTGTTTGTTATCCATCTAGCAGCACTGCTTTCAAATTGGTGGTGCTAAATAAAGAATCCTTGTAATAGCCAAGGCATGATATTTTGTGTCCATGAAATGAATTGAAAGTACAAGACATGAGAGTTTGCAGAGTTTTGCCCACATCCAGCTTTGCTCCCACATGCTCTGAGAACACTGACACAAACAACTCACCTCGATTTACTAATTTCAGGGTTGTCATATTAAATTTAAACCTGCACAATATTAACATGTTTTAATTTTACATCTACAGTTATTAAATGCACGATTGTAAAAGCCTTTTGAGATTCCATTTGATAATATAGACTTCAATTTGATAATAAAATATAAGTAGTAAAATAAATAAATAATTAAAAAAACCTTTTCCCCAAATAAAAGTTTATTTCCCCTGATTTTTTTTTTTTTGTTGTTGTTGTAAAATCAGATAGAGATTCTGTTGTGGTTAATCCATAATGTTAGCATTAGTTAATTCTAATTAGTAACTGTTTGACAGTATGGTGTCTGGCGGGTACAGTGTAAAGGTGCAGTACACAAACAAAGCTGTCGCTAACTCCTGCCACTGACCCAGAACACCCCCATCTCTTCAAGCTGTGCCACATTTATTAATCTGAATGTCTCTTAAATCACAATTTAGTTCCTGAATTTGAATTGAGGTGGACAGATAGACAGACAGAATAACAGAGACAGAAGGAAAAAATGATAGATAAAAAGATGGATGGAAGGATGGATGGATGGATGGACAGATAGATCTACATACAGAATGACAGAGAGAAAGACAGAAAGAACGATAGATAAATAGATAGATAAATAGACAGACAGAACAACAGAGACAGAAGGAAAGAATGATAGATAAATTGATAGATGAATAAATGGATGGATGGACAGATAGATCTACATACAGAACGACAGACAGAAAGACAGAAAGAACGATAGATAGATAAATAGACAGACAGATAGAACAACAGAGAGAGAAGGAAAGAATGATAGATAGATAAATAGACAGACAGATAGAACAAGAGACAGAAGGAAAGAACGATAGATGGATAAATAGATAGAATGACAGACAGAGACATAACAATGGATAGAACGATAGAACGATAGATAGATAGACAGACAGAAATAATGATAGATAGATAGATAGATAGATATAATGATTAATAGATAGATAGATAGATAGATAGATAGATAGAGATAGATAGATAGATAGATAGACAGAGACAGAACAATGGATAGAACAATAGATAGATAGATAGATAGATAGATATAATGATTGATAGATAGATATAGATATAGATATAGATCGATACAGTAGATAGATAGATAGATAGATAGATAGATAGACAGAGACAGAAAAATAGATAGATAGATAGATAGATAGATAGATAGATATAATGATTAATAGATAGATAGATAGATAGATATAATGATTAATAGATAGATAGATAGACAGAGACATAACAATGGATAGAACAATAGAACGATACAACGATAGATTGATAGATAGATAGATAGATATAATGATTGATAGATAGATAGATAGATAGATAGATAGATAGATAGATAGATAGAATGACAGACAGAGACAGAACAATGGATAGAACAATAGAACGATACAACGATAGATAGATAGATAGATAGATAGACAGAGACATAACAATGGATAGAACAATAGAACGATACAACGATAGATAGATAGATATAATGATTGATAGATAGATAGACAGATAGATAGAATGACAGACAGAGACATAACAATGGATAGAACAATAGAAAGATACAACGATACAACGATACAACGATAGATAGATAGATAGATAGATAGACAGAGACAGAACAATAGATAGATAGATAGATAGATAGATAGATAGATAGATAGATAGATAGATAGATAGATATAATGATTAATAGATAGATAGATAGATAGATATAATGATTAATAGATAGATAGATAGACAGAGACATAACAATGGATAGAACAATAGAACGATACAACGATAGATTGATAGATAGATAGATAGATAGATATAATGATTGATAGATAGATAGATAGATAGATAGATAGATAGATAGATAGATAGATAGATAGATAGATAGATAGATAGATAGAATGACAGACAGAGACAGAACAATGGATAGAACAATAGAACGATACAACGATAGATAGATAGATAGATAGATAGACAGAGACATAACAATGGATAGAACAATAGAACGATACAACGATAGATAGATAGATATAATGATTGATAGATAGATAGACAGATAGATAGAATGACAGACAGAGACATAACAATGGATAGAACAATAGAAAGATACAACGATAGATAGATATATAGATAGATAGATAGATAGATAGATAGATAGACAGAGACATAATGGATAGAACAATAGAACGATACAACGATATATAGATAGATAGATAGATAGATAGATAGATAGATAGATAGATAGATAGATAGATAGATAGATAGATAGACAGAGACATAACAATGGATAGAACAATAGAACGATACAACGATAGATAGATAGATATAATGATTGATAGATAGATAGATAGATAGATAGATAGATAGATAGATAGATAGATAGATAGATAGAATGACAGACAGAGACAGAACAATGGATAGAACAATAGATAGATAGATAGATAGACAGAGACATAACAATGGATAGAACAATAGAACGATACAACGATAGATAGATAGATAGATAGATAGATAGATAGATAGATAGATAGATAGATAGACAGAGACATAACAATGGATAGAACAATAGAACGATACAACGATAGATAGATAGATATAATGATTGATAGATAGATAGATAGATAGATAGAATGACAGACAGAGACATAATGGATAGAACAATAGAACGATACAACGATAGATAGATAGATAGATAGATAGATAGATAGATAGATAGATAGATAGATAGATAGATAGATAGATAGATAGACAGACAGACAGATAGATATAACGATATATATAACATTTTCCCTTCCTGTCATTCAAATTCAAATTCACTTCAATTCTAATGATATTGATGTAATGATCCTTCATCTGCACACACTTTCCAAAACACCTCAACGACTCGCCGGCAATCCTCCTCTCACACAGTGATTCACGGGCAGAGGCTGTTCACGGTTGGCTAAAAGAAAGAGAGAATGAGCCGCTCCCCTGACTCTTTTTTCAGAGAGTAGAGCTGACACAGAGACAGGTGTGATTTCTCAGGACACCTATTCCACTGATATCTGTCAGGTAGAGGAGACATTTTATGGATGGTAGTCCGAAAAAAGAAAGAGAAAGAAAAAACAACACAAATACAGAACCTTTAAAACCTTTTAGTGACACGTGTGCGTGGATTAAGTCAAATGTGTGATTATCAGTGCATACAGCAGTACTTTAAAATAAAGTCAGTGCTAGTGGAGATCTTGTATAAGCCAAAATAAAGTCTTTCTCCTGGTGACATTCATGGCTGAATTGGTTGGTCTGAGCTGGTCTCGCAGAATGACATTCTGTTTGGTGGAAGCGTACAGACAGAGATCGACGGAGCAGATCTTAGAGACACAAGGGAATTAACCCGCCTGACATTTGATTGCCTATTCGCACCACTGGTCTACCGATGGCTTGCCTGTGAACGTTAAAGCAGCAGTGTTTGGAGATTGTTATACTCCGCAACTAGGTCTTAAACTGGACAACACTGACTTAATCTGGTAAAAGTATGCTGGAAAAAGGTCACTGTATTTTTAATCTTGAAATTGTCAGTTGCTAAATTCACATTGTGCCTGCATGCACAGAGTATTTAGATGTTAATAAGGTGGCATACTGAATGATGTTTACTGTTCTTGGCAGCTGTCCCATTAGGGTTTCTACTGGTGCTGTGAGGACAAAAAAACAAAAACATGAACCACAGGTTAAGGCGATGGCAACTAATATGACATACAGCCACTTCTGCAACATACTTATTTGCTGTTCTCTAAATCATAGTCTAGGTATGCTTGTGGATGCAACTGTGCACCACAGGGAAATGATCCACGTTCAATTATTCATGAGCAGGATATGTAACACAGGTCACTTGGGAATTCTTTACACACCTGACACCGCATGCGCTAATCTCTCACCTGCACAGCAAGGAGCGTGTGCTAATTCAGAGACACAAGCAATATTCTAACAAGTTCTCAAGTGTATTTCACTTGACATCCTGAGAGCTTGAACGGAAAATAAATAATAAAAGGGGGAGATATATAGCTTGATCTATGCACTGCAGACAGAGAACCTTTTTATATTACAATTATAGTCAAATGTTAAAGGGATGGTTTGGAGTAAGATCAACCTAGGGTCCTTTGCACCATGACCTCGAGCCAAACACCCCCCGTCATGGTGCAAAAGAAGCCTTTTTTCCCTTGGTTGAACATTATTAAAGTTAGAGCTTATTTAGAGATATCAGCCGAATGGCTTAATGCAGGCGCTAATGGATCCTATGATGTATCTCGTAAATTACCCCACTAATAATGCCCAGAATGGTCCCAAACTTCTACAGTAGTAAAAATAGGCTCTGTACTCATAAAACGAGGCATTGGAAAGTTTGTAAGTACATCAGGAGTTTCTTTAAATAACACTTGCCTGATGGCTCATGCTACCGCTAACCCGGACGTCGAGGTCACTTACGTGATTTGGGTAAAGGCAGGGGTTAAGGTGTGAGGAGACCGTAACGTGAGGAGGCTCTGGTTTTAGCCAATGACTCCACGTCTCGACTTGCTTCTACTATAGCCTACACGTTCTGCATAGTTTGGGATCTGAAGCCTGCAGAAAAACTGTAATGGGTTATTTCACACGCCTTGTCAAGTTATTAGTCATTAAGGTGTCTCAAAATTTTGTGAAATTGTTAATAAAGCTGAAAGTAAACTAAAATAAGACTTTCAGATTTAATACTAAATGCCATGCTAATCTGATCACCAAATAATGAGATAAATGATGATTCAGAATTTGTACTGGTCTCTAAGGGACAGAGGTCCAGACTCCTTGGGTGGTTCAAATGTTGCATGACCTAATTATGCAGTTCGAGGCTGCTCATATGCATCCAGGCAAAATAACTTTGTACATTAATTAACCATAGATGCAAAGATAGCAAAACTAAATGCAGGGAGAGATGGAAATGCCTCATAATGAGTTCTGGCTTTGGGCAATTGAGAATTAGTGATATTTAACAACCTTTATATTCCGTAATAAATGATGTGTGCATGTGTAGGGAGACATGTGTAAGACTACAACTGCACTTTGATTGTTTAAATGTCCAATAATGACCTTTGTTTGTCTTAAAGAGCAAATTCAACTACTCAGGGGCAACATGTACTCACTTGAACAAAAAATGTACATTATAACAATTAAAGAAAAAGCTAATTACAAATAGAAAGAAAGAGAAAAAAACACTATATTTTTCTATATCCAGCCTTTCATTAGTGACTTGAAACCAAGTGCACATGTAGTTTTGTGAGTTACTGCATGTGTTACATGAATTACTCCATGTATTTCTGCTCTTAAGATCTTCATTGAATCAAGAGTAAACCACACATTTTGTTATACTGTATGCTTCAATATGATTTACTTAAATCCAACAAAATTCCAAAAAAATAATAAAAACAACTGCCTAAATGTGTATATGCATGTAACACATCCATCTCCAAATGTACAAATATAACAACAGAAATGTGGGCCAACTTTTTCATTTGACCACAATTTCATTTACACCACACCATATGTTCTCTCTGGCAAATGCACCTGGGAAAGAATCTCTTTATATGCCTGATCCATCTCTGACAATCATTCAAAGATATATCTACACTGTATCCAGGAGGGACACATCATTGTACGGTTGTCATACATTATAGAGGTTGTAGTAGCATTGCAAATCTCCTGAACTCTGTTTGCTCAATGCCAGGCATTATTTGACAATGTAACCATCACAATTATACTGTGAGATAATCATTCTTTCACCAACCAAAACTCAATTTTCAGTGGTAAAGGCTGACTTAAAAATAGGAATGCGGTGTGAACAACTACATGTGCATCGAAGGCTGTGTGAGTTGTTTTGAATAATGTGAGGGATAGACAGTTCCTCTGGGTTGTTGATTAAAGGGAAGTGTGTTTCTATGGTTGTTTCTCTATGATAATTTCACAATGCACAAGGGCACCATGGGCACACAGCAGGGAGTTTTAATGAGCAGAGCAGATTTCGGCTGTGGGCATCAACACCAATGCAGCATCAATAGGGTCATATGGAGAGTTTCTGCTTTTAGAGCAGTCAAAAGTTGAGGTACACTGAATGTTTTTGTGACTATGAAGGGCTCTGAATTAATGGAGATTGAGAAAGACAATTACTAAGTCACATTTCTCTAAACTATAATCACAAAACTCAGTTGTACAAACTTTTCAGACAAAAATTGAAAGTCATCTTCATGTAATTGAAACTTTGCTTTTGGCTCACAAAACTATCAAACACACAGATGCACTGAACACTCATTATACTGTACACTGTTTCAGGGCAACCTCTAAACATTTTGATTTGTGCAAAATACTGCTAATCTACATAAATTACAGTGGGAGGAAAAGGAATAGGTGCACTTTACATTCAGGGTTCAATCTGTTAACATTAATGCAGTAGGTATGATGAACTAACAATGAACCACATTTTTATAGCATTCACAGTTAATGTCTTAATAGTTAATGCTAATTTATAGACATATACTGTTCATTAAGTCATGTTTTTCCATAATAAATTAATGTTAATTTAACAACTAGAAATGTTAAAAATATATTAATATATGTAGAAATTAACATTCTAAAGATTAATCCATTCTGTAAAAACTTTGTTCATTGTTAGTTCAAGAGATCAAAAGCATTAAGTAATGGTAACAAATGTAACCTTATTGTACAGTATTGCAAAGAAATATTATAAAACGTACTTATGCAGTCTACTTATAGTTTGATTATAGCCCATTTAAAAAAACAACAAAAAAAACCCAATACATTAAGTTTGGATGTGAATGATCACATAATTGAAGCATGTTATAAAAAAGTCCTGCATATAATGTACAGTAAATCTGTCGAATGAAAACAGTAAAAATACTTAAAAGAAAAAAAAAAAAAAAAAAATTCTTGAATATTTCTCTAGAGTTGAATATTTTAAGTAAAAGAAAAAGGGTTTGGTGTAAGGGATGTGAGATCACAGTTATTCGATTATATTAAGTTTGGTAACATTTTATTTTAATGTGCCCCTGTTACAATGTAATTATACATTTAGGTTCTGAGTATTCGCTCCTGAGAAACGCGATAGCTGCTGATAATACTGAAGGAGCTTATATATGTATACAGTGATAGGCGTCGTATTCCTATAGGTAGACGTGGATCAGCTGAGAGTCAGCTGATGCAAGCTTGACTAACATGACCTGTCAGAACTGACGCCACGCTTAATGTTAAGGTAGGGTTTGGTTTAGGGTTAGTTGAATGTAATTGTGCATAATTTATAGTTATTACTATAGTAAATACAAGTAACGTGTAACAAGGACACATTAAAATAAAGTGTTCGCCACTTCTTCTCCTACATTATTCCATTTCATATGATTAACTTTTGCTGGGAGGACAAAACCATGTTGGTTTGCAGTACAGTTGCAGACAGTACAGTTCACTTCAGTTTTTCTGAAGTATTTCATATGTTTATGACATTGTGACACTTGATCTACTTGCATTAAAATATTCTATTATATAGCACTATATACTATACAGACCCTTTCCAAAAAATTTGAAAATCATGGAAAAGGTTATTTATTTCCATAATTCCATTCAAAACTTTAAACTTCCATAGATTATAGATTCAGGGCCCACAACTTTCAATTTCAATTATTATTATTATAGCAGGATTTGCACCTGCCCACACTGCCAAAAGAACCAAAACCTGGTTCAATGACCATGGTATCACTGTGTAATTACTGTGCGATTTCATGTAATATTCACATTTTTTGAAATCCTGTTTTCGTAGGTTTTATGAGCTGGAAGCCCAAATTATGTACAAATAAACAACTAAATACTTGAAATCGTTTAAGTTATGGGCCCTGAATCTATAATCTTTGGAAGTTTAACGTTTTGAATGGAATTATGGAAATAAATAAACTTTTCCATGATATTCAAATTTTTTGGAAAGGGTAGTATTCTATTATACAGTATTAAGAAGTAATTTAGTTGCTGTTAAAAGGCATTAAATTTAATAGGTCATACTTCATAGGATGTGTGCATGTGGTGCATCAGTGCGCTGTTTAGGTTTTTTCAACATCAGGTTTAAGGTTTCAAATAAACCATAATTAAAAATGAAAATTCTGAATGCAATGCAAATATTTATAGTTTTATATACACCGTAACTTTAATGTAAAACGTACTTTTTTTTATCCTTTTAATTTGTAACTTTTATATTTTAATCAATTTTTTTGCACACAATGTATAGCATACTTTTATATAGATGTCAGTTTGCACATTAATTGTTTGATGGAGTAATTGCAGAAATAACTGACAGATTAATTGATTATCAATGTAGTTGCAGCTCTACTGCAAATCATTTGTCACCACGGGCCACGCACTGTTCCCGCTCATAACCGGAGCAGGGGGCTTAAAAGAAGGATGATAAAGGAGGGGAATGATAAAGGAGCCCTGCTGACAGTGCAGAAGGATGCACACCTGATGCTTATTGTGCCATAAATCCAGCTCTATGCCTTTTCTTCTCATCTGTTCATGTAGGCTATAAGTCCTTGAGCTCAAGGTACGTCCACCTTTCCCTGCCGGCTCCTCCGGCACGTACCGTTCACTTTCCGTGATGACGACACCATGTTGGATGGCCCCTGCAAAGTAAATGTAATAGCTTGTGCTTTTAGCTTTAACTAAATGCAACTCGGTCTGACTCTGCATGGATAAGATGTAATTATACTACCGGTATTCTGTTCCAAACCCGAGGGGGTGATTTGGCCAACTCTGACCTTGTCTGTTTAAGACGGATTACAAACAGTTCTCCCTAAACCAATTAGTTGGACATTATCATGCAAATGACTGTTATTTCTCTTGGCGATCCTAAACACAGATGTGGAAAAGGAGTACACTAGTGGTGATTTCCCTTGAGATCCCTCCAAGATGAACCACAAGCATAGTGTGTTCCAGCACGCTCACATCCCTAAAACACATGCTCACATCCCTAAAACACATGCTCCTCTCTCAAGATGAATCATAATGAGAAATTAACAAGACACATAATTCACGAGTGTTTTGTAATAGTAGAAACAACATCATCTAAAACACAGGCAACCGATCTGCTTAAGTTACCGTGCCATTCAAGGGTGTCCGGGTGTTCGGGACGGCCAGTCGTTATACTGGGCATTGACATTTCATTTCCTATCTTGTTGAAAGAAGCATTTTCTTTTTATGTGCGGTGGCACGGCACATTGTTAATGTATAATAACGTTGACTATTAAGAGAATATTAACGTTAGTCGCAAGATACAGAGGAATAAGAATAAAGGAGTGTCGAACACTGTACGAGAAGCGGTGTTCAAAATCCTGCCACACCACAGAGAGCAATTCACATAGTTTTCCATTAAAATACATTATATTTCTCCCAAATCGTTGTTAATGCACATAATGACTTCCTTGGTTTTTAAATAATATATTTGTCTTTCGGTGGATTGAATAAAGTGCTTCATATAGAGAGGTATAATAATATACTGTAGATTGCCATTTCTCTCTCCATTTGCACTCATCGACGCCACATTTTTAACTCTGAAAGTGAACTTTTTACCTGTGCCGTGATTCGGTACAGGTGAATATAGATTCACTGTTTTGGACTATCGCCTTAAACCTGAGAATGTGTCGCGTCCGGTGTGCATTATAGACTATTTACAGTCATTTTAACATCAGGTTTAAGTTTCCTGAACAACTTTTTACAAAAGATGAGTCCCTGTCAGTGTTGGGGGTAATGCATTACATGTAACATGAGTTACGTAATCAGATTACTTTTTTCAAGTAATGATTAACACATTACTTTTTAAATTTACAACAAAATATCTGAGTTACTTTTTCAAACAAGTAACGCAAGTACTTTTTCTCATGTATTTACTGACAGCTCTCCTGTCCTCATGTTGAGAGGATTCAGGAGTGAGTGCAGAGGCGTTGAGTGTGAACATATTGTAGATCTAGACTAAATACCAACCTGAGGATTATTCAGTTCAGTTTTGGTGTGAAAGGTACGAAGCCCTGCACATGACATGACATATCGGGGCCAAGAATTATGAATTCGTTCTCATTTTAGTAAATCGTGTGCATGATGTAATAATTAATTCCCTTGTTTTACTAAATCGTGCACACAATATAATAATTTGCACCCTCGATTTTGTAAATCTGGACCACGTTGTACTAATTTGTTCCCTCATTTTGGATTTAACTTAACAAGGGACCAAATTATTACAATGTGGCCATGATTTAGTAAAACAATGGTACACATTGTTATATTGTGTGCACGATTGACTTAAAACAAGGAAACTAATTCATAAATCATGGCCATGAATTACTAAAACGAGAGAACGAATTGTTAATTCATGGCCATGTTATACTTATTGTGACTTATATATTTTCCTGTATGTCATGTGCAGGGCTCAGTAGAAAGGGCCTTTACATTTGTCAAAACAAACAAGCAAGCAAGCCCAGCTCAGGTGAGAAAAAATTATTGAAAAGTAACGTAACGCATTACTTTCCATAAAAAGAAAGTAATGCCATTTCCATTTTTTTTTTTTTTGCAATATTGAAATCATTACTTTTAAAAGCCCGAGGTGGCTCGGGCATCTGTTCCGGATGCCTCCTGGACGCCTTCCTGGGAAGGTGTTCCGGGCGCGTCCCACTGGGAGGAGACCCCAGGGAAGACCTAGGACACGCTGGATGTCTCCTGGCTGGCCTGGGAACGCCTCGGTGTTCCCCCGGAAGAGCTTGAGGAAGTGTCTAGGGAGAGGGAAGTCTGGGCATCTCTGCTTAGACTGCTGCCCCCGCGACCCGGCCCCGGATAAGCGGAAGAAGATGGTATGGTATGGTACTTTTAAAAGTAGCTTTCCCCAACACTGGTCTGTGGTCAGTGTAAATTAAAGCTGGACCTTTTGCTCCATTAACAGACGAGAGATAAGAGAGTTGTGAATAATCATGTTTACATCTGTGATATTAATACACACAGTGCAGTCACAATGTTGCTATTAGGGATGGGACGATTACCGGTTTCACTATAAACCACGATAAAATGTACTGACGGTTAGTATTATCGTTCAAAATTTTATTATCATTAAAACCGTGTTTGATTATCGCGATTTTAATAACTCACTGTAAATCCCGTCCAGCCAGCAGCAGTCTGACGCAGGCGCAGCGCGCAATGTTGTTGTTTTTATTCGAGAAGGAATGGCGAAAGGCAATGACCGTACTCGGGAGATTTTTCAGCGTTTTAAGAGGACCAAATCTGAGGTGTGGTCATATTTTGGCTTTTACAAAAGTCATGAGTGAAACTTAATCGAGGATGGTCACTACAATAGGGGGGAAACACTTCAGATCTGCCGAGTCCTCTTGTGTGACCATCACCCACTGTTTATAGCGAACGCAAGGCAAGTTAACTTACCAAAAACTACGTCTGGGAAATAACTGGGCACAAAATGTTGTTTTGAGTTGAAATATTTTATCTCACTCACTTGAAATAAACGTGAAGCTTCCGCGAAGAAAAGTTCGCAGCAAGTGGCTTTGAGCCAAAGACGAACGAACAAGTTCAAACAAGACTATCATTGTACACTTATTACACCGATTATTATAATTTTTTTTACCACACAATTACGGGGACATATTGAATTGAGATTAATGTTTTAAATCTTACCTGTTTATAAATCCATTTTGTACAGCGTACAAAACAATCGCCCAAGAACAGAGACGCGAGATGGTAAGTTGTATTTGAAACGAGAGAGCGCGTGCGCGTCCGTTGCGATACATGGATGTGCACTGTGTTATAATGCGTTGCTATTGACGACGGTCATTATAAGGAAGGAAATGCCAGAATATAATCTTGCTTAAAAAAGTGCATAGCTGCTTGTTTTATTTGTTGTTTGTTGATTTTCAAATATTAAACAGTTTTTAGTGTGAGCATCAGTTCTTTTTGAACACTTTCATCTCGTTTTAACAAAACCGTGATAATATTGATAATCACGATAATTTTGGTCACTATAATCGTGATATGAAATTTTCATACCGTCCCATCCCTAGTTGCTATAGAATGTTGAGCTCATGTTGGGCCACACTGAAGAACTCATGGATAATTCAGAAGTGATACGTGGATTATCACTTCTACCTCTAATCAGCAATCATTGGAATCATTCAAGCTTTTTTTTTTTTTTATGCCATGTTAGGGCTACACACTCATTTTCTTTCATGTTCTATGGACCCTGAAGTAGCTTTGGCCACACCATGTACAGTATAAAACTCTAGTTCAGACACTGATACATTTCTAGATAAAAGTGATTTTTTGTTCTTGGAGATAAGCAAGACTGTGAAAGTGATAGCATATAAAAGCTTGTGACAACACAACAAATTTGAGTCCAATCATGTCTAGCATTTTGTCCATGTTGTTGCATTTCTTCTTCTTGCCAGTGCACACTTTTCTCTCCCTAAGCTTGCTGCTTAAGTGCTTTTGCTTCATTTGTAGTTTCCTCTCATTTGCTTAGACACAAAATTCCATTCTATAATCTAATAACCCAAACAATAATGCAGTTTTCTGAAAGCAAGGTCCATTTGGTTACACTTTATTTTAAGGTGTCATTAGGCGTGTTTCCATTACAGATTTGTGCAAAACTTTTGCGTTTTTTTTTCTAAATGTCGACAAAGAACAATTGCGAAATGACGGCGTCTCCATTAACTGATGTTATGCGACTAAAACTTCATTTTTTCCTCTCGCGATTATTAAAATCATTCCAAAAACCATGGCAACGGACGTTGGTAGGTTTATGTACTATATCCCATCCACTGCACTAGCCATTATTATTAATTGAAGGGGATGTATGTGTGTTTTCCAAGCATCAATGGTAAGGAACGACCCTTTTTATTCTTGTGAGCGGCACATTATGAGGTGTTTCTGGGTGTTTCTCCCTCATATCTGCTTCGAGGTCTTGATTGCGGCATTTTTTTGAGGTTTAGAATCCGTTATTCCTGTTATTCTTTTGTCTTATATGAATTTAATAAAGAACTCTGTCTTGTATTCTGTCCAAACACACCGCGTCATCTACGTCAGGTGACCTGGAAGCTAAATGCGCAAAAACTGTTTCCATTGCAGTTTTTGCAAAATATTTATTTTTCGAATTGCCTGAAAAACCACCTCATGCGAGCGCAAAAACTTTTTTGCGATAAATGGGAGTTTTTGCGAAATTGACGTGTTTCCATTGGCCGTAATTTCAATTCGCAATTTCAATTTGCGCAATTTGAAGGGTAATGGAAACGCGGCTAATGTTACAGTGTAATTATATATTTAAGTACTGACTGAGTAATATTAAGCAACTACATGTACTTACTATAGGGTTAGGGAAGGATTAGGATTTGGTTGAGGGTTGCATGTAATTATGCATACTTTATTGTTATTGTATAAGCTGGTGTGTGGTGGGCGTTCTGGCGCAATATGGCTGCCGTCGCATCATCCAAGTGGATGCTGCACATTGGTGGTGGTTGAGGAGATTCCCCCCTTCTATGTAAAGCGCTTTGAGTGCCGAGAAAAGCGCTATATAAATGTAAAAATGTAATGTAATATAATGTTATTACTTTGGTAAGTACATGTAACAAGGGCACTGTAAAATAAAGTGTTACCAGATAAAGTGTAACCAAAAAGTGTTACAACAACTATTACCAACAACATACGGTGCTCATTTAAACCTCCCTCGGTCTGGTGAGGTCAACGTCGGCCTCAGTGCTGTCATGGTAGTTTATTAAAATCTCCTTTTGCAGGGAGGAAGAATTCGCTCTACTGTCCCAAAGCAACAACCGAATATCCCTGCCATCATTTAAATGCATGCTCTCCTCCTAAATGAGCTGCCCCTGGCAGCTATAGCAAACCAGCCAGAGCTAATATTTCACCTCTTTGTCAAACCGCTGCTATTAAACTATGGAGGGTGGAATAATTTCATGTGATGAAGTGCTGTGGGAATCCGGAAACTTTTTATCTTTAAACCTGCAAACTTAGGATGGTACTTTTCAATTTGTTATAGTTCTCAATGGCCCATTCCTGATAACTATTTTACAATTTATGGTGGTTATTAAAGGACATATTCTATGTAGTAACCCCAAAATCAGTAGTTTGTGGATATATACTGTGGTTCTGTTATGGAGTGTGAAAACTGAGGGGTCCTATCAATGCCCAATGAGCAAGTGCCACTAAGATCAATGTTAATAAATCGCTTAAACACCTTTTTGTCTTAAAGCTTTACATACTGTACAAGAATTTCCACCAGCCCAGTCAAGTGACAATCTGTTGTCTTCCATGATTGAATAAAAGAGGATGCATCTCCTTGTTCCTGTGTACAACATGAGTCGCTTTGTTTACACTTGGCTAGCGTTGTCAATTTCTGCGAGCACAGAACCATTTCACCCACATAAACACAAATTCCCAGAGAAGAAGCAATAAAACAACTTAGCAAGGAGCTGTGTTGATAAAGAGGTGTGAAAATGTATATAGCCAAATGGGCTCACATGAAGCTTACAGCGCAACGTTTTTGCAGGACTGTAAGCAAATCTGACATGCTAGCTAAGCTCTTACAGCCTGTTGGCAAACATAGCTAGTTACATAATAACTGTTAAAAATATGGAGACCTGTCATGTTTCAGTGTAGTCACCACATTATAGGCCAAGACAGGCCTAGAGAGAGAGAGAGAGAGAGAGAGAGAGAGAGAGAGAGAGAGAGAGAGAGAGAGAGAGAGAGAGAGAGAGAGAGAGTGTGTGTGTGTGTGTATGTACAGTATATATGTATTCATGGATTCATGATTTAATGTAACTCTAGTCAAGCCATTTTTATGAAAATACATGAAGTCGATTGGGAAAAAAGATGTCTGTCAATGTACAAAATACAATGTAAATGTAAATATTTTTGTATAGTTCTAGATATTTGACGTATACTTGACATGCGGCTGAATTTTTAGTTACTGTGTTTCATTTTCTGGCTCTCTGAACATCGTTCTGTGATCTTGTGCGTACTGTAAGGGGGATTCTTCCTCTGTTTGTTATGCTATCTGGCATAGTTATAATTCATTGGATTTAAGCAGGAAGCACAACGCATAGAAAATCATGTTTATTTTCAGAAGCAAGATAAATCTCTCAGCAAAAACAACAGAACTGGCAGGGAAGCAGTAACACTACGAGAATAACCACACATGGAGTTACAGTATAATCAAATCAGAGATGTTAAGACTTTAAATCAATTGTTTCATGTATTGCAAACAGAGCTTTATGCACACTGTGCACGTCGAGCTGTCTGTGTGTCAGTAATCCTGAAGGCTTTCTAAATCTAATATAAGACCAAACACATCAGATTTCAGGATCAGAAATCAGCAAATCAAAAATGTTTATCATCTTAAAGTGCGGTCTGTTCTTCACACAAACTATCACATGGCTTCAGAAGAATGTATTACTGTATATATTATTCAGATGAATACATATATTAATTTTGGGGTGGGTGGCCTAATGGTTAAAGATCTGGGATAGAGTAAATTAAAGATCTATGCTTTCACTATTGTGTCCTTGAGTGAACCACTTATTGTCATTGCTTATATAACCTAAGCTTAATGTATAAGCACATGATAAATGACTGTACACTATTACTACCTTACAACATTTGTTGTATTATAATTTTTTTATTCTGTGTAGAAAAATGTCATTAATCAAATGCTCAGTATGAACAAAGGCTCTTTAAAGAACATAAGTTCAGTATGTAAAATATTCATTCTGCACTTGACCTCTGTAACAGTGACACCACAAAACATTGAGACCAAATGCATGTAATAGAAACAGCAAAAGATAAACATGCACAAAACGACTATTCAGCGGTGTGAAAGAGAGGTACTAAATATGTAAAGGACAGTTGGAGTATAACCTTATCTGTGGCACAGCATGGTAGCCTCTTATTTTATGCCTCAAGTAAGAGCATTGTTTAGTCATCAAGTGTGGAAAGCAAATGAGTGGTGAAATTGAAAGAAAACGGAAATATTTCCGAGGATCCCAGTGATATCATGCATGGTGGAGGACGCGTATTTGCATATGCCTATAATATAACCATGTTGAAATTTGGGACACCAGTGTGTTGAATCATATTCAAATTCAAAATTGTGAAAATACAAAAGTAAAAAAAAATTATAAAAAAATAAAATAAAAACTGGACTGGTAATTTCACCCCTGATGTAAAGAAATGTATGGGACTATATTTAGTGAGAGTATATTTTCGTTTAATCCTATAAAGAAACCCTCTCAAACTCTTTTTTTTTTTTTTTTTTATCTCTCCCAGTCGTTTTCACTTCACATCCTCAAAAGTAGTTTCAGGAAGTTTGACTAATGAACAGCATCCTTCATTTTTCATTAAGGCTTACAGCATTCCTTGAGGACATAGGACTAGCCTTTTAAGATGCAACCAATAGACTTTAGCAGTATTTTGCTTATTTTGCTGAACACTGTAATAGAGGCTAAGTGGAGAGTGCTGACGAGTGGCAATTTCCCGTCCAACCGAATCCTCAATGATAATATGTAATTTGTTGGTGACATTTACTTCTGAGAAGATTTAGCATAGCAATGCATTTCTGTGTGAGATTTTCTCATATTCTCATATATCAAAAAATTGTCTCACGTATTGAGCTTTAGGTGTTTGTTTTGGATCACAATACATTTATTTATTTATTTATTTATTATTATGTGTGAATATTTTCATTTAACATATGCAAGCAAAAACTAATGTCAGTCCCAGTGTTGGGTGTAAAGCATTACTAAGTAATTAATTACTGTAATTTAATTACATTTTCTTTTAAATTGGGATTGAATCTGGGTTACTCTTACTTAATTAAATTACAGTTACTTCTGATGTAATTGCATTAAATACTGTAAAGAACAATATCTAAAACAGTGGATTTAACATCAAAATGTTACATCTAATGTTAAAATGTATGTTTTTAATGTAACATTCTCCCTTTAAATACTTTGGTCAGTTCAAGAATATTTTATGCCATTTTATATGTATTTGAAAGAATTAAAAGAGCAGTTTCATGTCTGGTCGAGGTTTATATGGAATTTAGAAAGTAATTAGTAACAAGTAATGCAATATTTTTTAGATTTAGTAATTAGAACCGTAATGTAATTACACTGTTGAAAACTTAACTAGTCGCTAGTACTTAATTACTTTTTTGGAGTAATTTACCCAAAACTGGTCAGTGCTAAATATTAAGTCCTTTTCCTACAACTTTATGACTTGCCTTCTTTTGCTTCACACACACACACACACACACACACACACACACGCACGCACGCACGCACGCACGCACGCACGCACGCACACACACACACACACAAAATGTTTTAACTGCATTTGTCCATATAATCATTTGTCCATGGGTTTTGGACCCCACTGACTTTTGTTGTATGGACTAAAGCAGTCAAAACATTCTCCAAAATATATTCTTTTGTGTTCCAGAGAAAAAAAGAAAGTCATACAGGTTTAGAAAGACATGAAGGTGACTAACTGATAACGGTATTTTATTTTTATTTTTGGCTAAACTATCTCTTTAGAATCATGGTCCAGTAGTGCAAGGTCAGATAGTTCCTCTTTTCGACGGCCAAAATGTGAAATTCCAGCAGACTAATCTGTACAAGTAGATTCAGGACAGGGAATTACTCCCCTCTGTATCATTCTGACATTTAAAGTTCCCCGTCACAGGTTTCAAGCATGAACAATAAAGGGCATCTCTCAATGCAGCAGATCCTCAGTTATGAATGAGTGTACTGTTCGGCCAACATTGTTTTCTGCAGTTTATTCAGTCCAAATATATAATGGAATGTGATGCCATTTACCACATTCATGATGAACCTATTGATTTTATTACATATAGTATTGCATCACACAATAGTTTAGTGTGAATAATCAGTTACTGTAAGTTTATGTGCAGCAATATGTATTTTTTATTTATTTATTTTTTACTGTTCTTTTGTTCACTGTTCTTTCTTTTGTTCTTTGGACCTTGTTCACATAGACCTGACTTTGTTTTATTGATTCATATATCGATTACAAATCAGACTCTGAAAGCATGTAATGCTGCAAGATCAGAGAAATGTGAGCATCAGTTATCACTTTAAAGACACACAAATGAAAATGTTTTCATTATTTACACACCCTGTGACCCTCATTTCATTTCAAACCTGTATGACTTTTTCTCTTCTGTGGAAAATAAAACAATTATATTATTATTATGACCGCGCTAGCGTAGCTAGCGAAAGCGGTCATATAGGGATTGTCAAAGGTTTTTTTTTTTTGGTTTTTTTTTGTCATCTACTGAATTTGTCAACGATACCAGGGACACCGAAACACCGGGGAACATGACCTTTGGTGGGCATGTAGCCCCACTAGACTTTTACGGAAAAATTTCGTTTGGTCCCCGGGGGCCACTCCCCCTAAATAACTACCTTTTTCCTAAATAACTACCTGAACCGTGGCACCGAGGATGAAGAAATTTTTATGGTATGTTGGTCTTAAGGGCCCACATCAACCTAGCCCATAATCACTCATTTGTGATTTGCGCCCCTCCCATAAAAAATGAAAATGCAATATTATTCTGCTTTAATCGCCCCTATCTTCAGTTGAGATGTTCAGAACTGCACCATATTTCATGTGTATGATTAACTTGACAACCTCTGGGGGTATCCTCTGCTAAGTTTCGTAGAATTTCATCCATGGGGGGGGGTATAAAATAAATTAATTTATGTGCACATTTAGTGACTGTACACTCATCGGCCTGTAGATGGTGCTGTTGAGCGAAGGGTTGCTGGTTTAGGATGATACTGTCACACACACACATGCAGGAATACAAACAAACGCAAGCATGCACACACACTGACATCCACACGCACAGACACACACCCATACACACACATACAAATCCACATGCACAGACACACACACACAAACACACACGCGCACACACATGTACGCACGCATACATACACGCACAGACACACACACACACACACACACACACACACACACACACACACACACACACACACACACACACACAGACACAGACACAGACACAGACACAGACACAGACACAGACACAGACACAGACACAGACACACACACACACAAACACACACACACACACACACACACACACACACACACACACACACACACACACACACACACACACACACACACACACACACACACACACACACACACACACAGAGACAGACATGTACATACTACTACTTTTTTTAGGTATATACATAAACACGCAATACAGCCAAATTGCTCCACGTCATTTATTTTTGTGGAAAGCCAGTGCAGGCCTGAGCGGCGGTCATATTTTGTACCGCCATGCGGTACATCTAGTTATTTTGAAGATTTTGAGATTTATTTTTAATTTTTTATCCATACAATGGAAGTCAATGGGCTCTAATGTTGTTTGGTTACCAACGTTCTTCAAAATATCCTAAAAGTTCCAGTCTATGCGGTTTTCCAGACTTATAAAAATAGTTATTTGCATTGCATTTTAATACACAAACACTTCTAAACTATATAAATAGGTGCACATGCAATCTCAGTTAATGTTAACAGTCTGGGAATAATACAACAAAACTACACTGAAAAAATTATATGATCAATAAGTTATGACAACATATGTTTTTTAATTGCTCATCAAAATAAGTTAAGCAAGATTCAACTCATTTTTTAAAGTCAGTTTAATGTAATTTAAGTTGAAATGACTTGAATATCCAAGTTGATTATACGTAAAAATTTAAGGCGGCAACAACGTGATCATCAACGAGTGGATCTCTGAGCTGGTGCGAGTGAATGGAGGCAGGGCTAATTTGCATATTCATAGATCCGCATATACTAAATGAAGCAATGGTGTTTTTTTTTTCTTTAAATTTGACGTTTAAATTCGTCATTTTGGTGATCAAAGATGAGTTTTAAGGGATAAAATGATCGACTACAGGGGGACTTTAAATAAACACACTGAAGGATATTTTAATGTAATATAGCTTTGCTCTATTCTAATAACTGCACCTGGTCACTATCTTCAGTATACACTCCGTTTCCACAGACAAACTTAATACAAGACTTCGTCAGGCTTAGTTGGTTTTAAAGAGCTAGAAAGACAATGGTGTGTGAGATGCCAGTTCACCTCAAAGATGACATTACAAACAGTGTTAAATATTTATTGGAAGCATTTTTGTGCTGGCAAACTAAACCTAAGTGAGCTAATGTGCAATCTATCTGGCTTTTCAATTTTGTGAAATAAATGGATCACTGCGCTGTGTGCAAAGTGGCCGTCTGAATTTTAAATTAGATGTATGCACCACCGGTCAATTGGACGAAGAATTAGATTCAAGGCCAGTTATAACACTAGTGTATAATGAATGCAAAACACAAATATAATGGAAGCGAGTGCCCAGCCAGGTTGAATAACCTTGACTAAACTTTCATAGTGCCAGTGAAAAGAAGCATGTAACTGCATTAACAAACATGCATCCATGTTATAAAATGGGATTCAAATCATTTTTGAAAGGGAAGAATCAGGGACACTAAAACATCATATTTAAATGATTATATCAGATGGATTATATCAGATGCATACAATGCCTTGCAAAAACCTCTACCATACAAATGGTTTTATAATTTCAGAGTATAGCAATAAAACAAAAACATCAAAAATGTGTAAAATGGCTTGTGTAATCAGTCTCTGGTTTGGTTGTTGTCAGACTGCATTACCAACAGGAGGCAGACTGCTGTCAGAAAGCTTCATGCTGGAGCGTCTGTGTGTGTGCACGCTTTGTGACTGATTACGTCAGATGTCTCATATGACATCCTTGTCACCCACAACAATAAAATATTGTCGAATTCAGGCCTGCGTTATGATGACAGAGAGGGCTGGCTTCTCTCCTCTGTCTAACTGTCTCGGTGCAGATGCATTATGCTTGCCGTTTCCCAATAGACTTCCATGTTTGAGAGATATCTGAAATGGAAATCATGTAAATGTTATGCTCTACTTTCACTGCAACTATAGCGTACACTCAGGTTAACTCACACAGTGTGCGTATCTATGTGGACTCCACTCCAATGTGTCACTGATGATTTGTCTGTATATTTTTGATAACCATGGAAGGTTTGAAATATAGTCTGTAAATTGATTTAACGCAGACCCTATCGAAATTCTGTCATGGTTTTGTCATCGTCATTAATTCTCGGATGAATTCTCAGCATTTAAATATGCTGACGCTACATCGTTATTCACTATAGCAATAAATATCACAGCTGTGGATGCATACTAAAACATTTTGATACTTATACAGACCGGTCAGTGTTCAATAACCCAACAACCTCAAAAAATTATGTTCAACTGCACCATTCAAGGACTTCTTTACATCAGTTAGGCCTCAACCACATAAAGAAAAACTTTAAAGAATATAAATCAATTAGGTATTCAGCTGTAAAATGAATGCAGTTATCTTTCTGTTAGTTACTATACAGCATACTATATAAATACTGTACTGTATGTAAAGCTTTCCTAATGAAACGTCTCACCAGCGCACTGCTTTGACACACAGAGAGGTGTAATACACCTCAGCACCAAGAATATGGTTTAATTAGTCATTGCTAAGAAGAGTGCATGACATTTCTGTCTATTGTAAAAAAAAGCATACCTATTATAGATTTGCAACAGTGAGCAGAGATATGTGAGAGTCTTTTAAACTCTGATAGAACACAATTTCCCCCCTATATTACAGACATAGTTTGTATAACATTATTATTTACACCTGTTCAACTGCTCGTTAATGCAAATATCTAATCAGGCAATCATTTAGGCATGCAGCCATTGTCAAGACGATGTGCTGAAGTTCAAACTGAGCATCAGAATGTGGAAGAAAGGGGATTTAAGTGACTTTGAATGTGTCATGTTTGTTGAGTGTTTCAGAAACTGCTGATCTACTGGGATTTTCGTGCACAGCCTTCTCTAAAGTTTACAGAGAATGGTCAGAAAAAGAGAACATATCCAGTGAGCATCAGTTCTGTGGGAGAAAATGTCTTGTTGATGCCAGAGGTCAGAGGACAATGGCCAGACTGGTTCAGCTGATAGAAAGGCAACAGTAACTCAGAATAAGCACTTGTTACAACCGAAGTCTGCAGAAGAACATCTCTGATGATCACACAGCACATCAAACCTTGAAGAGGAAGAGCTACAGGAGCAGAAGACACACCGGTGACACTCCTGTCAGTGGAGAACAGCAAACTGAGGCTACAATACACACGGGCTCACCAAAACTGGACAATAGAAGATTGGGAAAACATTGTCTGGTCTGATGTGTCTCAATTTCTGTTGCGACATTCAGGCAGTCGGGTCAGAATTTGACATAAACAACATAAAATCATGGATCCACCCTGCCTCGTATCAGTGGTTCAGGCTCCTGCTGGTGTAATGGGGGTTTTCTTGGCACACTGTGGGCCCCTTAATACTAAACTGAGCTTCACTTAAACGCCACAGCCGACCTGAGTATTGTTGCTGACCATGTCCATCCCATTACGACCCATCTTCTGATGGCTACTTCTGGCAGGATAACATCATCCGTCACAAAGCTCAAATCATCTCAAACTGGTTTCTTGAACATGACAGTGAGTTCACTGAACTCAAATGGCCTCCACAGTCACCAGATCTCAGTCCAGTTCAGCATCTTTGGGATGTGCTGGAACACGATATTCAAGTCAAGTCAAGTCAAGTCAAGTTTATTTGTATAGCGCTTTTCACAATACAGATTGTATCAAAGCAGCTTCACAGTATTAAATTAAAATAATACAACAAAGTTTGTTTCAAGAGGAATTTATTGATTGATAAAATAAAATTAAATATCCCCAAAATATCACATCATGGATGTGCAGCCGACAAATATGCAGCAACTGTGCCATCATGTCAATAATTTGGACCAAAATCTCTAATGAATGTTTCCAGCACCTTGCTGAATCTATACCACAAAGAAGCAAGGCAGTTCTGATGGCAAAAAGAGGTCCCACCAATAGAAATGTGTATGTCATAAAGTGGCTGGTGAATGTATATTGAACATTTAATCTAACATCTATTTTTCAATATGACAGAATAGATGGATGCTGTAGGGCTCAACAAAAATGATTTTTTCAACACAGGCTCATTGGAAAACATGCCTGCGGCGACATTTCTGCAAAAGATATCATGCAGCATTTGAAAATAACATACCAACTACACTAACCCTATCCTAAACCTAAAGAAATAATGTTAGGAAAAGCAAACATGAAATATGAATGCATTTGCTGAAGCAACTGTGCCATTTTATCTTGAGCTCTTTTATCCTAAACTCGTTTTTCATGGCACTCGAACCTGAGTGATCCGCAATGTGCCGTGATGCAAACGTCAAAATGTATTAGTTTACAAATCATGCTGTAATGCACACTGTAAAAAACAAAACAAAAATAAAATAAATTAGTAAATAAAGCAAAGATTATTGGAGTACGTTTTACAAGAAAATACTATTTCAGTTCTGCTATACTTCAAAATTTCATGTTTAATTTAATGAATTACTTGTCATTTCTTTGCAATTGTTTGTGAAAGTGAACAAAGTGAAAATTTTTATACCATTTTTTTTTTCAGTGTAAAAGTGAGGCCATATAATGTTCCACAAGCCAGAAATGATTCACCTATTATGTAACAGATCCATATGGCGCAAAACATTACTGATAGGTTTTTAGATTTAACACATTCTTCTTTGATGTATTCAAGACTATCAAAAGCCATTGTTTTGCCATTTTGATAAAACCTCATCTGTGTTAGACAGCTAATACTTAGTTTCTTTGGTGACAAATCAAAGAATCAAGGTATTAAAATGGACTTACAAGATCAGTGAATGTAAAACTGATCCAAGACACTCTCACAGGGCTTCTGGGCTTTGATATGAGCTCTGAAGCCCACAGGCATACAGGTGGTCACATGCAATAAAGTCCACATTATATTTACAAGCTCACGTTACACTTTTACAGTTGAAATAAAATGTCCTAGTTGTTATTTTAAAAGGTCTTTCTTTATAGGCCTATAGGAATATTATAGCACATTATGATATAGGAAGTACAGAGACAATACAATTTTATACGCAATGTCTATAACTAGACTTGGTGCTGAGTATATATTCTCATGTAATACATCAATAATTTAATGTGACTTTTAAAACACTGTTCTTAAAGTCCCCCTGTAGACAATAATTGTATCCCTTGGCTTAAAACTCATATTTGATCACCAAAATTATATTTAAACGTTTTTTCCTTGGAAAAAAAATCTTCATACCTTAAAATAGCTTGTAACTCTACACTCTTGCCTAATTTAGTTCATGCGGTTCTATGAATATGCAAATGAGCCCCGCCTCCACTCACTGGCACAAGCTCAGAGATCCACTGATTGGTTACAAGGTACACTGTAAAAAAAAATCTGTTACATTTACGGTAAAAAACTGGCAGCTGTGGTTGCCAGAAATTTACCGTAAAAAATACGGTAGCAACATTTTAGATTTAACAGACTTAACATAAATTTACAGTGATAAACCATATTTAATTATCTGATATAATGTTAATTTACTGATCTATTGAAGTATTAATATCTGGTTTGTACCTTAGTATTATACACTGACAACCAACAATCACAGTGGTGATGAAAATCACTTGATGAATTAAAGCTCATCAAGCAGCTCTTTCACTAAAAAGTTAATACTAATATATAGAAGCTGCACAGTAAACACCATCATGGTAACACACATGAAATTAAAAAAATGCAATAAACATTAATTTAACAACATTAAATGTAAGATAAAACCCTAATGTCATAACTGATTAGAAAAAACTAAGAAAACTATGAAAAAACAGTTATTTCTACAAAAATACATCAAATGTGAAGTGTCACGCAGGGAATTGTGGGAATGTCAATTTATGTTTTTTCACTGTAAATTATACAATGACTTGTTCTTTTTCACTTCCAAAAACTGTAACTTTAACGGTATGTTACTGTAAAATTACACGATCATTTGACGTCAAAAACACCAACGATTGATTTCAAACTGCATTTTTCAGTCTTTGGTTCACTGCAGTTTTAAAGAGAAAATACTAAGCAATGGTGTTGACTTATGAATTTGCACATGGTTTGCTTTTAAAGCATATTAAAAACACATTAAAAGCTTGATTTTCACCAACGCAGAACTGTGCAATTTTTGGTGTTAGAGACATCACATGAAAACACAGGCTTAACCAGAGAGTTTGGGGAAGGACAGATGTGTTTGACCATTACTTTGGCAATTATGCACAAAAATGACAGACTTAAACGGTGGGCACTGAATATAAGACAACTGAACATAAGCAATACCGTAATAAACAAGTGCACATAGACACATAGGCCTACAAAAACATTAAATCATAAATGTACAAGACACAAGATACTAAACACACACTAAGCACAGTGTGAGATCTTTATGGCACTGTTGGAGAGATGCTGACCGATCAATACAGTGCTCAAAACAGTCTGTATTTACTCTCAGCTATTGAAAAAATTATAACTGTGGAGAGAAATAATTTTTTCTGTGCGAGTCAAAAGTAGTCAACAAGCATTGGAAGAAAATCTGCCCTGAAGCCCCAAAATCTGGACCGGCATATGAGCGAGTGAGAGAAAGTCATCACATTTCACACCATGTCAAACACACACTTTCTCAGACTCACGTTTGTGATCTGAGCAGCAAGAGAGCTTTACTTGCCTGCCATTTTCACTATTATGCCCTGAGGCGGTCTTAATACAGCGAAAGAGATGTGCTGTGAAAGAGATGGAGAATAATGCGTACACTCTCTTAGTCTGTAGGTGACTAAACTGTGCAGCCATTCGAGAGAATGTACTCTGATGAACATGCGAGAGAAAAACCGTGATGTTAAATGTGACATTTCTAATTATGTCGTTACAAATGCAAAGCAAGCCACAACTAATATGGATGATGCCAGTCGTCATATTAAAATGGCTTCTTCTCTAAAGAGGCTTTTTGAACCTCTCTGGGAGCTGAAAATGGACACATCTTGTGCCAGTTTTACTAATGGTGGATTTTTTTACTTTCTAGTCATCAAAGAATCATGAAAAAAGCTTTCACAAAAATATTAAGCAGCACAACTGATTTCAACATTGATAATAATAATATTTCTTCAGCATTAAATCAGCATATTAGAAGGATTTCTGAAAGATGATGTGAGACTGAAGACTGGAGTAATGATGCTATTTTTTTTATGCCAATCACAGGAATAAGTTACATTTTTAAAATGCTTTTAAACTGTTGTGTTTATTCTTAATACTATTTCACAATATTTCTTCTTCTTTTTTTCTTCTTTTTTTAAATAAATGAAGCTTTCTTTCAAAAACATTGGTGTCAATAACATTTAAAACATTCATACCTAAACTTTGAATGGTAGTGTATGAATGCAAGAAATTTGTTTAGTTTACTCTATAATGCAAATTTGCATTAGCTGGATCAGCCTTTAAAATATTCTTTTGCCTGATTTAGCACAAAGAAGCATAATTTATGACACCATTGTTGTCAGATTTTACTTCTCATTTGAAAGAGGTCATTGAAACATGACATTTTGACCAAAAGTTGTAGAGATTTTGCTCCTTTCCCATTAAAGTTCAGGTTGCCTGTATGGATGCAGAGTGAGCTGACTTGCTTTAAAGACACTCGTCTTGTTCTTCATGGCCAGAATAACCTTCAATGTGGACACGACCTGTTACCATCGAGCCAAAAGTCAACTTTTGCAAGACTGATAACCTTATCAAGTCAATTTTAGTCAATATTGTCAAATTAATGTTTGTTTTACTTTGCCACTTTTTCATTAAAAGTGGCAAACACTGATAAAAAGTGATGAAAAAAGTATAAATTCAATTATATTTTGTCACATTTTAGGTAGGGATAAATAAAACTGGTTATCAGTCCAATCCTCTTGTGACTACCCTCTTTTAGCAGCTTTGGAGAAGGTGAAAAAGTCCAACTTATCTCTTTTCAACAGCTTAATATTGAAGTACAGTAGGTGACATAATTGCCCATCAAGGCCACATCAACACACACATTTGTGTTACTGCACAGTCTCTGCTTTTTAATTTAATGCGAGTAGCTCAAGCTCCTCCAAAAGACATGCTTGAGGTGCCACTTTCCAAATGTGTGAAAACATATTTTTTTAAATAAATGCATTCCAGGCGTACCACGCAAAACAGCATAAAATTGACTGTTACAGTACTGGTTACAGATCTGACTAAATCATGTTGTGTGTGCCGTACGTCAGCGTGTTTTGTGAAATCAGATGAAATAGAAGAGATTATTTCTTGCTTTGATCTCTATAACAATAAAGACCCAGATAAATGGTAAAAGCTGTTGGAGCCCAAGCATTATTTGAGAAGACACAGAGAGAAGAGTGAATTTCAATCTTCAGCTCTGCATCTCATGCTTAAATAAACAATCCAATCTAAGCGGATAGTCAGTAAAACAAACAAAATAAAAGGGAGAGAGAATGTTAGTGGCAGATGCGTAAGTGACAAGGTAATTGTGCCGATCCTGCACTTCTCATTCTCACGGTGGCGAGCAGCCATCACACACGAGATGGATAGGAAGGAATAGCAATGTGATATTCCTACTGGACTCTTATTATAAATGAGGAATCTGAGGGCACGGTCGTCGCAATCAGAACCTCTTGATATGGCATGCGAATTTGAATAATTCATGTAAAAAGGATCAGGTGATGAATGATTACAAATCTGTATTGGGTTAAGCCGTCATAAATCTTTACAGCTTAACTAGGGGGCATTTGAGAGACAATAACAGATATGACTCATGATGTATCATTTAAGGGTAGATACATGGTGCGTAACATGGCCACAAGTTTTAACGGCATTACGAATTTAAAATAGGATTCATTTTTTATGAATGAATAAGAGAAAGTGTGTATTTTAGATCTTGTTACTGCTCACCATTCCTCTAAAGTTTTTCATGGTTGTAATCTTTTAAACTTTTTTTTATTTTTTTTGCCTTGACTAGTTTATTTTAAATGGTCCTGTAATATGATAAAAGAATTGAAGTATATTCCTGGAGTCTCTTAAAAACTGCATGTTTAATTATTATTATGTAAGATCTAGTAAGGTGGACTTGGAAAAAAAAAGAAAGAAAGAAAGAAAGAAAGAAAGAAAGGAATGTTAAAATAAAATAAAAAGAAATAGCCTATATATTTTTGACTTTAAAATAAAAAGCTATATAAAAGTTTAGGGTCCGTAATATTGTATATATATATATATATATATATATATATATATATATTTATATATATATATATATATATATATATATATATATATTAAGTCTATTATGCTCATTAACACAGCATTTATATTAACAAAAATACAGTAAAAACATTAATATTTATATTTATAAACATTAATAATGACCGTTTTCTATTTAAATGTCTTGCAAAAATTTTATTGATTCCTGTGATGCAATGCTGAATTTTCTGCATCATTACTCCAATTTTCAGTGTCTTTCGATCCTTTAGAAATCATTCATGCTGATTTGTTGCTCAAGAAACATGTCTTATTAATTAATGTGTTAAAAGCATTTGTCCTGCTAAATATTTTCACGGAAACCATGATACATTTTGTTTCAGGATTCTTTGATGAATATAAAGTTCAAAAGAACAGCATTTATTTGAAATAGAATTCTTTTGCAACATTATAAATGTCTTTACTGTCACGTTTAATCAATGTCATGCATCCTTGCTAACTAAAACTAATAATAAATAAAACCCCAAACTTTAGTGTAAATGTAACTGACGTCTTAAGGCTGGTTCACACGGGACGATTTTAAAATTGTCGGCCGATTTTCCAAACCTGAGAGACCCCACACACGGGGATAAAAAATCACGGGTCTAACAGTTTTGGTCGTACAGTGTGTGGTGCGCAGCCACACGGCAAAATCAACACATCACACACGAACCGATTTGACTCCCGAGCATTCCCAGATCAGACGGGAAATCGCGCAAAATCCCTCGAGATCAAACGTGACTTCAGAGTAAACAATCATGGCGGATGAAGAGGATGCAGTGGCGATGGTTTGTAGTTTGTTTTTAACCGAAAAAAAACGTTATCAAAAGAAAAGGCGATGATCTCTGACGTCCACCGGACTTTCTGGTGCGCCATGCCGCCGGCTGTTTTGATTATATTTCCCGGTGTTTCCTCGCCGCCTCGTCACCTCGCTTTCTGATTGGCTACACTCCACAGTCCACAGGCTGCGTGCTCGGGGGACACCACACACGAGAAGAAATCGGGCCAAATAAATCCAACATGTTGGATATCCCCGATTTGAGATCGGAGCGGTCCCGACGTCCTTCCGAGCAGACGAGAGCAGCCTTAACACACCACACACGGCAGGATATCTGATCAGATTATTTTACGATAATCGGAGCATCCTTAAGATTGTCGGAAGGGGTGAATCAGGGCTAAAATCGGCCTAATTATCCTGCCGTGTGAACCAGGCTTTAGGGCAGGGTCGAATATCTTGTAGTGTGTGGCAGGCTTCATGCAAGGATCCAATATACTGTTACACAAACAATGTTTCTGACCAAAACTGACTGTATTATGCTGAATACTCACAAAAAAGAAGTCAATTTGGCACTCAGGAGCTGTTTGAGAGGCGGCTATATTTATGAAACTGCAGAAAAGGAGTATTGCAACCATTTCAGATATTTCATTAATCGATACATCTCGAAATATTTATATTTTTGACAACACTGCTCAATTCACATAATTCATGTGGAGACTGGATCTCAGCTGTGGCTCACCATAGAAGTCCCAAATTGAGTCTTTGAATGGCTTTCCCCTTGACTCCACAGCCTAAATAACGTGCGAAGGGAGGGATATCATTAATTCATGAGTGAGTGTAACTAACTCATCAGATCATCAGCCCTTCGAGAACTGTAATTAAACTGATGGGGTTGTTTTCCCTCCAGCGCTCTGTCTGGGAGAGAGACCGAGAGGAAGGATGTGTGCGACGAGCTGAAGGTCTAATGTGACTTGCACACCGAGGGGCTAAACTGCTATTATCAATCTGGCTTTCTGGGGAGTACCGTGAGGGTCAAAGCAGCGAATCTCCCCCGTGGAGGTGAGGAGCGAGCGTTACCTCAGGCAGTGTTGACAGAGCATTCCTCCAGAGATGTATTATCCCATCGACCCTCTGTCTGCAGGCCTCGAGAACGGGACAGTCCTGGCAGTTTTACAGGGTCCACCTGAATCTGTGCGTAAAGGGTGCCATCATTAATTATTACAAATGAATAAACAAGGGCCGGACAGTCGAGAGCTGATGTGATATTAACGTGCACATCCACGTTCATTTAATGTCTTCGAAGACTGTTAATAGCTGTCAGCATCATGCTTTGATTGAACAACATCCTCCTCTTTCTCACCAAGGAGACAGCTAATTATCTGCTCAAGGTGGGATTCCACTCACTCAGAAAACATCAGCAGCCCGGACCACCTGTCGCTGCATCCGCACCGTCTTGTCAATATATTGACACAGCAGCGTTTTATACATAACGAGTGAATAATGAATGTTTTACCTGTAAAATCGCAAATTAGGCCCTAACGGCTCATCAAATCATCAAGTGTTGAACATCAATCTTAATAGGTTTAGGCTTACCAGTAATTAATAGTTCATTATTAGACTGCAGTGAAAGATCTAACAACATTCAGGTTTAATTTAAAGACCGGAGCCCACAGATGCTTTAGCTCTATACCTCACGCCTCTCAATCTTTCAGCATTATGTTAGACTCCCCGAGGGGCTGGGAACATTTAGAGGCATAATTGCTTTGTAAATGTTAAGCTCAAGATGTTTAAATGAAATAGAACACTAATCCGCCCTACACCAGTCCTTGTATGTAAACACAGATATCCTCCTGTAATCTGTAAAGAAGAACATGGAGAACAACACTTCCGCTCACACTGAAGTGACTCGTGATTGTTTGGGAATTTGCAAGCAGGTTTTCAATTGATCAAGGCTGGTTTCATGTCCAAAAATAAATAAATCATGAAACAAACAGACACGTATGATATTCTAAGTAGTGAAACTGTATAGAAGTCCTTTATCTCTATCTGAAAAGTTACTTTTGTTGGTGTAATGTAGTCAGATTGATTAATTTATATTATCCCATGGTCTGTGTGAATACTGGATTTGGATTAGCTGGAAAGTGTGTAATAAAGCTGTTTAATGCTCTGGTATTTCCAAGTCAGTTTAATCACCATTTTATATTAATGCGCTGCTTTCATTGAAGAACACACACACACACACATACACTGATGTTCAAAAGTTTGGGATCGGTAAGATTTTTAATGTTTTTAAAAGAAGTCTAATGCATCCTTTGCTGAATAAAAGTATTGATTTATTTGATTTCCCCAAACTTTTGAACTGTAGCGCATGTTATAAAAGCTTTCTATTTCAGATAAATGCTGTTCTTTTGAACTTTCTATTCATCCCAAAAAAAAATTACATAACTGTTTTCAGCATTGATAATATTAATAATAATAATCTTTTCTTGAGAACCAAATAAATGCAGCCTTGGTGAGCGTAAGAGACTTCTTTTAAAACCATTAAAAATCGTACCAAACCCGAACTTTTGAACGGCAGTGTTCTACACAAATTGGATGACAAATAATCGTCAGCCCACAAATGTACATGATTTTTGTTTTCTTCCTGTACTGAATGTAAGCACTAATTACAAGAAACAACTTGGAAACAAGACTGGAAATTATTAATTATACTGTTTTGAATTTCCAACGACCCTCTGGAGCTGGTTAAGCTCCCACACATGTTACTGGCGGTGAATTACTGGACCAATTAGTCATTCAGCACAACATTCATGCATGCAACAGATGCTCACAGGTAAGACATTGATTAAAAAAAGGAAATGGACACAATAATTGCTTTAAATGGCATTGGGAGAACATCACGTTCTGTCTGAATGGATCTCTCTGTGTTGGGATTCAAACTGATGAATTAAACAGTACAGTTTTTCATTTCTATAATGTTTATTGTGTATAATTACACCACATTAGCATATTCTTTTGTCATTTCGCACCAGTCAACATCTTCAAGTCCCTCTGTGATAAATCCAGCCCCACAGAGGCACAAATACCATGTCTTCAGCATAAATAAAGGTGTGCATCTCCATGCATAGTGTGCAGAAGGAGAACAAAATCTACAAGGGCACTTTCTTTTATCCACTTTTTAATCATGGTTTGTGACATTGATTAAATAAAGCTCTGAAGTGGTGAATATCTTTTGTGAATTGGACTCACAATCTGTCCATCCTAATCTTTGAGAAGTGAGAACAGCTCGCTCAAGGGAAGGAGAGGCAGCATTAAGAGGTATTATCAGGGTTTTAATCGAGGTCCCTGCTGATGGGCCGTCAAAGACAAACAGCCGAAAGGATTTTACACAAAGCCAAGTCAGGACTGACATCAGACGTGACCATGAAAAATGAACAGGCCATCACTAAAGGCTTAAAAACATGAGTGGACATGCGCAGCCGAGACGCTCAGAGAGGAGATCTGTGACTAACCACTGCGACGTCACCCTTCACCTTTTGGTGAGGTTTGCTTGAAATGAGGGATAGTAAAAGATAGATACTGTAAATCCCTTCTGAATGACGATGTGAAGGACATCCTCTCATCCGTCTGTTTATGGACAATGGTCGTCGGGTCACGTAAAGTCGCTGTCCTCTTATTCGTTCTTCCTCTTCTGGACAGTCTGATACTGTCAGAGTACCAAGGGGCACATCAATGACTCTCTTTGATGCAGATGCGGGATCCCATTAAAGTCGAAGGGCAGAAGACAATGACAGAGCTGCCAGATAAAGAACATCACACACCAGAAGAAAAACAGTATGGGGTAGAGGGAAACAGAGTGACACATGCATCGAGCGAGAGGCAGAGAGAGAGAGCGAGTTAGGCAGCGGACAAAGAGCATGTTTAATGAAATCTTACAGACGATCGCATACTGAAAGAGCATCAGTGATAAGGCTTCCGTGTCTCCGTGGGAAAACTTCTCGGGATTCATTGAAAAGAAGACGTGTATACCGAAATCTAGCCCTGCTCCTCTGCTTCTTCACCTCCTTTGGAGTCCGCCGAGCTGAACCTGACACAGATACAGTACTGACTTTAGGTGCCAAAAGTGCATGCGGAAGATTATCAAACTAAAATTAAACTAGTGCAATCAACTGTGAAAAATTTACATTTATTTCGATCAAATGTAAAAACCGCAATGCGTTTCACAAGTTTACCGAATGCATTCTGCTCTTAAAATGTCTGGAATTCTGAAATTTTATTGACAAACTATAGGCCTTTATCTAATTTCCTGGTTTCGGAACGTTCGAAATCGCCAAGCAGTGTACTCGCACTTCCGGTGGTTACCTTTAGATGAAAAGTAGGTCAGTAAACTTAAATAAAATCGCGATATAGACCAGTGTCTGTCTATTAAACCACATAATTTACCTATTTAAATAGGAATCATGCATGTTCTGCGTGTCTCTGTGAGGTAAATGAAACAGCGCGTCTGTGCCGTTCATTCACACACACACACACACACTGAGACACGCATGACGCTCGCGATGTTTTCAGCCTATATGAGGACATTAATGCACTTCATCAGCACAGCCGCTCTGAGAGTCACTTCAGCAGCATTTTAGCTTCATTTGAGAAAAACTATCGTCACATCATAAAACACAGAGAGACTCAAAGGTCTACACGGCAACCCGTCAAAATAAAAGTTAGAAGAAAGTTTTGCTTAAATCATTACATTTTAAATAATTGGTTATAACAATTTAATCAAACCATTCAAATGGAATGAAAAAAAAAAAGAAACTTTTGGGAGATGCGAGAGCGAAGTAGTCCAGTGATAATTAACAGGGGCAGCCATGGTGAACGCAGTAACCGGAAGACGCTTCAGCAATTTTTCACGGCTACTTCCGGCGTTCTAATGTGATGCGATAAAGGCCTATTACACTAAAGTTTTTTCAAAGTTATGCCATAGAAGAACCATTTTGGTTCCAAATAGAACCTTTCAGTGAACAGTTTTTTAGTGTAAAGAACCTTTTTTCCACTATAAAAATCCTTTAGTGGAATGGAAAGGTTCCATGGATGTTAAAGGTTCTTCCTGGAACCATCAATTCCAATAAAGAACCTTTATTTTTACGAGAGTCCATAGATTAAAATTAAAAGGGACAGTGGGGTATATTGAATATTGTTGTGGACAGTGGGGCCTTGGAATCAAAAAGGTTGAGAACCACTGCTTTAAATACATTAATATTGACAAAGAGCTACATTTGAGGCAATTGACACCATGAGCTATGCTTTTTCATTTGTTGTGATATGATTGTTTGGCTGATGTCTGTGACATCTAAATCTGCACTTTGAATTGCAGGCACCATTTATCATTCAGAATTGAGTTTGGTTCAGTTTGTCAGATCAGGAGTGATATGGTCTCTGAGAACAGCAGTCTGATACTGGCATTAATATTGAGAGCAAAGTTAGATTTCAATAGCTGTGCAAGCAGAATAAAAAGGTCAGATTCAGTCTCTTCTCTGTCATGCGTTCAACAGATGTGATGTCTCCAAAGAAAACACTTACAGCAGGAGGGCAAAATGCATAATTCATCCTTCTTAGTACAGAGAGGCTCAGTGCTCCGTCATAAGACTGCGCCCCGTAATACCCATACTAACAAGATCAAAGTCTAGTGTGCTGAAATTGCTTTCTACAAGCCACTTTCACACTAACAATGTTGAACGAGAGGAGACTTCGGTGCTTTTCTGAAGGTTTTCCTATCGTGCAAGTGAAGAAAGGTAATCCCTCCAAACCGCCATTAAAATGCAATGAGACAGTTTTATTATTAGTCTGTTATTCTCAAGATCCAATTGCAGCGATAAAAGAACGAAAAAAAGGACTTTTTCATTTCTTGCAAAATAAAAAGTAATTCTTCTCCCGTGTTACTTGTAAACATTGGTAATCTGTCTTTTGTCTAAGATGAGAATCTTTCAGGCTCGTCTTTTATGAATGAGGTCTGTCCTTCAGCTCACACACTTTAAAATCTCAACTCCAGCACTGACATTTATATTACGAGCAGATTTATGTGTAAAAACCAATATAAATGTAACTTATGCAACCTGTCGAATTTTACTCCAGAATTGTTCTCATTTATGTGTAGGCATTTCTTCATTTTCACAAGAGTTTAATCAAAATGTCTGGCTCGTGCAAGTTTTGCCTAATTAATTCCCTGGTATCTATGGTAGACTATGTTCTCCCCTGTAGCATTTACTTTGCAGTAGCTCTTGTTTCTGAAGTGTTTTTCATGAAAATGAGATTCAAGTCACACTCCGTATGTGCGGATGTGATCTGGATGTTAGATTTCAACAGCCACCTTTATACGAAACGACAACCGTGGCTTGCAGGCAAGTCTTTTAACAATCTCTAATATCTTTAGCGATTAAAAAGATAAAGATATTTAAAAGATTATGGATTAAATTTAAAGATTTAATCCAATCACAGTCCTATAAAGAAGCTGGAATTTCATACCAAACTGAATTGACTAAGAAGACATTTATTTGAGTTTCTTTTCCAGGAGAGAATGTAAAGATCAGTGCCAGAGATGGAGCCGTTCATCATGGCATTATCACAGCAGATCTGGATTCATTCACTGAAGGCGCTCAGACAAATTTCTGTCATGTTGTGCATTGTGTCGTCGGGCAACTCTGCCGATTGGCTTTTTGAATACTTTTTCCATCAGGAAATCATTTGATTAGAAGAGAGTGCTGTGATGGCCGACATTAAAATGTCCCAGATGTTTCATATTGGAGCATCAACAAAAATATATACCTGAGGATATTGGCTTGAGTTTGTTGTAGTCAGATTGTCCGATATTTTGTAACTTCCAGAGAATCTGCCTTCAGACAAAAAAAGAAAACACATGAAACCCATAAAGGCATCATAATTGGGGTTGGATCAATTTTTCAGTTCATCTGACAGCATTCTTTGTGTTTTGTGAGGAAAACGAGAGGTAATCCACTTTTCTTCCTCCTGGCCAAACATAAATGGAGGAAATGATGCAACCGCACTGACACATGCTCAGAAAGATGTGTGATTGTTATAGGCAATCTGTTTGTCATGCCTTACAGCATCTCTGCTATCCTCGCTTTTACAGTTAGCCTACGAGATGGCGACAGCAGCTTTGAAGGCTGCTTTGAATTAAAAAAAGGCATATAAAAAGGAATCTGTTATTAGTTCCTATAAAGCGAGAGGAGGACCACATGGAGTAAAGTGAAAGACAAGGTGAGGCTTGCCAGCACCAGATCTAATTAGATGAAGGAGATGCAGCGCTGCTTTCATGCTCTGCTGAGGACATCGCATGACCCGAGGGTCGTGGATAGGCAGTCTCTTTGGAGGTCAGTCAAGGTAATAAAGGGTTTGGCTTCAATCGAGAGCCATTTGTAAAGTGCACCAGCCACCAAGCATGTGGAAAGAGCCAAGCACCACAACAACACTTTCTTTTCCCTTTGACAAGATCTTCAATGCACTGTTTCAAAACACTTTAAAGCACTGTAGGTGCTTTCTTGACCCGTTTTAGAAGGTCGAGCTACGGATACCGCGGGGCAAATTCGAAGGCAGCGTCCTTCATACAGTATGTATCCTTCATGAAATTTTTATTATAAATAAACATTTCTGAGACATATCCATTAAAATAATTCACAGTAATGCAGAATGTATTATTTGCATGCTCTATTGTTATTAGGCATTCACTGATATTAAAATTAGCAGATAATTATTTTCATGTAATCGCCGATAACTGATAAATGGCCACTATTAAAATTCTATCAAATTTTTTTTTTGTCTTAAAATACTAAAAACAACAACAACACAATTAAAACTAAAATCAATCATTTAAAATCCTATAAATGAATTTAGGCAGCACAAAAAAAGCTAAAATTAATATTAATTTTAAATATATATATATCAATTTGTACTTTTATTCAGCAAGTGTGCATTACATTTATCAAATTTGACAGTAAGAACATTTATGTTACAAAAGATTTCAAATAAAGTTTTTTTTAAACTTTTTATTCAAAGAATCCAGATTATTAATTATTATTATTATTTATTTTTTTGCAGTTTCCACAAAAAACATTAAGCAGCACGACTGTTTTCAACATCTTGAGCAGAAAATCAGCCTATTAGAATGATTTCTGAAGGATCATGTGACTAAAGACTGGAGTAATAATGCTGAAAATTCAGCTTTGATCACATGAATAAATTACTATTTAAAATATATTAACATAGAAATCAGTTATTTTAAATCATAATAATTTTTGTTTAAGCATGAAAGTCTTCTTTCAAGAATAAATAAATAAATATATATAAATCTGCACCCAAGAACGTTAGTGTGCATACAGTATATAAGCTTAGTTGGGGATTTATTTTGTGCACACTAATCATCATGCCTTTTAGAGCATTGCATCATTTGTTTAGCAACATGCTAACATCAAATTATGTAAAAATGTATGTAGACCAAATTCGTCACCCAAACAAGGTTCAGTGAGCGTTTAGTGTAGTGACCAGGCAGTGAGACCACTCAGAACAGAGACTGGGTCTATCATGCACAGAACCATACAGTCATTATAATTACACCGTTTTTACCCTGTAAATGTTCTCCAAATTTGCCGAGCAGTTCATTAACATGTGCACAATATCTTACTGCATGGATATCTAATCAATTTGTTAAGCCAATTCAGGGACTTAAGTTTCATTATCAAATCACTCACATTATTACTGGTCTCTGATGATTAACCCTGTGAGAAAGACACATCTGAGGGTCATTTCCCCCCAGGGTTATTATGTGACAGCAACATGCAAGACATCAGGGGCTGTTCTCATTAAATCCTCAGCCTTTCCACAGCATTAGTCACTTCTATATTTGTCATTTCTTGCAAACTGCAGACTTCAAAATGATGCTTTATACTGTAATTACCTGCTGATAGTATGAAATCACACCTAATGTATGCATTATAACAAAGATGATGATACATGTAAACAACATACAGTCCTGTGGTTGTGGCAGGGAGGACAGGGTTTCTCAAGTGAAGGCTTAAAGAGCTGTACAAGCTTGTTTCCATGGAGATGAGAGGAGTTTGATAAAGCTGTTTGACTTTTAAAGTTAGTTCAAGATGTCAAATGTCATGGAAAAAGTCAGACTTACAGGTAATTGAAGATTACTGCTGTGAGACATTATAATTTCCTCTATAATGTTTGATATTGTAATGTTAACTTCTGAAGGACACTGAACACGAAAAAGCAGTGGATAGAAAGTCAAATTCTTCATATTTTACATGCAAAATTAATTTCTATATAATAGCTAAAGATTTAGATTTTTCAAATCAGCTAATCTGCCTCAAATAACAGTTTCAGACTCAAAAATGGAGTTTGATTATGGTCTCAATTAAAAGAATAGTCACCTGCCACCATCGTAACTGTAACCTGACACAAATTTACACAGCTGGTATCCTCAAATCCAGCAGGATCTACATTTCCCCCCCCCCCTTCTATTTCTGTCAGTGTGCCAGATTTACACGGCCATGCAGAGGAGCAACAGGGCTGACAGAGAGAACACATGAATCAATACTCAAACCCAGAGCACACTGATGACTAGCTTAAACACACACCGCTCTACTAGCTAACTCAGAAACATGCTTCTCGGCTCCGCTGGCAAGCTCAATCACACACCATTCTTTTGGTTAACCAACACCGCTGGCCGTCCGAATACCTGAAGCACAGCAGGACGATGATGATGTAATCTTCTGCAACGTTTCCTCCTCGCAAACAACGTCTCAGTAGTGGCCTCGAACAGTGCAAACAGGAGAAATGGATCAATACAGGAGACAAATAATAACAAATTATTGAAGTAAACACAAAAAATAGAGTTTATTAAGAAGTGTTATATAACGGTACATGTATTCGTCCAGAACCGTCGAGGTAAGGACGTCACGGTTCAGTGCATACACTCAGACGAATACAGTCATTCACAGGCGATCTACACTCCATTCCAGAAGGGGGCGCATGTGGTAATGCAACACTGTTTGCTAACCGCCACAACAGGAAAAAGAGCTTAAGAAGAAGAGACGATCTATGCACTTACCCAAAACACGTTCAGATGGCACACAAGAGGCGAGCTTGCTAGTAACTCACACGCTGAGTTTCGATTCATTTTTGTGACAGGCCAACCCGATCTCAAGGGAAATCGTACATATTTTACGAATTGGCCAATTCGTATGAATTCATACGAATGACCTACCCCTCACCCCGGCCCTAAACCTACCCATCACGTGGGTTTAGACAAATCGTACAAATTCGTACGAGTGAGGTCGTACGAATTCGTACGAATTAGCCATCTTTTTATCATTCGTACCAATTCGTACGAATTGGTCGTGAGATAGCGTTGGACAGGCTCCACAAGCTTCACAGAAAGGAAACCGGGGTGACAGAAAGCGGCATCCTGAATGTTTTCTTTATTTTACAAAAGCACAATGTTTTGTTTTTGTTGTGAGTGTACTCAAATAAAAATAGACCCTTTACAGTTTCAAATGATATATACACACACACAGACACACACACACACACACACACACACACACACACACACACACACACACACACACACACACACACACACACACACACACACACGCATCTCTTCTCTTCTCTTCTCTTCTCTTCTCTTCTCTTCTCTTCTCTTCTCTTCTCTTCTCTTCTCTTCTCTTCTCTTCTCTTCTCTTCTCTTCTCTTCTCTTCTCTTCTCTTCACACTATCACTCACATGAGATTAGTGTTGCAAAGGGGCTTAACATTTCCGGTAAATTTCCAGAAACTTTTCAAAAGTTTTAGAAAATTTCCCCCAAATCCTGGAAAGTTTCCAAAAATTACAAAAAAGGAAACTTTGCAAACCTACAGGAGATGGACCAATAGCAAACCACAACCATCTAATCAATTCACCATTGACAAAATCAAGTCCCGTCCTATATTTTTTCCTGTCCAAGAAGCCATTTTACTCGGATATACGTCACAACAGGGAAGAAAAGATGATTGCAACTCCGTTTCATGCTGACTTTAATAATGCATTCAAATCTCACTTGTTACTCAAAAATGCTGAAGACTTCACATGAGTGAACTAAAATTGTGTTATACACAATGCAATTACAAAAGATTTGAATTATTTAACAGAAGCAATACATCTCTGGGTCTGAAAACACATAACCCATAACAAGCAAACATGTCTTGTAAGGAAGTAAGCCACATGTGCTGCTGTTTCATTCACATCTCTGAAGTCTCAAACTGCAGTGGGTGAAAGGCAGCCATCAAAGCCATGTTTGCTCCAGATTCCCCACCACACCACAGTTCTTCTCCATGTAAACCCACTGGCACGACCTCAACTTCAACTCTTACATGCTTTGAAAGAGAGGCAAATGTGAGCTTTTTCGCTCAAGTCCTAGGCCTGTTATGAATGGCGATTCCCATGTCTCTAAAGCAGTAAAATTGAATCCACAGAAAACACATCTGAGAGGAGAATACACACTCTGGGGAGTCCTGAGGATGTTCTGCTTACTGTAAATCATCCATCGCCCCATGCACGGCACACAGTCCGACGGCAGCGGCTTTCAGCATATTCATTCATATTTACAGTAGCTGTAAAAAAAAAAGGAAGCTTTCAGCATCTGAGCTTCTGAGATCCTTTCAATTTAAAACATTTTAGAAAACTGGAGCGTTCTTCTGCAGTTGTGCATAGAGTGCATACAGTGGTTGCTTTGCATTGTTGCAATGCTCTAGGCTGCGTTTCCCGAAACCTTCTTAAAGGGATACTTCACCGTTTTTTCATATTAAACTATGTTATTCCCTTAACTAAAACGAGTTGATACATACCTCTCTCGTCTCAGTGCGTGCACTAAATCGCTCTGTCTTGCGGCGAAACTTTGTTAGCACTTAGCTTAGTCCAGTTCATTCAATATGGGCCAAGCAGAGAAGCTACCAAACATCTCCACGTTTTCCCTATTTAAATACAGTTACTCGCGTAATGTAACTCGACCTAGGACGGTGACACAAAACAAAACGTTGCGCTTTTCTAAGCGTGTAAAATGGATAACTATATTGTATGGCGGAATACCATAGCAAGTGCTTGGAAGCACTTCGACTTCGGCGCAGTAATATCTTCACTCGTGAAAAATCCTCTCACCGGCCCCCGCTCCCTCTAGTGAAGATATTACTGCGCCGAAGTCGAAGTGCTTCCAAGCACTTGCTATGGTATTCCGCCATACAATATAGTTATCCATTTTACACGCTTAGAAAAGCGCAACGTTTTGTTTTGTGTCACCGTCCTAGGTCGAGTTACACTACGCGAGTAACTGTATTTAAATAGGGAAAACGTGGAGATGTTTGGTAGCTTCTCTGCTTGGCCCATATTGAATGAACTGGACTAAGCTAAGTGCTAACAAAGTTTCGCCGCAAGACAAAGCGATTTAGTGCACGCACTGAGACGAGAGAGGTATGTATCAACTCGTCTTAGTTAAGGGAATAACATAGTTTAATATGAAAAAACGGTGAAGTAACCCTTTAACGCTACGTCGTTCTTAAGTTACACCTTATCGATAATATGTGTTTCCCGAAAAGTTCTTAGTTAAGTATACTTTCTGTAAACGTTTGGAAGGTTGATCTGGACCACTCTTAGCTTTTACCTTATACGTATACGAACATAATTCTGAAGTTTTAATACACCCAGACAGTGTTCAATTAGGCTAATTCAAGTGTTTTCATGCAAAGAATAAAATTGTCATTACACTGATTATTGTTAGTTTTTTAATTAATTATTATATATATATTATATTATTAATTTAATTAAAGAGCGCTTTTAAAGGCCAGTGAAAGCATAGGCTACTGTCAGTTAAGTCCTAGGCCTATTCGGACGCTAATTGTTTCTCATGGGCTCGTGTTTTAAACATTTACAGGGGTAAGTCGTGATTTTAGTGCCGTCCGAATCCATAATACCAGTGTTTTTTCTCACCCAACCCGCGTAAAAATCCCTGGCCAAATTGGTACCTACTGTTTTTTGACAAACAGGTCGTGTGGTGATTGAATTGCCGTCTGAATCCACATCTCTGAGTTTACAAGAAGAGATTCAAAATCCACTGTTTAAATCCTTTTTGATCACTGCCGAGCACCGTACGTAAGATGTACACTTTTATTACTGAAATACTGGAAAGTATTTACAAGAACAATATTTCATCGCAGCTCCACCTCAGCGAACAAAAATGGGAAAGAGAAGAAAGCACGTAAAAATTGAAATGGTTATCATGGCAGCAATATATGATACAATTTTAAAATATTTAGGCTAGGCTATTATAGGCTATTATAGTTTGGATTATTTTTTATAATATCCCATGAGTCCTAATAAATGCAATTTCAACTATTTCTAAAGTGCTTCTTTTATCAAGAACACCGCTTTCTCACATAATGCAGTGAAGCAGCCCCTGCACGAGAGAATAACTGATTCTCGAGCCATCGATATCAACCAGTTCAGCACGATCGCCACGGACGGCGCCGGGTAACGTTGCACGTAAGAAGGTATCTCTTAAGCAGCTTCCTAAGGTATGGTTCGGGGAACACGCCTAGAAATGGTATGCCTTTAGTTAAGTTATACCTTAAGAGTCTTCGTAGCACGCTAAGAGACAACGTTATCGGGAAACGCAGCCCTAGTCATTATAATGTTTGATTGTTCTTCTGTTCTGTTTAGGCTTACACTGAGACCGAGTTAATGAGAGAAGGGAACTTCATAATGTAGCTGAGGTATGAAATAATGAGTGCTGGAGGGATAAGTTTATGCATATTTCTGCTAATAAAAGGTGAAAGTATAGAGATGCATGCGTTATGACCTGCGCTGTGTTATGCACAGAATAATCTCATAATAATGTCAAAATAGACCAGTTTGTTGCATGCACCGACTGTAAACTTCTTTTTTTTTTCTATACAGTTGTGACACCAATTAATGAAAGCTGTTGAAATCTCTTTAAGGTTAATAAATACATTTTCTTTTTAGCAGAATTGGTAATTTTTCCAAAGAGAATTTCAAATGAGTGTTTCCAGTTTTCTGGCAACTATTTCCGTCCATCGCCTGGCTGGAACATTCATTTATTTTAATGCAAATAAAGTGTTTTTTCTCGGTTAAGCCTAACATCCTCAATATGCTATTTTACACAGAGACGCTTTTTGTCTTTACCTTAAACCTCATACATTTTCTAGCCAGACTCACAGTATTTGAGCAAGCTGATAGACTTACAAATCCAGGACACACCACAGCAAAAGATGGTGTGAACCTAGAAACTAGGGATATGGAAAATGGGTCTGCTTTCAGGAGGCATACTAACTGTAAAATATAGCTGCAAGCAGCAATTATGGAAAAAAGACACGGTATAACACAGATCATACAGTATATTACAATTCAACCAATCTTCAAAGAATCAGTGGATGGAAGAATTATGCTTTTTGATCAGCTGTAAAAATTTATGAGCACTGTTACATTGAATATAAATGGCAGAAATATGTGTATTCTACACTCCAGGGCAAAAAAATGGGCCAAGTCCAAAATGGCTAAACATTAAGCTTTTAATTGTCTAAACCACAAATTATTGGTCAGGAAATTAGCTAAATTTAATCAAATGCACTACTTAAAAAGCCATTGGTGTCTCAGAAAAGCACCAAAGACAGAGTTAAGTTTGTGCCAGAATAAGTGAAGTTGTGTGTGGAGTGATGAATCACAATGAAACACGGGTTGCAAGGTGATGCTCCAGAGCGGCGTCTTCAAAAATCTGCTGAGAAATATAATAATAAATGCATCTTTACCACAGTGAAGCATGGAGGAAGAGGAGCCTTTTCAGCTGCTGGTATTATCGAGCTGCTTCACTATCATGTAATGCTTTGGAATACAGGAGAATATTCAACGCTATCTCACGACCAATTCGTACAAATTCTTATGAGTGATAAAAAGGTGGCCAATTCGTACGAATTCGTACGACCTCACTCGTACGACCTCACTTTGTACGATTTGTCTAAACCCACGTGATGGTTAGGTTTAGGGGCGGGGTCAGGGGTAGGTCATTCGTATGAATTCATACGAATTGGGCAATTCGTAAAATATGTACGATTTAGCAAAAATCTTATGAATTCGTACGAGTGAGGTCGTATGAATTTGTACGAATTAGCCACCTCGTAGGTTCCCACAAATGAAAAGTTGCTATCTAAAGAGAAATGATCAGATGTTATTTTTCAACAGGACAATCCTCCTGCCCACACTTCAGAAATAACCAAATAGTGGCTTGAGAACAAGTCTATCAGGCTCATGTTTTGTTCTGTTTTGTCTGGTACCCAAAATTGTATCAACTAAATATCTTCTATCAGACTGAGAGGTTGACAGAGGAAGTTTGGAAACTGTGGTGAATTGTATCTATATGTACATTATTGGAGTTTTACAAAAATGAGTGTATGAGACACCATTGTAAAATGCTCTCTAAAGCATATTTCTATGCTTCTGCTCTTGGCTGCATGGACGTTAAGATCTTAACACCACTAGTCTGAACACAGATCCTAATCCTGTCTAAGACTGCGCTGCATTACAGAGGACTTTGTCAAACGTGGACCCAGTGGAGTCCAGTTGAATCTGCAATCTGCTCGAAACGATTTAAACAATCTCTTCAAGCAGAGCTAACTAGCTCAATGTATTCCACTACTGATTTATATTGATAACCGTAAGTAAACACATAACGCTAGGTCTGTCAATGTAAAGACAATTCCAGTGTCAGATATCCCAGGCATTCTCAGCTGGTGCCTTAGCATGCTTATTTGTCTTATAATAGAATAAAGACTTATTATTTAGCTATTTGGAGTTTAATGATCCTTTTTCTTTAGTCTTATCCCCTGTAGGGAAGTTTCTGCAATTTGAATTGGAACGAGAAAAAAATTCTCTGAAAAATTCTCAAAAAAGAAGAAGAAATAAATGGCTGACTAAATTCTGTCAGCCATCACTAATCTTCACATAATCAAGCCAACAGTTTGGGAAAAATCACTGATGCTACAATAGCTATTTGACCTCAGATTATTTCATCTCCCTTTTAATTAGTCCATCCCCAAACAGTCTTTCAGTACATGATTAGCACAACCCGGCCTCCTGGAAAACAGAAGAAGTATTACAGAATGTTAAAATTCATGTTTATACTAATTGCATTACAGCTCCCTGTGTACCTGCAGAAATGGAAAGCTTGAAATCTAAGAACGCCAATTGCTCATCAATATTACAGTCTCACTGTGGCGCTTAATAACAACCAATTACCTTTACACAAATGCTGTGGATGTATTTTCCTTAAAAAAAAAAAAAAAAAAAGGATGCTAGTAAACCATGTCCCTTGAAAATATAAACAGAAAATAGAGACGTTTTATAGATTATCAGAGTTTGAACCATTATCTTGTGCTTGTCCGGGGTATAAAATTAGAGCCACATAATGCATATCGTATTCTGAAATATTTATACGTATTTGTACGAGGGTCTATATTTCATCCATCAGCACTTCTAAATGCTATGGATATCAAGCAATGCCACAGGGGTTCAGATGGTCCCTCTGTAGTGCAACATGAATATGGAACAAATGAAATAAGTTGATTTAAAATGTATAAAATCAGACTCACATCTGAGCTCTTCTGGACGCTGCAGTCGTTGGCACAAAAGCTAAACGCTGCCTCATGTTTGGAATGAACCTAAGTTTGTCACAGTGTCTGGTTGTGTTTCCCTGGGGTTCACTAGAGGTCTTCGTTCTCACGGTGTCATTCACATTAGACTACAATTCCCAGCATTCTGTTCTGTCACTTATCTGATTATTGCACTCAGCTGGTTCCCATCACCTTGTTAGTTCTGTGTGTATATATGCCCTGTCTGTGTTAGTGTTTGTTACGGAGTCCTTGTTAATGTCTCACACTTCTTGGCTTGTTCCTGCTTGTTCCTTGTGTTCATTGTTCTTGTTTAGATTGCTTGTATGGTATTTGACACTTGCCTGGACTGGATTACGTTTCACGGATTATCCAATAAATATCTCACTGCACTTGGATCTACTGTCTCCCTCATGTGTGTCGTGACAGAACAGAATGCTGGGAATTGTAGTCTAATGTGAATGACACCGTGAGAACGAGGACCTCTGGTGAACCCCAGGGAAACACAACCAGACACTGTGACAAAGTTATTTCCAGCTGACTTTTCTAATTATCTAAGAGGTCTATTGGCATTCTGTAATCTATAAGTAAAATCGCTTTAAAATCAATTCTATAGTGACCACAAACACATGTGCATTACATACTCAATAACATGCTCGACATAACATGCTCTTTAAACTAACCAGTCAAATGTTGCTACTGTTTGCAGATTACACAAAGTCATTGCAATTCTGAATGTGATTCCTTTACTGCTATTACCTGACAAGCATCTGTTCTTTTGAGATCTGACACCTGCAGCCTCACTCTATTGGCTTGAGCTAGGAGATGTGACTGACTCTACTAACTAACCAAGTGCCATTGTAAGGATTTTTCAGCTCTTGCCTTATCATGGCAATACCCTGCAATATCATATCTGAGACACACTCCAGAGTGGATCACTGTGCGACTGCGTGGCGAAAAGCCTCTCGCGAATATCAGCGGATGCACTTTCATACTGGGGTTAAACTGTCAACTGTCACTCAGTTTGTCATTCCTGTGCCTCACTTGAACTGAGCATGAGCAGAGCGAGCAAAAAAAAAAAAGAAAAAAAGAAAGAAAAAAAGAAAAGTAAATGCCCCTGACTAACCAGTTTTTTTTTAGTTTTTTTTAGAGAAGGTTATATGTAAATCAATAGACCTATTGATCGAATTGGTTTTGCTGAGAATCATGCCTCCATACACCCGTGATATCTCCGATTTCTCACATTAGTCATGATAATAAAACATGCATTATTAGGTAACACTTTATTTTACAGTGTACTCCTTGTTACATATGTTACATGTACTTACCATAGTAATAACAGTAAATAATTACATACAATTAACCCTAAACCAAACCCTAATCCTACCCTAACCCTATAGTAAGTACATGTAGTTACTTAATATTACTCAGTACTTAAATATATAATTACACTGTAACAATGACACCTTAAAATAAAGTGTAACCCATTATTATTACTGTAGCTTTCCTTTAAAGGTACACTATGTTTAGCAGGTTAACACATTGTTAATAGAGAATATGGTTTTCCTTCTACTCATAAAACATTCACTACTAGGCTTAATAGATATAACCAGTTTAGATGGAAAGGATCTTTAGTTGACTAGCTGAAGACATTATTGTAGCTTTAGCCATTAAAAGACATGGCACTTCCTTGAAAATAAATTCCAGTACAGCATACAACGATGAAACAACCTTCCATAGTATATAATAATTTACAGTGAACTCTGTTAGAGAGCTATATATGGCAATTTATCTGTTCAATAAAATGCCTTACTGACCTGTTGAGTAATAAAGACGTCATCTTCGTGTCGCTTTTACAACATTTCAAATCCCTCAGTTCTCCCCATCTCTGATAACCCAAGCCAATGTTGGTTCTTGTTTTATTACGAGCTCTGTCATTCTCTTTTCTCCAGCAGACTCTCCTCTGTTCGGCGTTTGTTTTAAACAGGTGTTTCTCCTGAGGTTGGAGATTTAGCTGCTCCATGTCAACCTTTCTCACTCGCTGTGACAACTAACCTCTGCCATTCCCACACCACACACACACACACACACACACACACACACACACACACACACACACACACACACACACACACACACACACACACACACACACACACACACACACATACACGTCTATATTACTAACAGGGGACTATCGCTCTACACTGGCCAAGAGGGGACTAGTGTTTCTGGTCATTTTGAAGAAACAAAAATGACATACAAAATTTTCTTTTAAGCTCTTTTTTCATAATATAACTTCAAATATGCATTTTTTTATTTTTAAAAAAACATGCCAAGTGGGGACCTGAAACTCTGAACGATCTCTATCTATACTAGTGGGGACTTGATAGCCTGCAATGGAGCTGTGTGTGTGTGAACAGTGAAGTGAACTGGCAGTGAAGTCTGCCTTCATTATGTAACTATATATATATATATATATATATATATATATATATATATATATATATATGTGTGTGTATATATATATATACTGTATATATAACCCATCAGTTATCAAAAATTTTTAAATATGATTTTTTTTAGGAAAGACCATTTAAATCTACAACGGGGTAAAAAATACAGACGGCCCGACGGCAACAGTTCAAAAGCAGAGGCGAGAATATCCTCTTATCATTCATAATATTATTTTTCTTATTTAACGCTCTCTCTTCATAGATACTTTCTATGCTTGGTTATGCAGTCCCTAACAATTTATTGTTACTACTTTTCTTAATAATTTCGTCTGTACCTCAGTAGCAGTTCCATACCAATAAATAATACAGAATATTATTTGATATTTTTCATTTTCTTTCATTTTCACACTTTCAATGAAAGCACTATAAAACATCAGAAGCGTTATGTTGTGGACATTACAGCAAAGTTATTGCTTTAAGAAATTCATTCTCTGTTGTGGCCTATTAATTAAAACATAATTTCTACTCTAATAAAATCAATAGACATGCCATTTTTTTTCTGTTTCCTTTTTTTTTTCTAGGATGTTGATGTACAGAGAAAGTCAGTGTTTGAATTATTGCTCAATTTAAATGCAACCAAACATATGTCGTTCGTTACCATCCAACAGTGGACCTTTCTTGAAGATCTAATTCAAAACTTTTGAGGTGACTTGCTGCATCTGGTCATTTTGAAGAAACAAAAATGAAATACAAAATTTTATTTTAAGGTCTTTTTTCATAATATAACTTCAAATATGCAAAAAAAATAAAATAAAATAAAATATATATTTATAGGCCTAGGCATCAGAGATCACAATATGCATAGTAAAAAAAAGAAAAGAATGACGAACAACATCAGTTATCAAAAATTGAATTGCTTGAGGAAAGACCATTTAAATCTACAATGGGGTAAAAAATACAGACGGTCCGGCAGCAACAGTTCAAAAGCAGAGGCGAGAATATCCTCTTATCATTCATAATATAATTTTTTTTACTTTCTATGCTTGGTTATGCAGTCCCTAACAATTTACTTGCCATTGTTATGTGTCATTGCACACACACATACATATCTATATTACTAACAGACCAATGTCGCTCTACACTGGCCGAGAGGGGACTCTCGGAACGATCTCTATCTATACAAGAGGGGACTTGGCTGCAATGGAGCTGTGTGTGTGTGTGTGTGTGTGTGTGTGTGTGTGTGTGTGTGTGTGTGAACAGTGAAGTGAACTGGCAGTGAAGTCTGTCTTCATTATGTAACTATATATATATAGTATATTATATAGTATATTATATATTACGCCTTTTATCATTCATAACATTATTTTTCTTATTTAACGCTTATTTTCTCTCTTCATAGATACTTTCTATGCTTGGTTATGCAGTCCCTTTAGGGTTTATAGGATTAATCAAACAGAAATAGCTCTTTAAGGTAACGATTTCAGGTCACTATAGTGACCTATATTTAGTATAGCGTAAAGCATACTTTATACAGTGAATAATGATTTTATTAATCAAAATGAACTTCGCGTCCCCAGTTGGATGGTAAAGAACGATACGTGTTTGGCTGCTTTGTACATTTCTTGCCATCACAAACACACTGTAAAGATTTTGGAGGTCAATCTCAAAATGTTATGTCGACTTGCTGCACTGAACATTTTTAGTTGGTTCAGTTGAAATATATGAAGTAGGGATGTTCATTTAACATTTTGTTTTCTGACTGAAAGCTGATGGTTGTTAACCAGTCATCATCAGTTAACTGACATGATTTGAAGGTTAGATTAGAATTAAATGGACTTAGAATAGAATAGTCTGTGACCGATTCAAATACCTAAAAAATGTAGATTTACATGTGCAAATAGCAGCATAAACAACAGAACATGAGGATTCACACATCAAGCACCCGCAGTGCTTCTGTGAACACAGTAAACCAGAATAAAAGTGTATATATAACTGTATATATAATAAATAGGCCAACTTAAATGAACAATTAACAAAACTAAAGTGCAATAAATAATACACGATTTAGGGTCTGTTTACACGACATCATTTTCAACTGAAAACTGAAAACGTTTTGGCCGTTCATTTCAACGAAAATGCCATTTTGGGGGCCTGACAATGCAAGCTTTTGAAAACGAGTTTTTGTGAGCTCATCTAAAGTGAGGACTAGTTATGCCTTGTAAAGCATTTATAAAGGAGATTTAAAGGCTGTTAATATTTCTATGTTCTCTATCACTGTGTGTGTTTGTTCCCTTTTTCTGTTTAGAAGATAACTGAGTCTTTAAATCTCCTTTATAAATTATTTACAAAGCATAACTAGTCCTCACTTTAGATGAGCTCGCAAAATAGTGAACTGACCACTACTAAATGCTTTATAACTCCCTGAATCTACTATATTTACTCACACTTTCTAAGTGATCTTATTAATCACTGTAAACACCTAAATAACTGGTTTGTAAATAATGCTATACTTCATTTAGAAATGATAAATTGATAATTAATATTTAATAAAGTATGAAAATGCAATTATTAAACACATTATAGATATGCTTCTAACTCAATAATACAGCGTTTAAAGGTGTATTTATAAACTGCTTATTAATGTCTGCTTTATGAATAATGATTTATCTGTTTACCAATGCTTAACTAATGATTAATAGGATGCAGTTATTATAAAGGGTTACCATATATATTATATTATATTTCTCATAATATAACTTCAAATATGCATTTTTTTATATATAAAAAAAAAAAACATGCCAAGAGGGGATCTGCAACTCAATGTCATAATTATAATGTAATTATTATTATATTATTAAGATATTAATAATGTGACTGATAGTATTGGCTGCCTATTAATTAAAACATCATTTCTACTCTTAAAAAAAATCAATAGACATGTCCTTATTTTTCTGTTTCCTTTGTTTCTAGGATGTTGATGTACAGAGATATTCAGTGTTTGAAATATTGCTAAATTTAAATGCAACCAAACATATGTCGTTCGTTACCATCCAACAGTGGACCTTTCTTGATCTAATTCAAAACTTTTGAGTTGACTTGCTGCATCTGGTCATTTTGAAGAAACAAAAATGAAATACACAATTTTCTTTTAAGGTCTTTTTTCATAATATAACTTCAAATATGCAAAAAATAATAATATTTTAAACATGCCAAGATGGAATATCATCTCTGAACGATTTCTACCTATACAAGAGGGGACTCGCAATAGCCTGCAATGGAACTGTGTGTGTGTGTGTGTGTGTGAACAGTTAAGTCTGTCTTTATTTTGTAACTATAGTTACAAAATAAAGACAGACTAAATTGAATTGAATTGCTTGAGGAAAGACCATTTAAATCTACAACGGGGTAAAAAATACAGACGGTCCGGCAGCAACAGTTCAAAAGCAGAGGCGAGAATATCCTCTTATCATTCATAATATAATTTTTTTACTTTCTATGCTTGGTTATGCAGTCCCTTTAGGGTTTATAGGATTAATCAAACAGAAATAGCTCTTTAAGGTAACGATTTCAGGTCACTATAGTGACCTATATTTAGTATAGCGTAAAGCATACTTTATACAGTGAATAATGATTTTATTAATCAAAATGAACTTCGCGTCCCCAGTTGGATGGTAAAGAACGATACGTGTTTGGCTGCTTTGTACATTTCTTGCCATCACAAACACACTGTAAAGATTTTGGAGGTCAATCTCAAAATGTTATGTCGACTTGCTGCACTGAACATTTTTAGTTGGTTCAGTTGAAATATATGAAGTAGGGATGTTCATTTAACATTTTGTTTTCTGACTGAAAGCTGATGGTTGTTAACCAGTCATCATCAGTTAACTGACATGATTTGAAGGTTAGATTAGAATTAAATGGACTTAGAATAGATAGGTGTCTGTGACCAATTCAAAAACCTAAAAAATGTAGATTTACATGTGCAAATAGCAGCATAAACAACAGAACATGAGGATTCACACATCAAGCACCCGCAGTGCTTCTGTGAACACAGTAAACCAGAATAAAAGTGTATATATAACTGTATATATAATAAATAGGCCAACTTAAATGAACAATTAACAAAACTAAAGTGCAATAAAGAATGGACACTTCAGGACATAATTTTCAATTTTCACCTGACAATGCAAGCTTTTGAAAACGAGTTTCAAAGTGCAAGGTTTTGAAAACGATGCCTTTACCATCTGCATGTAAACAACATAAACGTGAATTTGTGAAATTGGTATGTCATTCCAACCCGGTCACACTAAATGTGTCTCTATAGCACACATTGTGTTTATTGTGCAATTTATACGCGAAAAGGAGTTTCTGTGTGCATATGATACGCATGGGTGGGTTTAGGGTAGGTTTAGTAATGGTGTGTAATATGTAATATGTATTATATGTTTGGTTAGGATTAGTGTTGTAGGGTGCATGACATGTGTATTCACCTTATTTTCCACGAGGGTGACGCCATTACGTTCGTTTTGTCATCTTACTTTGGGCTGAGAGGGACCTCAACTTCCGTCTGAAAGGACGCTAGTTTCTAGACGTAATTCTATTGTTCTAACGGTAAAATATGTCAAGTATTATATGGTCAGTTAGGGGCTGCCATAACAATTGGATTAAGAGGATAGAACAATTTAACCAACAGTGTTACGAACACAATGTAAAGCGATCGGAATGTTGTGGTGTACTTTACGATTTACACCCGGATGTGCCGTGTCAGTTTAGCGGAAGTCGGATGACAAATTGCGGAAGCGCAAAGTATTAAAAGTGGGCGGGGCGGAATAAGGTGAATTACACGCAATAAAGTGCTATCATATGAATGTATTAAATGCATGAATAAGCCTTTCTGCATCTGACAGGGATAAATAAGTTTGAATTCTGGCAATATTTTTAAGATGGAAAAATGCAGATTTTGAAACCATTTTGATATGGGCATCAAATGACAAATGCGGATCAAAGATAACACCTAGATTTCGCACTTGTGATGCTGGAGACAATAATTCAGAATCAGAAAACAGACTTAGACAGTTATGTTTGTGCAAATCTGTCAGCATACCAAAAAGTAACAGTTCCATTTTTGATTTGTTAAGCTTAAGATAGTTGTCATGCATCCATACCTTTATTTCTTCCAGACATACGGTAAGAGCTGTAATTGCGAGATTTGGATCAGGGAGTGAGCTAACATAGATCTGCATGTCATCAGCATAACAAGGAAAAACCCCGTACCGTACTTTCTAATAATGTCACCAAGCGGCAACATATAGATGCAGAACAAAGTAGGTCCTAGTACTGACCCCTGCGGGACGCCCTGCTGTACTAATGTTGCCTCCGATTTGTTCTTCCCCAAATAAATATACTGCAAAGAGATGCCAGAGGTGCCTAACAAAACACGCAACCTGTCAAGGAGGATGATATGACATATAGTGTCAAAAGCAGCGCTAATGTCTAGCAGAACCAAAATGCTGCAAGCACCCATATCAGCAGAAACATTAGGCGTTTCTCAATAGCAAGTACGCACAGTTTGGACTTGCCAAGTCCAGCTCAGGAGAATGACTCCCGAGGACGCGAGTCCGGTAATTCTGCTAATGGAACAGCACGTTCTTCAAAGCGTCAGTCAGCTCGCTCTGCTACTCCGGTTATCTCTGTATGTACATTTTAGGCAACAATAAAACAAAATATGTTATAAAACACCACACTGCCTCTTTTCGTTTTCATTTAAAGAAATCTTAAACATTATAGCCACACAAATGGTGATTGCCTGGATCTCACAACCTGGATCAAATTTTCATAAATCTTTATAAATAAACCACAGATTTGAGCTTTAAACAACTACATTCTCGCCTGAAAAACTCTTAAATTTACATTTCGTGACACAGTAACAGTAGTATTATATGTCAACTGTAAATTAAAAGATGGCGCTTCTTATGTTGTCATTCCCCTTGTAGCACGCGCAAGTGACGATTCTCTGTCAACCAATCAACGTCCTGCAGTTAGTCTAGCTCCACCCTTTAGTACCATACCACTGTGCTGGTACCCCAACGGAAGGGTACCCAAAAAGTGTTAAGGTTCGGCTTTTTGGTACCATTCACAACTTTTGACAGTGGAAACGGAAATAAATGCATACCGTACCGTACCGTACCGCTCAGTGAAAACAAGCCATTAGAGATTAGAGTCGAATCTTCCCTAACAATTTTTAAGTCTCTTTTAAAAAGGTATTTGTTTTCTCTGGCGTATTGATTTTTTTTTTTTTTAAATGTATATATTATATTATATTTTTGTGTATTAGAGTGTGTATATTTAGGATACGTATTTAGTTGTCTTGTACAGCACTTTGGCCAGTCTTGTGGCTGTTTTAAATGTACTTTATAAATTAATTAAACTTGAAACCACTGATTGTAATAATACATCAAAATTCTTACTGTCAGTTAACCGGTTAGTCATAGTATTCTCAATGTATTTTAACACTGGCACTTTAGTTGAACCATCTGAATATTTTAAATGCAACAATCAACATAAAATTGAGTTTTGACCTTTGTGTATTTTTTTTACAGTGTATTTTTTAGGGCAATAAACCCAGACAGCAACATAGTGTTGGCCCAGATCCGGCCCACATCCGGGCTGTGTGGATTCCAGATGTGGGCCAGATCCAGGCCGATACTATGTAGCTGTCTGAGACTGGTGTTTTAGTGTTATTATGAACATCGCCATCACATTCAGAGATACTGCTAAATGTAAAAGCAATCAAACGTGTCATTCTTTATTATCAAACAGTGGACAAAATAAGTAAATTTGTGTAATGAAATGAATATAACATGTGCATGCATACTGCTGCTGCTTATCTTTAGCATGTACACTAACTTGTGTGGAAATGGGCATGGAATGGTGAAAAAATGCTGACCTAAAAATTGTTACACTTAATTTAAGTGATATTACTTAACATTAATGAACCAACATACAATAAAACTACCAAAACACATCATTCATGTCTCAAATTAAGGCATTCTTTCAGAACTCTAGTGAAGGTTTCAGCCAACAAACATAAATTAAATATACAAAACAAAAAACACACAAACAACAGGCAGCAATATGCACTATTTTCTGCTGTTCAGAATTCAATGCAGTTTATGTTACATGGTTCATGTTTACATTAATGTACAAACCTTTTGTATAGATGGTGATGAAAATGAAAGACTAAGACTTGTGTATGTGTTTAGCTACATCTTATTTTTTCTGATTTAAAAAAAATAATATTTCAGAATAATATATATCAATGTGGTATACGGTAGAAATATTACACATTTCAGTCTAGCTTAGGTTTTTAAATTAAATAACACAGTCTTTGAAATAATATGTAAGCATGTGCAAATAAGCCTGTATAGTAAATCAAGTTCTGTTGGTCTTTGTGTTTAAGTGAGAAATTAATTCATTTAAATTGAAAGATCTCAATGTTTATAAGATCTTTCAATTATGTTTAACAGTTTTGAGTGTATAAAAGAGTGTATAAAAATGGGCTCTGAGTTTTGGCAGTGGTTGTGTCTAAGTGAAATATGTAGTTTGGAAGATGTAGTCACTGAATGCATTAATACAACATTGAATGACACAGACATTTGCAACACTTCTACAGTAATACCGTAGTAAAATATATTCAGAATCTAAAAAATTAAATACTATCAAAACAATTAGATGTAGCTGAACACATACAGGTATTAATCTTTCAGTTTCATCACCATCTATAAAAAGGGGAAACTTGGGGGAAAATGTGTACTGTACTGTAAACAATGACCATGTAACATATAATGTTGTGAATTCTGAACAACAGAAAACAGCAGAAATATTTTATAATGCTTCCTGTTATTTGTGTTTTTTTATTTAACGTGTGTTTTTTGGGGGTAAAACCTTTTCTAGTGTTCTGGAAGAATGAGTTGATCTGACACATGAATGAAGTTTCAGTGCATTTTGAATGTGAAATGAACTGCTGTCAAGCTGTAAGTTGGTTTGGAGAAGATATCATGGTCTTTTAACCTGACATCATTTAAGACATCATTTAAGACTGTGGTATAAATGATTGAATGATTTAACCATAACTCATTACTATCCTTGATTTCTAAAATAGGAATTTTTCATGTGTATGTAGACTAGGGTGTGTGATATTGAGTTGTTGCACTTCCCCCCCACACACAATTTACATATCAATGCAGGAAGGCCTTAAAGGCCAGTGTTTTTCTTAGGTGAGAGCCAACAACCCCCAGAGTCCTGTTACCAATATCTGTGCAACTTCTCAAATACACTAGAATAAACTAGAGAAAACGCTGGGATTTACCCTGCCAAATTAAATTAAATTACAGGTTTTTACAATCACTAGGACACATTTCTCAATATTTAGGTACATTTTCAAAACTCTTCACTCAGTTCTCCTAACCAACTTACAGCTTGACAGCAGTTAATTTCTCATTCAAAATGCACTGAAACTTCATGTCTCAGATCAACTCATTCTTCCAGAACACTAGAAAAGATTTAACAACAAACACACTTTGTCACTCATAAAAAAAAAAAAAAACACAAACAACAGGAGCATTACACAATGTTTTCTTTTGTAAAATGCTTTCATAAAACAAGAATGACACTATCTACTGTTTATAATTCACTGCAGTTGATGTTACATGATCCTTTTTGATTACAGCCCAGTTATCATCTATGATAATATTGAGCAGGTGGATACCTATAAGTATATAGGTGTGGTCATTGATCGTTCATTTACTTGGAAAGCCCACATTGATTATCTTTGTTCAAAATTCCGGCAACGATTGTATTTTTTAAGAAGACTTAGGCTGTTTGGTGTAAATCAGAGAATTATTTCATTATTTCATTATGCCGTTTTAGGTAGTCTTTTAAATTATTGGATGCACACTTCATATGGCAATCTTTTGGTCCAATTAAAATCACAGCTTGTACGTCTTGTGAAAACTGCAATGTTAAGTTATGGGTGTAAGAGAGTACTCATCACTTCAATCAATTTACGAATCGTGGATTTTTAAAAAAAAATGCACAGACAATAGTGAGTGATTCAAGCCATGTTTTATTTCCAATGTATCAGCTTCTGCCATCAGGGAGAGGGTATAGAGTCCCACTGAGTAAGAGGAACCGTTACAAAAAAATCATTTATTCCTGTATCTATTAATATGTTAAATAGCAAGATGTAGTAATGCCGTTTTTTTAAAACTCTTTTTGGTTTGTGTGTGTATGTATATGTTGTGTACTAATGCAGCTTTGAGTCCAAGACAAATTTCCTGAAAAAGGGCAATAAAGTAAAGTATACTAACAAACTAACTTTTTAACATTACTGTACTAAAATATTCCTAAGTTTCCCCTTTTGTATAGATGGTGATGAAAATGAAAGACTAACACTTACATCTAATTATTTTGATTATATTATATTTTAGAATCAGAATATCTATTTCAATGTGATTGAAATTACTTGTTATTTTTAACAGTTTAACAGTACTATTATTATTAACAGTTTTAAAAAGAGTATGTAAACATGTGCAAATTAGCCTGTATAGAACATAAAGTTCTGTTGGTGTTTGTGTTTAAGAATAATGAATGTAAATGGAACAAAATGCATTCAATGACATCTTTCAAAGCAGTGATCCACAGTTTAGCTCACATAGACGCATGGTGTGATCACTGTGTGAAGAGAGTTTTGAAAAAGTGACTTTAGAATTGGGAAACTTACATTTTATTTGTGTTTGGAATAATCATTAATTTAGTTTCATTGCGAACATAGTGCTAAACAAGTAAACAAGATTTTATATTTAAATATTATATTATAATATATAATACTGATTTCAGAAAATCCCTGGGAGTGTGAATGAACAGAAATCAAACAATCGCGGGACAAATTATCAGTGTATTTTCCGGAATCTCTGTGTGAACGGGGCTTATGTGAGCCAAACTGTGGATCATTTATTATTGCTTTGGCAAATTTTTTTATTTATTTCTCACTTAACACAAACACCAACAGACATTTATGTTCTATAAAGGGCCAATTTGCAGATGTTTTAAATTCTGAATCTAAAAAAAACAAACACAAAAAAATTATATTTAACTAAACACCTATACAAGTGTTAATCTCAGTTTCATATTTTTGTACAGTATTGTAAACGTGGATAATGTAACATTAACTGCAGTGAACAGTAGATAGTGTAATTCTTGTTTTATTTATTTTTTAAATACATTTTTACAAAAGAAAACTTTACAAAATAAATTTGGCAGGGTAAATCCCAGCGTTTTCTCTAGTTTATTCTAGTGTATTTGAGAAGTTGCACAGATATTGGTAACAGGACTCTGGGGGTTGTTGGCTCTCACCTAAGAAAAACACTGGCCTTTAAGGCCTTCCTGCATTGATATGTAAATTGTGTGTGGGGGGGAAGTGCAACAACTCAATATCACACACCCTAGTCTACATACACATGAAAAATACCTATTTTAGAAATCAAGGATAGTAATGAGTTATGGTTAAATCATTCAATCATTTATACCACAGTCTTAAATGATGTCTTAAATGATGTCAGGTTAAAAGACCATGATATCTTCTCCAAACCAACTTACAGCTTGACAGCAGTTCATTTCACATTCAAAATGCACTGAAACTTCATTCATGTGTCAGATCAACTCATTCTTCCAGAACACTAGAAAAGGTTTTACCCCCAAAAAACACACGTTAAATAAAAAAACACAAATAACAGGAAGCATTATAAAATATTTCTGCTGTTTTCTGTTGTTCAGAATTCACAACATTATATGTTACATGGTCATTGTTTACAGTACAGTACACATTTTCCCCCAAGTTTCCCCTTTTTATAGATGGTGATGAAACTGAAAGATTAATACCTGTATGTGTTCAGCTACATCTAATTGTTTTGATAGTATTTAATTTTTTAGATTCTGAATATATTTTACTACGGTATTACTGTAGAAGTGTTGCAAATGTCTGTGTCATTCAATGTTGTATTAATGCATTCAGTGACTACATCTTCCAAACTACATATTTCACTTAGACACAACCACTGCCAAAACTCAGAGCCCATTTTTATACACTCTTTTATACACTCAAAACTGTTAAACATAATTGAAAGATCTTATAAACATTGAGATCTTTCAATTTAAATGAATTAATTTCTCACTTAAACACAAAGACCAACAGAACTTGATTTACTATACAGGCTTATTTGCACATGCTTACATATTATTTCAAAGACTGTGTTATTTAATTTAAAAACCTAAGCTAGACTGAAATGTGTAATATTTCTACCGTATACCACATTGATATATATTATTCTGAAATATTATTTTTTTTAAATCAGAAAAAATAAGATGTAGCTAAACACATACACAAGTCTTAGTCTTTCATTTTCATCACCATCTATACAAAAGGTTTGTACATTAATGTAAACATGAACCATGTAACATAAACTGCATTGAATTCTGAACAGCAGAAAATAGTGCATATTGCTGCCTGTTGTTTGTGTGTTTTTTGTTTTGTATATTTAATTTATGTTTGTTGGCTGAAACCTTCACTAGAGTTCTGAAAGAATGCCTTAATTTGAGACATGAATGATGTGTTTTGGTAGTTTTATTGTATGTTGGTTCATTAATGTTAAGTAATATCACTTAAATTAAGTGTAACAATTTTTAGGTCAGCATTTTTTCACCATTCCATGCCCATTTCCACACAAGTTAGTGTACATGCTAAAGATAAGCAGCAGCAGTATGCATGCACATGTTATATTCATTTCATTACACAAATTTACTTATTTTGTCCACTGTTTGATAATAAAGAATGACACGTTTGATTGCTTTTACATTTAGCAGTATCTCTGAATGTGATGGCGATGTTCATAATAACACTAAAACACCAGTCTCAGACAGCTACATAGTATCGGCCTGGATCTGGCCCACATCTGGAATCCACACAGCCCGGATGTGGGCCGGATCTGGGCCAACACTATGTTGCTGTCTGGGTTTATTGCCCTAAAAAATACACTGTAAAAAAAATACACAAAGGTCAAAACTCAATTTTATGTTGATTGTTGCATTTAAAATATTCAGATGGTTCAACTAAAGTGCCAGTGTTAAAATACATTGAGAATACTATGACTAACCGGTTAACTGACAGTAAGAATTTTGATGTATTATTACAATCAGTGGTTTCAAGTTTAATTAATTTATAAAGTACATTTAAAACAGCCACAAGACTGGCCAAAGTGCTGTACAAGACAACTAAATACGTATCCTAAATATACACACTCTAATACACAAAAATATAATATAATATATACATTTAAAAAAAAAAAAAATCAATACGCCAGAGAAAACAAATACCTTTTTAAAAGAGACTTAAAAATTGTTAGGGAAGATTCGACTCTAATCTCTAATGGCTTGTTTTCACTGAGCGGTACGGTACGGTACGGTATGCATTTATTTCCGTTTCCACTGTCAAAAGTTGTGAATGGTACCAAAAAGCCGAACCTTAACACTTTTTGGGTACCCTTCCGTTGGGGTACCAGCACAGTGGTATGGTACTAAAGGGTGGAGCTAGACTAACTGCAGGACGTTGATTGGTTGACAGAGAATCGTCACTTGCGCGTGCTACAAGGGGAATGACAACATAAGAAGCGCCATCTTTTAATTTACAGTTGACATATAATACTACTGTTACTGTGTCACGAAATGTAAATTTAAGAGTTTTTCAGGCGAGAATGTAGTTGTTTAAAGCTCAAATCTGTGGTTTATTTATAAAGATTTATGAAAATTTGATCCAGGTTGTGAGATCCAGGCAATCACCATTTGTGTGGCTATAATGTTTAAGATTTCTTTAAATGAAAACGAAAAGAGGCAGTGTGGTGTTTTATAACATATTTTGTTTTATTGTTGCCTAAAATGTACATACAGAGATAACCGGAGTAGCAGAGCGAGCTGACTGACGCTTTGAAGAACGTGCTGTTCCATTAGCAGAATTACCGGACTCGCGTCCTCGGGAGTCATTCTCCTGAGCTGGACTTGGCAAGTCCAAACTGTGCGTACTTGCTATTGAGAAACGCCTAATGTTTCTGCTGATATGGGTGCTTGCAGCATTTTGGTTCTGCTAGACATTAGCGCTGCTTTTGACACTATATGTCATATCATCCTCCTTGACAGGTTGCGTGTTTTGTTAGGCACCTCTGGCACCTCTGGCATCTCTTTGCAGTATATTTATTTGGGGAAGAACAAATCGGAGGCAACATTAGTACAGCAGGGCGTCCCGCAGGGGTCAGTACTAGGACCTACTTTGTTCTGCATCTATATGTTGCCGCTTGGTGACATTATTAGAAAGTACGGTACGGGGTTTTTCCTTGTTATGCTGATGACATGCAGATCTATGTTAGCTCACTCCCTGATCCAAATCTCGCAATTACAGCTCTTACCGTATGTCTGGAAGAAATAAAGGTATGGATGCATGACAACTATCTTAAGCTTAACAAATCAAAAATGGAACTGTTACTTTTTGGTATGCTGACAGATTTGCACAAACATAACTGTCTAAGTCTGTTTTCTGATTCTGAATTATTGTCTCCAGCATCACAAGTGCGAAATCTAGGTGTTATCTTTGATCCGCATTTGTCATTTGATGCCCATATCAAAATGGTTTCAAAATCTGCATTTTTCCATCTTAAAAATATTGCCAGAATTCAAACTTATTTATCCCTGTCAGATGCAGAAAGGCTTATTCATGCATTTAATACATTCATATGATAGCACTTTATTGCGTGTAATTCACCTTATTCCGCCCCGCCCACTTTTAATACTTTGCGCTTCCGCAATTTGTCATCCGACTTCCGCTAAACTGACACGGCACATCCGGGTGTAAATCGTAAAGTACACCACAACATTCCGATCGCTTTACATTGTGTTCGTAACACTGTTGGTTAAATTGTTCTATCCTCTTAATCCAATTGTTATGGCAGCCCCTAACTGACCATATAATACTTGACATATTTTACCGTTAGAACAATAGAATTACGTCTAGAAACTAGCGTCCTTTCAGACGGAAGTTGAGGTCCCTCTCAGCCCAAAGTAAGATGACAAAACGAACGTAATGGCGTCACCCTCGTGGAAAATAAGGTGAATACACATGTCATGCACCCTACAACACTAATCCTAACCAAACATATAATACATATTACATATTACACACCATTACTAAACCTACCCTAAACCCACCCATGCGTATCATATGCACACAGAAACTCCTTTTCGCGTATAAATTGCACAATAAACACAATGTGTGCTATAGAGACACATTTAGTGTGACCGGGTTGGAATGACATACCAATTTCACAAATTCACGTTTATGTTGTTTACATGCAGATGGTAAAGGCATCGTTTTCAAAACCTTGCACTTTGAAACTCGTTTTCAAAAGCTTGCATTGTCAGGTGAAAATTGAAAATTATGTCCTGAAGTGTCCATTCTTTATTGCACTTTAGTTTTGTTAATTGTTCATTTAAGTTGGCCTTTTTATTATATATACAGTTATATATACACTTTTATTCTGGTTTACTGTGTTCACAGAAGCACTGCGGGTGCTTGATGTGTGAATCCTCATGTTCTGTTGTTTATGCTGCTATTTGCACATGTAAATCTACATTTTTTAGGTTTTTGAATTGGTCACAGACACCTATCTATTCTAAGTCCATTTAATTCTAATCTAACCTTCAAATCATGTCAGTTAACTGATGATGACTGGTTAACAACCATCAGCTTTCAGTCAGAAAACAAAATGTTAAATGAACATCCCTACTTCATATATTTCAACTGAACCAACTAAAAATGTTCAGTGCAGCAAGTCGACATAACATTTTGAGATTGACCTCCAAAATCTTTACAGTGTGTTTGTGATGGCAAGAAATGTACAAAGCAGCCAAACACGTATCGTTCTTTACCATCCAACTGGGGACGCGAAGTTCATTTTGATTAATAAAATCATTATTCACTGTATAAAGTATGCTTTACGCTATACTAAATATAGGTCACTATAGTGACCTGAAATCGTTACCTTAAAGAGCTATTTCTGTTTGATTAATCCTATAAACCCTAAAGGGACTGCATAACCAAGCATAGAAAGTAAAAAAATTATATTATGAATGATAAGAGGATATTCTCGCCTCTGCTTTTGAACTGTTGCTGCCGGACCGTCTGTATTTTTTACCCCGTTGTAGATTTAAATGGTCTTTCCTCAAGCAATTCAATTCAATTTAGTCTGTCTTTATTTTGTAACTATAGTTACAAAATAAAGACAGACTTAACTGTTCACACACACACACACACACACAGTTCCATTGCAGGCTATTGCGAGTCCCCTCTTGTATAGGTAGAAATCGTTCAGAGATGATATTCCATCTTGGCATGTTTAAAATATTATTATTTTTTGCATATTTGAAGTTATATTATGAAAAAAGACCTTAAAAGAAAATTGTGTATTTCATTTTTGTTTCTTCAAAATGACCAGATGCAGCAAGTCAACTCAAAAGTTTTGAATTAGATCAAGAAAGGTCCACTGTTGGATGGTAACGAACGACATATGTTTGGTTGCATTTAAATTTAGCAATATTTCAAACACTGAATATCTCTGTACATCAACATCCTAGAAACAAAGGAAACAGAAAAATAAGGACATGTCTATTGATTTTTTTTAAGAGTAGAAATGATGTTTTAATTAATAGGCAGCCAATACTATCAGTCACATTATTAATATCTTAATAATATAATAATAATTACATTATAATTATGACATTGAGTTGCAGATCCCCTCTTGGCATGTTTTTTTTTTTTATATATAAAAAAATGCATATTTGAAGTTATATTATGAGAAATATAATATAATATATATGGTAACCCTTTATAATAACTGCATCCTATTAATCATTAGTTAAGCATTGGTAAACAGATAAATCATTATTCATAAAGCAGACATTAATAAGCAGTTTATAAATACACCTTTAAACGCTGTATTATTGAGTTAGAAGCATATCTATAATGTGTTTAATAATTGCATTTTCATACTTTATTAAATATTAATTATCAATTTATCATTTCTAAATGAAGTATAGCATTATTTACAAACCAGTTATTTAGGTGTTTACAGTGATTAATAAGATCACTTAGAAAGTGTGAGTAAATATAGTAGATTCAGGGAGTTATAAAGCATTTAGTAGTGGTCAGTTCACTATTTTGCGAGCTCATCTAAAGTGAGGACTAGTTATGCTTTGTAAATAATTTATAAAGGAGATTTAAAGACTCAGTTATCTTCTAAACAGAAAAAGGGAACAAACACACACAGTGATAGAGAACATAGAAATATTAACAGCCTTTAAATCTCCTTTATAAATGCTTTACAAGGCATAACTAGTCCTCACTTTAGATGAGCTCACAAAAACTCGTTTTCAAAAGCTTGCATTGTCAGGCCCCCAAAATGGCATTTTCGTTGAAATGAACGGCCAAAACGTTTTCAGTTTTCAGTTGAAAATGATGTCGTGTAAACAGACCCTAAAGCGTGTATTATTTATTGCACTTTAGTTTTGTTAATTGTTCATTTAAGTTGGCCTATTTATTATATATACAGTTATATATACACTTTTATTCTGGTTTACTGTGTTCACAGAAGCACTGCGGGTGCTTGATGTGTGAATCCTCATGTTCTGTTGTTTATGCTGCTATTTGCACATGTAAATCTAAATTTTTTAGGTATTTGAATCGGTCACAGACTATTCTATTCTAAGTCCATTTAATTCTAATCTAACCTTCAAATCATGTCAGTTAACTGATGATGACTGGTTAACAACCATCAGCTTTCAGTCAGAAAACAAAATGTTAAATGAACATCCCTACTTCATATATTTCAACTGAACCAACTAAAAATGTTCAGTGCAGCAAGTCGACATAACATTTTGAGATTGACCTCCAAAATCTTTACAGTGTGTTTGTGATGGCAAGAAATGTACAAAGCAGCCAAACACGTATCGTTCTTTACCATCCAACTGGGGACGCGAAGTTCATTTTGATTAATAAAATCATTATTCACTGTATAAAGTATGCTTTACGCCATACTAAATATAGGTCACTATAGTGACCTGAAATCGTTACCTTAAAGAGCTATTTCTGTTTGATTAATCCTATAAACCCTAAAGGGACTGCATAACCAAGCATAGAAAGTATCTATGAAGAGAGAAAATAAGCGTTAAATAAGAAAAATAATGTTATGAATGATAAAAGGCGTAATATATAATATACTATATAATATACTATATATATATAGTTACATAATGAAGACAGACTTCACTGCCAGTTCACTTCACTGTTCACACACACACACACACACACACAGCTCCATTGCAGCCAAGTCCCCTCTTGTATAGATAGAGATCGTTCCGAGAGTCCCCTCTCGGCCAGTGTAGAGCGACATTGGTCTGTTAGTAATATAGATATGTATGTGTGTGTGCAATGACACATAACAATGGCAAGTAAATTGTTAGGGACTGCATAACCAAGCATAGAAAGTAAAAAAATTATATTATGAATGATAAGAGGATATTCTCGCCTCTGCTTTTGAACTGTTGCTGCCGGACCGTCTGTATTTTTTACCCCGTTGTAGATTTAAATGGTCTTTCCTCAAGCAATTACATTCAATTAAGTCTGTCTTTATTTTGTAACTATAGTTACAAAATAAAGACAGACTTAACTGTTCACACACACACACACACACAGTTCCATTGCAGGCTATTGCGAGTCCCCTCTTGTACAGGTAGAAATCGTTCAGAGATGATATTCCATCTTGGCATGTTTAAAATATTATTATTTTTTGCATATTTGAAGTTACATTATGAAAAAAGACCTTAAAAGAAAATTGTGTATTTCATTTTTGTTTCTTCAAAATGACCAGATGCAGCAAGTCAACTCAAAAGTTTTGAATTAGATCAAGAAAGGTCCACTGTTGGATGGTAACGAACGACATATGTTTGGTTGCATTTAAATTTAGCAATATTTCAAACACTGAATATCTCTGTACATCAACATCCTAGAAACAAAGGAAACAGAAAAATAAGGACATGTCTATTGATTTTTTTTAAGAGTAGAAATTATGTTTTAATTAATAGGCAGCCAATACTATCAGTCACATTATTAATATCTTAATAATATAATAATAATTACATTATAATTATGACATTTAGTTGCAGATCCCCTCTTGGCATGTTTTTTTTTTTATAAAAAAATGCATATTTGAAGTTATATTATGAAAAATATAATATAATATATATGGTAACCCTTTATAATAACTATCCTATTAATCATTAGTTAAGCATTAGTAAACAGTTAAATCATAATTCATAAAGCAGACATTAATAAGCTGTTTATAAATACAGCTTTAAATGCTGTATTATTGATTTAGAAGGATATCTATAATGTGTTTAATAATTGTATTTTCATACTTTATTAATTATCAATTTATCATTTCTAAATGAAGTATAGCATTATTTACAAAGCAGTTATTTAGGAGTTGTCAGTGATTAATAAGATCACTTAGAGTAAATTTAGTAGATTCAGGGAGTTATAAAGCATTTAGTAGTGGTCAGTTCACTATTTTGTGAGCAAAAGTGAGGACTAGTTATGCTTAAAGCATTTATAAAGGAGATTTAAAGACTAATTTATCTTCTAAACAGAAAAAGGAAACACACACAACACAACACAGTGATAGAGAACATAGAAATATGAACAGCCTTTAAATCTCCTACATAACTAGCATAACTAGTCCTCACTTTAGATGAGCTCACAAAAAATAGTGAACTGACCTCTACTAAATGTTTTATAACTACCTGAACTACAGTAGAAATACATGTTAATAAAGCATTTATTAACACACTAAGTAACTATTACTATATGTCTGAATAATAAGTGTATGATGTATGAATGTACATTGAAATAGTTGAATCATTTACTCACACTTTCTAAGGGATCTTATGAACCACTGACAACTCCTAAATAACTGCTTTGTAAATGATGCTATACTTCATTTAGAAATGATAAATTGATCATTAATAAAGTATGAAAATACAATTATTAAACACATTATAGATATGCTTTTAAAACAGGAATAAAGCATTTATAACTGCATTTATATACTGCTTATTAGTGTATATTAATGCTTTATAAATGAATTAACTGTTTACTAATGCTTAACTAATGATTAATAGCGTGCAGTTATTATTAAGTGTTACTGAAAGCTCCTGAACTAAGCAGTTAAACAGCAGCTCTACAGTCTCAGAGCCTCTCTAGGACAGCAGCCATTCAGACAATAGAGAAGTGTGAACGACGTGTGTTAATGGGCCACTGCAGTTCCTGCTCCAGCCTACAGGAGCGCTGCTGAGTATGGACTTAAACACACACACACATGTAAGTCCCCACTTGGTCAAAAATGTAAAAAATTAACCAGAGCGTGTTTTGGCTGATTTTAACATGTTTTAAAGCATGACCAACAGGGGACTTGAAAAATGTCCCCACTTGGCTCGACGGTCCCCTGTTAGTGAGTGTGTAACGACACCAAGGTCCCCTCTTAGATAGATAGACGAGTACACACACACACACACACACACACACACACACACACACACACACACACACACACACACACACACACTCTCAACTAACCTCTGACCTCCCACACCAGACACACTTCTATTGACGTATATGACAAGACATGGATGGCATGCATAATAGAGTGAAAAGAAAATACACACCAACATCAGTGATGGTACTAGACTCATCGATCTCACTAGCCTCGAAATCCAGACCTAAATCTGAAAGATTAATGGGCTGGCGTCGACTAATGAAAATCGGCCAGCTCGAGGGGCGGCACCAATCATGCATTTGAAAATCTCACTGCACGCAATAGGATAACACTACGACCAATCACAACAATAAACCCCAGCTACCAGCGGAGCTAACTGGTAGATTATACTCTACCGTATCCGGTCGGCAAAACAGCAAAAACGCCTTTCTTGCAAAGGAACGATTCGAGCGCCGTCTTCTGTTCCTGTTTTAGATAAAAAGCCAAGTCTAACTCGTTCATTGTAGCGGCCAAAGCCGTTTCAAACAACTGGTGTTCATCCATAACCATCTTGCAATGTTTACTAATGACTTGGACGTCACAGCGCTGTCGTCATCTGTTTAGCTTGCCTCTGGCCTGCCTATATCAGATAACCCGATGTGATTGGTGCAGCTCAGATCGAGGGGCATATTTAATGAGCAACATTATTCGACACCAGAGTAACTCGCTGAGCAAATTCAACTTTTCTAATCAAGAACTCTGGATTACCAGGGTACGATCTCACGGCAATTTGTACAAATTTTGCGAGTTGGCTAATTCATACGACCTCACACGTACGAATTTATACGATTTTTGCTAAATTGTACATATTTTACGAGTTGCCCAATTCGTATGAATTCGTACGAATGACCTACCCCTGACCCCGCCCCTAAACCTACCCATCACGTGGGTTTAGGCAAATCGTACGAATTCATACGAGTGAGGTCGTACGAATTCGTAAGAATTAGCCACCCTTTACTCACTCGTACAAATTGGTTGCTCGTTCTGGAGAGATTCTTTGTTGTTGTTGTGAAGAGACAAAAAGGAGAGCATTAGAGCTTATAGCTCTAGTGCTTTACAATAACACAGCTCTAATTTCTTTTCCACTCTCATGTCTCAAGCCTTTGGGACCTTCACATCTGGTCATGAGTGGCTCTTGTCAACCCTCCACAAGTCATTGTTATTTGTAAAGTAAAACCCATCAGAAATCAAATAGAATACCCACTGTTTTTTCCACTCTCCCCAGATAGCTTTAGACGAACACAATCTCAAAGATAGGAAGAGAGAGATGTATTTTTCTGGAAGAGTAGGCGCTATTAGACAGATTAAACATCACACCATCCTCTGTGTTTATTAAATCAACTCAGCTGGAGATAACAGTTTCAGCAGTGTTCTCCTCCAAGACTCTTATTTCCTATATCATTTTCATTATCACATAAAGAAGTTTTCCAATTCATTGCTAACTGATCATATTCATTTGGTGGTGTGTATTCCAGGAAGACAATGCAAGCGGCTGAACTGATGATGACTTCAGAAATGCAGCAATGGGAATTATTATGAGGTATGAAATCGCAGTCTGCTGCCTAGTTTATGCCTACACCCCAGAAAATGATTCAGTGCATGAGTTTCTGTTTATATAGGAACAGAAGATTCAGCTTCTTCTGTCCTCTTATAAAATGTGGAGAAAATAGAACCACCATAGTACATGAAAATTCCAACCACTAAAGTCTAATAAATTTATTATAAATAAATTCACGGCACATTATTCATTTTTTAAACACAGTTTAACATTTCGAGGTAGTATTAATCAGTATTCAGATTGTGTCAGAGCTCTTGAGGGCCCTCAGGGTGCTAACAGAGAGGTAAACATCTATAAAAAAATAAATAAAAAAAACGGCATGTGGTGCACTTACGCGAATGTCCACAATTTGCTAAAGTTTCACTAATTAAAAAGTGGATAAGCAGAAAAATAATGTTATGTCAGGTCAATAATTTGATCGAATTTTATTCAATTCAACGTTCCCCTTAAATTTGTATTATTATTATTATTATTTTATTTGAAAAGTTAGTCATTAACATTTACTATTCTGAGACCAGCCATGATAAAGTTGTCATATTAAACCCTACACTTGATGTAGGCTGTAGAAGTTTTCAAACAGCTGAATAACTTACTGAAAGAAACAGCATTCATGTTTTTCAAGGCTTTAGTGCATCTAAACTGGGAATAGCACATCAACTCTGATACAAGTAATAAAAAAGTTTGAACTCAATTACAAAAAGTTCCAAATTAGACGTTTCTTTTTTTTGTGGCAAATTATCATATTAGAATAATTTCTAAAGGATCATGTGATACTGAAGACTGAATTAATGGGTACATTGTAAGCACATCAATGATTTTTGTGTATGTGTGTGTATATATATATATATATATATATATATATATATATATATATTTAGAGTTCAGATGCAAAGGCCTCTAAATGCCATCTGAATTTTTCTTCTATAATGATCATTTTTATCAAGCTCGTATATTTAAATTCAATAATTTCACTTAAATGGCAATGAAGATTACCTATTGATTGTCATTTAAGTGAAACTACTGAACTTAAATATACGAGCTTGATAAAAATGATCATTCTAGAAGAAAATTTCAGATGGCATTTAGAGGCTTTTGCATCTGAACTCTTCATATATATATATATATATATATATATATATATATATATATATATATATATATATATATAAATAAATAAATAAATATATATATAGCCTATATATATATATATATATATATATAGAGAGAGAGAGAGAGAGAGAGAGATGGTAGAAATGTCAAAACATCTCATCCATCACAACTGTTTGTTTTAATGAGCAGCCCACTCTACAGGAGGAAGAGAAGGGCATGATGGGTAATTAGTGTGAGTATTTAATTAGGTTGTAGGCTTAGATTACTCTGAGTTCTATTAAATGCTTTGCATTGTTGACCTTTACAGCTTAATTTGACTTAAGACACAACATCTCAAAAACAGTGGAGCCTAATAGAAGATGAATGATTTAGCTAGGACCAGCATATGTTGGCAGGCTACCTTATGAATATTAATGCGGGTTTGCTCTTTAAGATTAAACACCTTGAAACAGTTTGACATCGTCAGGCTGTGTGCATGTTATAGATCAATTAGCTGCAGGAGATGTTTCGTCAATGTAGTTTCAATTCGAGTACAGCATACTATATCAGAGTGTATGTTTCAGATTGTGGCCGACTGCCAGTAATGACACTCACTCAATATAAGGAGCTGAATCAATTTCTACAACATTTCATGGCACTCTATCATACTTTTTTTAATAATCCAACATAGTTGAGCTTTATTAAAGTGGTTTTTAGTCTGTGGTTAAAGATCTGCTAAAACAAAGTGTAACTAACATCAACTACAGTTTATATTGTTTACTCTATAGTTCAAATACTGTATTTATTTACAAGTCCAGTCCAGAGGGAACGTCCAAGCAAAATGTGTACTAACTAAATGAAAAAGAACTATTTCTAGAGTACAAATGTGATGAGGTGAAAGATAATAGGTGAATAATTGTGTTTTTATGCACTGTGTGGGAGGCGGTGAGAAACTTTACTGCAAAGCCCCACAGCTGTTCACTGTAAAATCTGTCCTCGCAATGACTTTACGGCTGGCCCGCCGCCACACTTTTATATCTGTGTGCACAGATTCGCACAAAGTTAAAGTTTGTTTTTAACCAGGTGGGGAATATACTGTTGCCATGAAACCTTCCTCCATCCTTGAGGAGTAGCTCGCCTCCAAATGAACCTAATGAATCATCTATCACTGTCCAGGTACAGAAGAGAAGATGCTACTCATTGGTGTCATGTTTGGAAATGTTGTCAACATATCTGCAGGGTGAAGCTGTACTTTTGCGTCACCGCACACAGAATGCATAATACACACTGTTCTTATCTCCAAATGTCAGATAAGGTTTAAAAACCAGGCTGTTTCTGTTGGCTGTTGTTTCTATCTTAAGATACACCGTCTGCATAGTATCCAAATGCATTTTCTTTTTTCTCTCTGTGTGTTTGCATGTGTGTGTTTGACCATGTAATCCTGCTTTTGGCAACCAGGAATCGGCATGAATCCACTGGCACTGCGTGTCTCACAGCTGGCCCGGATTCTTCAGCTTCCTTTTCTCCTCCTCTGACGACTGTTGTTGTTCCTGAAAATACTGTTTTACCTCCTCATAACTCAACACGTAAAGAGCCAAACCAATAGAGATGTCTGCGCGCGAGCACTTCCAGAGTGAGTTTGAATAGAAGTATTGATGGAGCTATTTAAATTCACTTTGAAGTTGCTGATGGGCTCTATTTCCTACACCTTTTCCCTGACTCGAGTGGGTTAGATGCTATGAAGAGGGGAAAATTGGCTTTCTGAGCTGTAATTAGCCTATCAGAATGGCTTTCTCGAATTCATCCAAACCCCATATAAGCGTTAATGGAGGCTGAAGGCAAGAAAATGGTTGGGAGTTTCCAAGATCAGAGTAGAATGGCACACGACACTCTTTTTTGCATTGTTTTGCTTTTACAGTATTTCCGCAGTTATGGCAGGTTGTTTTTGGATCCAAAGATCGGAGGTAATATGTAAATCCAAAATGAATGTCTCATTCCCGGTGCTGAATGAAGCACTTGACTTTGAAAAGTTTGTAACAAGTCAGCCTCGATTCGAAGCAAATGTAATCAGGCATATTCTGCCTCTCCGCAAGGCTTTTTCAGAGAGGCTGATATAAATCAGGTTTTGATCACGGCTCATTTTTATTTATAAGATCTTGTAGAGGCAAGTTTTTCAAGGGAAGACAACATCATATTTTTGGAAGCCACAGTGTAGCTACAGGTAAATTGGCTCTTCGCAACGATTTGTCACTATATCGGTCTCATTTTCCCGTGAAGCGATCTGAGAGAGAGAGCATGTAGTCCGTCAGGGAGTTGTCCAGCTCAAACATTCATGAGGAACCTCTCTTTCTTTCTGGGATACACTTGGAATGCTTTCCCTTAGAAGTTTTGATGATAATTGGCAAGGTAGCAAATGGCCTGAAATCATAATTTGCAGGTTGACGTTTCTACTGGCAGAGTGTTTTACCACCTCCGACTCGAAGGAAAAGATGCTGTTGCCTCATTAAAATTGTGCCTGTATTTTTACACAGACATAAAAGTGACAAAAAGCAACAACTACAACATAGAAGGACAAAAGCCTTGATTAATTGAAATAATCTTTAAGGAACAGCTTTAATTTCCAAGACAGAGCTGTCATGTCAAGGCCAAAAAAAAAAAAAAAGAAACAGCTGCCATTAAGACTCAACTCACCACAGCTTCAAGTCTCCTAGTCTCTTTATATCTTTCAGTCAAGTGTTAACATAAAAAAGAATAGAAACTTTAGCAGGGAAAAGTGGTGGGCAGCGAGAGGAAGGACGGAGATCAAAGGTCCAAAGGTCTTTGAAAAAGCTAAGAACCAAAGCTTTTACGTTATTATGATGTGCTGCTCACGTACAGGATACACCAATGAGGACTTTCCCTTGATCCCGTGGGATCTAGGTTATTGACCTTGCACTTTAACGGTATATCAGGGCCTTCCTTGAAGCACCAGAGGTGTTAATTAAACGGAGAGGAAGAGTCAGGACGCAGGAAATGCACGGTTTGTTTTACTCCACAAATAACCATTTATTCTTCACACATTTAGCGAAAATCACGGTTTATTGTAAAGGACACAAGAAGGTAGAGAAACAGAGAGATGTAGCAGTAGATTAAGTACTCGGTGCATGGCACATCATTCTTAGGGAGACGACTCACTGTGAGTCGAGTTTTTCTCTTTAATTCTGGCACCAAAAGCTCCGAAATATTCAACAGTGATAGTTGGCCAGCCAACTTGAGCCTCGTAATATGGAGTAGGAGGAGTAAATTAATCTTTGCTACAACACGAGACAAACCGTACCTTCACGTTAAACAGTTCTTTTCGTAATTTCAGCTGAATTGGGATTGATTCGGTTTCTGTTAGGGCTGCACAATTAATCGGAATAAAAACGAAAACGCGATATGGCTTAGTGTGACTATCGAATCGCAAAGGCTGCGAGAGAATTAAATAAGTACATGCACTGCGTGTTTCAGAGTGAAGCGCAGCACTGTGTGAGCAGCTTATGATCTGGTGTTTTCAGCTCCATTTACAGTAAATGCTGCTCCACACAATCTCATCTCAGCATGTGCTCTGCGTTTGGGTCGCTTATTACGTGCATTTAAAAAAATGCAACGCACCAACCGTGAGAATTGTTGGGAAACTGGCTGAGAAGTGAGAAGTGCTTATAAACCGGCTGTTGTCAAAAAATAATAATAAATGCTTTAAGGGCTCTCTGTGGTTTCTTGACTAAATAAAAGCTGGTTTAACGTTTGAAAATGAAAAAATTAAGACTAAAATATTATTCGTTTAATTTTACAGTTGTACTGTAAAATAAAAATCACATTTTAAAATCACAATTTATCAGAAAAATCACTATTCGGTTTTTTTCACCCCCCCCAAATCGTGCAGCCCTATTTTGCATTCAGGACATACAGTATTCAATAGTTCAATATTTTCAGAAGCTGCTTTGACAAAAGTTTGAATTTGACCTCATGTGTAAATTTACAGAACTCAAATGACCCCCAGCGTGACTTTTAACACTGAAATTCTGGTCTGCGGTGCCAGAAATAGTCTTTAATTACAAACAACACAAATCAAAGAACATTGTGTCCTCACTTCAGAAGAGAGAGAAAAAAAAGAATCAAAATAGATAGTGAAAAAAAAGAAAAAGAATAACAGTTATTAAAAACCACCAGTACCATCGTAACCTTGTAAAATCAATATCTAAAACTCTATAATGCATGCCATACTATGTGGTTGTTGTTTTTTTTAAGTATTTTTTTTAAAGTTTTTTAAGAAAGTTCAAAATCGAATGTTGGGAATATCTTTTTCTACATTAGCAGTGTTAGACTGATTATTATTTTTTGTGTGTCTGTCGTTGTTTGTGTTTGCCTACAGTGTGTGTGTGCTTATAAGCTCAGTGATGAAGAGGGGCTTAAACCGATATGACATCATTTTTACCATGCAGAAAATCTGCCAAGTCTTCCACTGTCCTTTCAGTTGTGTTTGTCCATTTGTGTCTTTTTTAGGTCTCCGTCTGTTTTCCCGCTTTCCTCTGCTGTCCTTTCTTGACCTTGTCCGATCTGCTCTGGGGTCTTGGACTAGAGAACGGAAGAGACAAGAGAAGAGAATACATGCATATGGTAGTGAAGTCTGGCACAAACAGAGCGGGTGATTAGACATTTACACCTTCCTCTCTGTTTCCCCTGTCGCTTCAGACTGACCTATCGTTGACAAAAACTGTCACCGCTTGCTGGAGTGCCCAGGGCTAACACTTCTTAGCACTGGAGCAAATAGTTATCTGTGAAAGTGTGAGTATGTCTTGACAGCTCACTATTATAACATGGGGAACAAGGAGGCTCAGAGACACATTTGAATGTTTTATGCGAATTTTGGCAAATTTGCATTGGAGTCAAAAGGTCTGAGAAAATGTAAAAAAAAAAAAAAAAAAATTTACTCTGAAAATAGTAAAATATAATAAGTTTAGTTTAATTTTAAACAAAGACACGTGATGATGTACAAGTGAATAAGACATTTTTCAGATTCTGCACATTTTCCTATTCTAATATATTTTAAAATGCTATTTATTCCTTTGAATTTTCAGCATCATTACTCCAGTCTTCAGTGTCACATGATCCTTCAGAAAACATTCTAATATGACGATTTGATGCTCGACTCATATTTTGCATATTTCTTATATTATCAATGTTGAAAACATTTGTGCTAGTTCATTTTTTGTGAAAACCATGATACTTTTTGTTCAGGATTCTTTGATGGCTAGAAAGTCAAAAGAACAGCATTTATTTAAAACCGAAATCATTACGAATGTTTTTACTCTCTCTTTTGTTCAATTTCATGTGTCCTTGCTGAATAAACGTATTCATCAATTTAGTTTTACATTAATACTACATTAATTCATTCAGTATTAATTTATTTTAAAGAAAAAGTTTTGAATGATACTGTTATATGTAATGAAGAAATGTCAGTGTTATATGTAAATTAATTAAATTAAAATAAAATGAACAAGCATTTTCACTTTCACAAGTTTCATACTTTTGGACTCCATTTTGCGTAATTAAATCATAGTTTACCCCCTCAAAAATGAATATAATTTACTTGGTTTTCTGCGGAACACAAAATAATTATTATATTTTGAATCCCAATGATGTTTTGCTTTCATATGGGCAAAAACAGTTGAAAAAATCTTCAAATTCATCTTCTTTTGATCATGTTCCACAGATGAAGGAAAGTGAGCAACTGAGGGTGAGCAACTGATTTCTCTTTCTTTAATTCTTTCAATAGGACACATCAGAACACTCACTCGACTGTGTCCAAATGTCTTTTTCATCTCAGATGAACTCTCGGTCTGATTGGAACATTCCGCTCCCATCTGAAGGAACAAAGAGAGAGAGACAGAAAAGAACATGTTCATTTAAAAAGCAAACAATGGAGCAGAGACACTGTATAGGCTATAAATGTTTGCTGTTTACATTTTCCACAAAAGCCCTGAGCTATGAGATTATACAATAGAAAAAAAAAGATTAATCATGTTGCTCAAGGGATGGAGTATTTTCAGGAGATGTTTTATATGCGTGTCTATAGGAGCTCTGAAACAAGCTAGAAAGATGTTTCTGGATCAACACATTAAATAGAAGAGAACGAGACTACAAGAGACAGTGTTTAACTGGAAAATACACCCTCATTTTTTTTATTCTGACAGGACAAACAACAGGGAGGCTAAGTTAATGGAAGTGCTGTAGAATGGTGTCAGCCAAAAGAACAACTTTATATAGGCAGTAAAGATTAACCATCTAAAACTCTTGTTCATTTTCCTTCACTGCCGAGCAGGGGCGTAGCCAGTATTGGGCCAGGGCGGCACTGGCCCGCCCACATTACTCACTGGCCCGCCCAGGCAAGTTTGATCAAAATACATTTTTAGTTTATTTTTATTATTCAAATGTACTTAAGAAAATATATTAATATAAACCTGATTTATTGTTGACTGGTGTGTGTGTGTGTTTAATTTGTTTTCCGAAAAAAATGGAACTGTTGAATCAAGTTGTAGAAAGCCTCTTTCTGGAACGTAATTGGTTGCTATGGTTGCTAGGGGTTCCGACAAGACTCTCTGGGTGGCAGGCTCTGGCGGCCTTTAGCCAGCTAACTTTGCTAGCTGCTTTTTAGCCAAAAAGTTACTTGAAAAGGAACTCTGTGACTCTTTGGACTATGATGAGATCATTTGAGATCATCGTTTTGAACACTAAACCCAGGCACTTTTGCGTCTTGTTTTGTAAAATGAAACCAACAAAGGTAGGCTTGTTGTTTAACTAATTTCCTTAATTTTTGCCCGTGAAGTGATTTTAAGGCGAGACACGGCAGGCAAACTCATTGTTTTTTTGTTTTGTTTTTCACTGGTCAATTTTGAGATTTTGGGCTATTTGTCTTCAATGCCTTCTTTCAGACTTGTGGTGAAAACATTTAGGTCTTTATTTTACTACATTTTGTCTATTTGCGTCTGTAGATTTCTCCTAAATTCAACAAAAGTTGGCGTTCTAAATCAATATGCTGCTCCGCGATCGCTGTCTGCACCTGTCATCAGACAAAGCTCTCTCTCTCTCTCTCTCTCTCTCTCTCTCTCTCTCTCTCTCTCAATTCAATTCAATTCAGAAAGCTTTATTGGCATGACAAAAAAGTACATTTTGTATTGCCAAAGCATCACAACAACATAGAAAATGATTTAGAACATTTAGTACACAGAATTATAATAATAGTTAAATTAAATAAAAAAGATAGTATTATATATATATTATCTTGGCTAGATATTGCAAAAATAATAATACTGATAACATAAAACAATAATAATAGAGTAAACAAAGATTAATAAATAAAATAGAAAGGATTATAATGCAGAAATCATGTATATAAAAAAAACAAAAAATAAACACTGAACTTGAACATTATATACATGTGTGTAGGTGTGATGGGATGGGTTAGGCTGTTAGGCTGTGTGTGTGTGTGTGTGTGTGTGTGTGTGTGTGTGTGTGTGTGTGTGTGTGTGTGTGTGTGTGTGTGTGTGTGATGGGGTGTGTTAGGCTGTGAGTGAGTGTGTGTTTATTGGGCGTTTGCTGCTCTGGTCGTCCCTCAGGATGTGGAGAGATGCTACTAATCTTGCTGCTATATTGGAGCATTTGGCTTCTTCGCCAAGGATGAATCTGAGTTTTTGGGTTGGGTTACAGGTGTTAAATTGGGGAAATATTTTATTAATTTTGGGGTAATATTGGTCTCTTATGTGTTCATATTTTGGGCATTCTGTGAGGAAGTGCAGCTCGGTCTCCGTCACTCCCAGAATGCAGTGCGTGCAGAGTCTGTCCTCACGGGAGAGCCAGGTCTGTCTGCGCCGGCCCGTCTCGATGGCCAGGCTGTGCTCGCTGAGTCTGTACATCGTCAGTGTTTTCCTGAGCTTCACATCACTCACTGTGCTCAGGTAGTTCGCAACAGTGTATTCTCGATTTAGTGCCGAATAACATTCCAGTTTGTGTTGGTTTTGAGTGGTGTTCGTCCAATGGGTGATGTACTTGTCTTGTTCTGTGTTGATAATTTGTGCAGGCCGAATGTGTGTGAGTGTGTGTGTGTGCTGAGGCGAGCTGATCTCTGGAGGAGAGAGCTCAGTCAGTCTCTCTCTCTCTCTCTCTCCTGTACAATGTTGTCGGATCCAAATATGGTCATTTCCTTTAATCAGCAACCAATCGTGAAAGTACAATGGGGCATTTAACTCTAAAAGCGAAATCTCATTGGCTGATGTCAATTTCTGACAACGTGATTCGTTCAGATGCATCATGTGACGTGCTCTGACATTTTGATGTGTGTTTTTGACTGGGGTTCTGTTCAGTTGAAGGCCATAAATGCTGTGTTATAAGTTTTGATGTGTTTTAGGTGGCTTGTATTGTTGTTGCTGATGATTTGATAAGATATTGTGTCTGTAAATAGTTGTTTCTACTTAAAAAGTATGATTTTTTACATTACAAATCTTTAAATGCTGTTTTCTCAAAATGAGTTGTTTGTTATTCTCCGGATCAACTGAGGAAGTTTTATAAAGTTTAATTATCTATTATTTTAAAATGTTACCCTATTCACTTGTAGTGTCTCGCCTTAAGTTAGTGGTGTGTTGTGTATAGCTGTATGCCTTATAGGCTAGTCTACATTGTTTAGTTTAAATGAGTTGCTATTTTTTTGGCACAAAAGCTTAATTTCCACCAGGCTGATATATGGTTGATTTAACAGAAATTAGGGAGTGTGTTGTTATTTATTTCAAACCGTGCTCTGCTGATAGTTTTCATTATTTGAATTTCTTTTACTTTTAGCCTACTTTATTTTCGGGTGAACTGTCTTTGCACTGCTGACTAGCCTGAATAAAATAGACAGGTTATTGTCTATGCTGGTGGTTTGCCCAGCCTTTATTGAGCTCTGATGGTTGAACATGATGATTAGACAGTGTTTTGTTATTGCCTTTGCCCAATATTGCAAAATAAAGGTGTAACTGTTTTTGCAGTTTGTCTATTCTTTTTTCTACTATTTAAGTCTCTTTTTTTTTCTAGGAAAAACTATAGGCCCACTCACTTTTTCACTGGCCCGCCCAAAATACAATTTCTGCCTACGCCACTGCTGCCGAGGTCTGCTTCAAGTGCTGTTTGCCCAAAATGACTGAGGTTGAGGAATTTTTTAAGGAATGTACAGAAGCCAGCAGAGATAAACGAAACGAGTCGCAAACATCAGCGTTCATGTGCCTCTGGACCACCGATGCCAACTATTTTTCAATGGAAAGTCGCTAGATAACGTCATATGCTAATTAGCACCTTCATGACATCATTACGTTACATTTGCATTCTGCCTAATGTCAGCCCTTTACAATTGTTTGCCAGTCAAGGCTGCATTTATTTGATCTAAACCACATTAAAAACAGTAATATTGTGAAATATTTTTCTATTTTAAATGAACGTTTTCTATTTTAATATATTTTAAAATGTAATTTATTCATGAGATGGCAAAGATGAATTATCAGTCTTTAGTGTCACATGATACTTCAGAAATGATTCTTATATTACTTATTATTATCAATGTTGAAAACAGTTGAACTGCTTAGTATTTTTTTTACAGGGATACATTTTCATGATAATTTTAAGTAAAATAAATGAAGCAAAATCAACATTTATTTGAAACAGAAATCTCTGTAACATTATGCATGTCTTTACTATGTTATTTGATCAATTCAATTAATAAAAGTAATAATTTATTTCAAAAGATGCAAAAAAGTCCAAAATATGAGACAAACATTTAAAACTGGGATTTGCATTTTTTTTTAAAATGTAAAACTTACTGATAAATCTATAGACCTTATGTGGCAGAAAAACTAGGGCACCGCCATCTTTATAATATTGTCTTTGAACTTCCGTTTTTGCGGTCGCTCTGTATATTTCTATGGCATTTCTGTCCAAGAGTAAATCACTTTCGAAGTGGATTTACTTAATGCAAAGTTAACGAAAGTTATCATGAGGACTGTGATGTTTAAAGCAGATGACTAAACAAATGTCAGTCGACTGGGAAGATTTTAAAACGAGCCGTTCATTAATAAACACGTAAAATCGCTGTGAAAATACAGACCGGAAGTCAAAAGACAACGAGCGCAGCGCTGAAAAGGGGCGGGGCTACATAAGGTCTATAGATTCTGCATTATTTAAAGGGTTAGTTCACCCAAAAATGAAAATTCTGTCAGTAATTACTCACCCTCATGTTGACCTTCGTTGATCTTCGGAACACAAATTAAGATATTTTTGATTAAATCTGAGAGCTGGATCACTCCTCCATAGGCTTCTAAGACACTATGGGCCCTATCTTGCACCCAGCGCAAGTGACTTTGTACACCGACGCATGTATCATTCCTATTTTGCACCCGCGCAAAGCGGACTTTTCCCTCCACAGAAGCACGTCGGTTAACTAAGAAATACACTTGCGCTCCCGGGGGCGGTTCAGCGCAAAGAGGAGGCGTGTTCCGGCGCAAACGTTCCTTCTTGCTATTTTGCAGGTTTAGAAAACAATTGCGCCACTAACCAGGAAAAAATAGTTTAAAGTCAGTGGCGCGTTGCGCATGTTATTCATAGGCTATTTTAAGGGCGCATGCTTGGCCATAATCAATGTAGCGTGTGCACAACGCGCACTTTGATTCTCTCATCTACACAGAAGCAGCAGTTTTCATTTTTGCAAATCATACATTATTACGATAGATAGATAGATAGATAGATAGATAGATAGATAGATAGATAGATAGATAGATAGATAGATAGATAGATAGATAGATAGATAGATAGATAGATAGATAGATAGATAGATAGATAGATAGATAGATAGATAGATAGATAGATAAACAATTTATTATAAAAGCATACATCTAGCTTACACATTTACCCAAATTAACCGAAGTTAATTTGGGTGGGTTTCTCCATTTCAATGTAACTTCTCTCTTTTACGGCCGTGACGAGAGCGTTGCTCTCCTTGGCTGTGAACCGCTGCTGGCGCGCGCCTGGCAAATCCGCCGTTACAATAGCAATCCGCTATGGAAAAAGCGCATCTGCTCTTAAAGGGAATGTGAGATGACGCTCTGATTGGTTTATTTCACGTTACGCCCAAACCACACCTATGAATAATGAAGCTACTTCAGACCAACCCATTTTAGATTTGCGCCTGGCGCAAGAGTCATTTATCCCGCCGGGAAAATAGCAACAGCGCCGAGACCCACCCACAAAGTTACTTGCGCTTTGCGCTTTGACACTTGCGTTTCAGATCGTTAAAATAGGGCCCTATAACTTGCTGGCCCAGAAAATGCATTAAAGAGATCGTTAATATAGTCCAAGTGACTACAGTGGCTCAATCTTAAGTTTATAAAGCGACGAGAATACTTTTTGTGCAAAAAAATAAATAAAAATAACGACTTTATTCCACTATTCATTTCCTTCTCTCTGGGCCTCACGTTTTTTCACTTTTTTGTTTTTGTTGTTTATTTATGTTGTTTTTTGCGCACAAAAAGTATTCTCGTCGCTTTATAAACTTAATATTGAGCCACTGTAGTCACTTGGACTATATTAATGATGTTTTTAATACATTTTCTGGGCCAGCAAGTTATAACGTCTTTAGAAGCCTATGGAGGAGTGAGACAGCTCTCAGATTTCATCAAAAATATCTTAATTTGTGTTCCGAAGATGAACGAAGGTCTTACGGGGTTGGAACAACATGAGGGTGAGTAATTACTGACAGAATTTTCATTTTTAGGTGAACTAACCCTTTAAAGGTTAATAAATAAAGTGAAAGGTCACGTGACTCTTTGTACAGACAGTCAGTTGTTCTCCCATTGAAGCTCAAGATGTTCTTTGATCATTTCAAATCATGCTGGAGAACCTGATCATAAGGCAAAAGAAAAACAAACCACATACTAAAACATAATAATAATAATAATAAAAACTACAATAATGAAAAAAACTGATTTGTGGTCTGGTCTTCAAACACACACTACTCTATGATAAATGATTTGGTAAATGACTTAGTAAGAAAGAACGTTCAGAAGCATTCATAAATGATATGCCCCTGGTGAGAAAGTCAGAGTAATGTGTTTAATCTCCGTCACACTGCTGTCATCAGGACCATCAGCAGACTGAGATCTGCTTCGGGAACATTTTCATTAGACAATCTTCATGGCATGTCATCTACAGAGGATGACACGTCTCCCTGGATCATGTGTTTCTTCTGTGTCTCTTCTTCACGTGGCTATATCTTCCCCTCACACACACACACGTTCAGCTAACACACAGCCACTTACTCACAATCACACACACACACACAATCCTGTCATTATAGTTGATAAGCGCATGTCAGCAGTCAGTGAGATGTATGTCGTCTGGCTTACAGTACTGTTCTCTGCCACGCTGATATCCGTCTCAAACCTTGCAGAATACAGGATCCACATCATGTGTCAACTGATGACGACCAGAGATCAAGTACGGATAATGGCTTGAAAAAGAATAACGAATAATTTTGCAGAATAATATTCGGCTGAGGCTCACACAGTCACTCCTCGTGTTTGCTGGATAACAGGTGAGCCAAAAGAAAGCACGATATTATACATAAATCTATAAAATCACAACACAATAATGAGTGTGTGAAGTGTACAGTATACTACTATATGAATGAAATGAGTAGTACAAATTAAATAGGTTGCTGTTGCCTCTCTGTCTGTATCTCAGAAATCAGAGCTTGGCACGAGTAAATCAACTAAAATACTACACGTTCTACTATTTGATATGTGTAATTACATGCTTTAAAGTTGAAACCTTGTACGATATGATGCACTAATGAATGAATAACACAGCAAGATCTCTGAGTGTCTCTCAGAAACCAAACCAGCTGACTGTCAAGAGGAGACTATAATTAACTAGGATACATATACATTTTCTACTACTTGATATGTCTATTTAAATGTTTTAAACTTTGCATGATATGATAGGCTATAATTTGTTCAGATTTGCATTTGTATGCATAGTAAAAGTGTTTTTTCTTTTCTACCTCCTTCTATGTTCTCTAATCAGCTATTTATAGAGTCCGACTCCTCTTATTTGAGGTTGGGGTTGTCCTGACATTACTCAGTACACAGAGTTCCTCTGGAATATATATATATATATCTCGGGTCGCCTGAAGCACGACCGCATTACACCTCAAAGCATTGCCTATATGAGGTAATCGGCTCCGACAGTTAGAAGATGCTTAGTATGATAAAAAATATATTATTTCATCAGTTACACAAGGCATATTTGTTCAGTGGTAACTGCAAAGAAAACAGTACAGACATAACAGTCTTAAAGGGATAGTTCACTTTGGAATTAAATTTTGGTATGTTTTAGCTTACCTCAAGGGCATCCAAGATGTAGGTGTCTTTTTTTCCGCAGTAGTTTCAATTTTGATATTTTTAGGTCAAACCGTTCTTGTCTGTCAGTCATATAATGCAGGTCTATGGTCACTGTCTCAAAGAGCATGCACAGAGTCCAAATTAAAACAATTCCACATCGTCCAAATTAAACAATTCCCCATCGTAAGTACACATTGATGGCCTAAGACACGAAACGAGCGGTTTGTGTGAGAAAACGAACAGTATTTATATCGTTTTTACCTCTTGTACACAGCCACGTCCAAGTGATCTGAGAGCGCGGGCGGGTATAGATATATACACTAGATGTCGCATTGGCTACGGTTTCGTTCCAATGAACTGCAGTAGCCAAGGCGACTTCTATTGTATATATCTATACCCGCCCGCGCTCTCGGAAAAAAAGACACCTACATCTTGGATGCCCTTGAGGTAAGCTAAAACATACCAAAATTTAATTTCAAAGTGAACTATCCCTTTAAATAATTGTATGAACTTCCGGGTAAAGCCCCGTCCACTTCCGTTTTATCCGAATAAAGATATGAATAATTTTTTCATTTGTTGCAGATCCAGATATTGCCTTAATGGCACACCCCTAATGCTTACTATACGATTGAGTGCATTTCTCAAAACGGGATTGTAATCTGTTTAATCTGCACATTTTTTCTTTTTTTTAAATACCTCCAAAGATCTATGACATGCATTTAGAAAAAAATTACAAAGATAGATTATAATAATTTTGAGGTCATTTTTAGCTATCTTGGAGGCAATTTATTATAGAAAAATCAGGGTAAATCCCAAGGCATAGTTCTTTTTTATAATTTTTATATGACTACTGTATGTGTACAGTGCTGTGATGTGAATTTCATCATCAGCCATATTTTTCTAAACATGTGTTCTCTGCATGCTCAGCTCGCACATGCACCTTGAATTTATTTTGTGCTGATTTTGTCCAAAAACTGGCAACACTGACCCAGGCTTTTTTTTTTTTTTTTTTTTTTTTTTGACAGTCAAAAAAAGAAGGATGATACAGAAAAAAGAAAAAAAAAGAAAAAAAACTCAACTACATTAGACAGCTGCGTTAGACAGCGGAGTGATTAAGAGATACTAAGTATAGTTGCATGATATTGGGGGAAAAACTGGCATTGTGATATTTAGTTTTTCTGTGATATACATTGCCATATGAAAACAGTTTCACCAGATGACTTGAATAGGCTCTATTAGGAAATAATTAAGAATTCTAGAATGATTGGGGAGTGAATCTACAGAAAAAAAAAAGAAAATTTTTTTTATAAACAAAGATAAATAAAATAGAACAAAGATACAAATAAAATAAATAGTGCTTTATGTTTTTCAGGTAAGTCTAACAGTATTCAGGTTCGAAAATTGAATAATCGAATGTAAAGTAACTATAAATGAAATATAATTAATCTTGGTTAAAGCTACAAAAGATTTAGATTTTGTCTTTGTATTTTGTCCTTTGATTGACATTCATGACACAGTCACCAGCAGTAATATTAGGCTGCTGTCACTTCAAGACCGAATGCACAGATCCAATATAATGATACGCATCTGCTTTCTTTCTCAATTGTCTACGTTCACGTGAGCCATAAGCGACTTTTCACGAGGATACTCACCGAGACGGGCATTTTGACGTCATTTTGCGTGTACGTGTCCCACAAATAGATGCCGAAGAGAAGGGAATTTTGTTGTTCTAGTGTGGTTCAGTGTGTGCGCACAGAAAACAGTGTTAGACCCTACTCTGAAGTAAGAGCTAATTTAGTCCCCCCAAAAGGCGGGGTCTCACTCCGTAAAGCGGGTAGTTTTAGGATAGTTATAGCTATCCTAGGATAGTTATCCTATAACTATCACCAATAGTTATAGGAACTATAAAATGTTCCTCCGGTGCGAAGCCCCTTTGACTGGCCCAAAACGGTATTGGCTCACCAATGGTGTGATTTTGAGGCGGGTCTATCTGTTTAGCTGACCAATGGAAGACAGGGGAGTGTTTAAAAAACCTGTTTGAAAACAATCATTATTATTAGTTCCATTTGGTGCCGTATAGGGACAGAAATTACACACTTCACCCTTAACGGAACGGAGCAGTGATATTTTCTCATGGGTCCAACAGCAGCGGTTCAATATACCATTGATCAGGAGAAAACTGCTGAGCGAAGCCTCAAAGCTTATTCTCGAACGAAATTGAATGCAAAGTTGTAAATGATCTTAAATGGCTAAGGGATACACTGAGATGCAATGAACATAAGTCGTCCCATTTAGTCCAAAGGGTAAGGAAGTGGCCATTAGAGTATAAGGGGCACTAAAGATTTACCTTCACCATCTGGCAGTCTTTCGGTCCTGTGCTCTCTCTCCTCATTACCGCACTGCTCAAAGGCAATTTACTTGTTGTTGTGATCCGGGGAACTTTCGGGATGTCCTTAAGGAAGAGAGCATAAAGAAACAGAGTGTTATGTTATGAAAGACACAAAGGAATAGAGAGAGAAAGAAAAAGAGGAAAAATAGGAGAGTGCTGGGGTTAAATTCTCCAGACGGTTTATTATAAAGCACAGACAATTTTCCACTTAGGTTAATCTGAAGTCAGTTGTCAGCTCTCTCTCTCTCTATTGTGATCTACTACTCGGCTGTTCTGTTATTGTTTTCCATTCAGCATTCATGCTTTTATCTAAAGAGACTTACAGTAAATGACATCTGTTCCATTAGCCTAACAACATAAATATAAATGCTAAGTATTTTGCTGGTTCTGTGCTTATAGAGATTATAATAATACTAATAATATGTTTATAACATCAATAACAGTATATTATATATAATATATAAATATAAATGTATACCTGTATACCTTATATATAAAAAAATGTGTGTGTGTGGGGGGGGGGGGGGGGGGGGGGTACTTTTTATGTAAATGTTTGTCTGTAATAATAGTATACAAACTATACATGAAAATAATACTATATACAACACTATCAAAGTCCATTTAAGGCAAGTCATTTGTTTCAATGTTTTCAACATCTTTGCATCATAGGAATAAATTACATTTCAAAATGTATTCAAAAATAAAAATGGTTATTTTAAATTCACAATATTAGCATTTTACTGCATTTTTCATAAAATAAATCCAGCCTTGGTGAGCAGAAGAGACTTCTTTCGACCCTAGACTTATGAATGGTAGTGTATCTTTAGATCATTTTTAAATTTTTATTAGTTTATTCTATTTTGGGGGAATGACATTGTCTATGTTTTGTCTGTAATAATAGCAATAAAACTAGAAAAATGATCAAATAATGTATGACACTCAGAACCAGCAGGTAAATGTGTCTCTGATTACCGTATATGTGCGTCTCTAGGTAAATCAATGTGTGCAATTAGCGTAAAGGAAAGAAAAAAAGCTCTGACTGGAGAGAAGCTTCTAGAAAAGCTTTTCACACATCCTATCACTCCTTTATCGAGCAAAGACAGATGAGATGAATGTTACTACAGTGACAAACTTCATACAGTCTCTGAAGTGTCTCTCTGGAGAAGTAATGATATAACAATAATCAGCTTAGAGACTCTCTGCTCCTCAGAGTGAATGAAATGGAATATGACACACTCATTGCTTCCCCATTGCAAATCAGCATGATATCCATAGAGGCACAATTTTAAATTTTTTTGGTAAGTCAGTTTTGAACATGGTCATCTGGTATCGACGGGAGTTCTCATATACTAAAATGTCCAGATTTTAAAGGAAAATGTGCTTATACAATCAAATTACTACCTTTTGCACAGGTACACAGTACACTGGTTAGAATCATGTGAGAGGGTATGTCATAAATGCAAGGTATGTGCCATCTAGGTGGTTGCAGCATGGGGACTACAAACCAAGATGGCCACCTGGTCGGGGACTACCGTTACCAGGTTCCTCAGCGGTGGGGACACAGCTGTTGTGAGTGAAGGAGAAAAGCTGTTAATGAGCTGAGAACAGAGAGACTGGGGGCCCTATTTTAACGATCTAAGCGCATGGTCTAAAGCGCAGGGCGCAAGTTAGGGTGTGTCCGAATCCACTTTTGCTAGTTTAACGACGGGAAAAATGGTCAGCGCGCCAGGCGCATGGTCTAAAAGGGTTGTCCCTATTCTCATAATGAGTAATGGGTGTGTTTTGGGATTTACGTGCGTTAAATCAATCAGAGTCTCATCTCCAATTCCCTTTAAATGCCAGTCGCTATTTACATGACGGAATTTGAAAGTGGAAAGACCGAGCGCATCTCCAGAGCACAAACGGACCTGCTCGTGTGCGAAGTAAAAGTGTGCAAGCAGACCATCTACGGGACAAGCCGGATTCCACCATATCTTTATGTACACAATAATAATCTTTTACATTGTAATCCTTTTATTTTAAATATTTGCCATGTTTGTGTGCTGTGTGTTTACCCTGTGTGTTTAATAAGCAGAGTGTACGCGCGTTATGGACCCGCCACATAAAAAAAAAAATTGCGCCATTGACTTTAGACCAGGTTTCAGTTGGTCAATACGCTGATTTCACGCAGCCGCCATTTTGAAATCGAAAGTGAGGCTCCGGTGGGAAGAACCCCGGAAGTAAAGATAAACAACAATGCCTTGGATTACCAACCTGAAGCTGCTGCCGCGATTTACACTATTGGATGTTAATATCCAATATAGGATATGTATATAGTTCATACCTGCTTCGTTTTTTACATTCTGAATTATATATAAAAAAAATATTTTATTTATAAATGAATTTCACTGTATATAGTCTAAAGTATGAAAGAAATGTTTGTACATTTTTAGAATTGACACAACATCATTAAACACAACAATACGCTATCACATTCACGACTCTCCTGTGATTAAAGGCGACACTTCCGGTTTTCTTCCCACCGGAGCCTCGCTTTCGATTTCAAAATAACGGCTGCGTGAAATCAGCGTATGGTGCAGTCTAATTCTGTTGCCTCAAAATAGCAACGCGCCAACAATGCGCCAGAACACACCTCATTTTCAGACCAGCAGCCCATGGGCGCACAAATGGGCGCAAATGCATTCGCTATTTAAACAACGTGGCGCAGGACGTGAAAATGATAACTGCGTCAGGCTGAAACAAGCAAAAAACACTTGCGGCGCGCTTGGCGCTGCATTGCGCCGGATGTAAGATAGGGCCCAGGCTGTTTTTTGTTAGAGAGCATAAAGAGAAGCTGGAAGAGTGTTTTGGTTAAAAAAGTTTTGGAGTTTTGAGTTGATTACTAAAAAGAAACCAGTGACATGATCTCTGTCTGGACTCGATTTGTGAAGCAACCCACACTTTAGTGATACCCTACCTCTCACGATGCCACACATGGTTATGAAGGATTTGAGTTTGCACATTTCACTTTAGGACATATCCATGAATCTTGTATCAAGCCCTCAGAATTCTTGTTTTTACATGAGAAATTTTGTGCTGTTTCAATTCAAAACAACTCTCATGAGAAGACCAACAGCATCAAGACAAGATGCCGTCGGGCGACTGCTGTAAAGAGTTATTAAAATGAGGCTTTCGTGTTTGAGTTACTTGTTCAAAACACCTGCTTTAATTAATCGGCTTGCCCTCCTTGGTTTAAGATGAGCTAATTAGCGGATGTTGGGTAGAAATACCTGCAGGGAAAGCAGGGGTAAAAATATTTTTGTTCTCGGTTTGTTCAGATTGTCAGTTAATTAACTGTGTTTAACTGTACATAATGAATCAACAGGGTTAATATGATCAATTTCCATGATTTCCAGCATCATCACATTCAGTTCTGTTGTTGTCAGCTGCTGTTGGCTTGAGATAGAGAGATCAAAACTTTTGATCTCTTAGCTATTGTCAATTTAATGCATTTACAAACTAGCTTTTATTTGGGATTTACTTGAAATATGAATTATATACAGTCTTTAAAGATGATGTAATTACTGCACCACAACAGACACAGACCGGAATTGCTAAAACAGCTTTAAAACAGGTTTGCCAGATGCTTTACCCTTAAGTAATTTCCAGATAACATATTTAGTATGCCATCCATACACATAAATACAGCAGCAGCAACAACCATCAGCAGCAATCTGAGGTCTGTCTCGAGAGGCAGGCTAAGTGGTTTCTCAATTACGTTTCAGATTAGTTTGAGCGAACTCTGGCTTTGAAGGTAGATCTTTTTTTAAACAATTTTCATTACCGTGGTAAAAAAAAATGCTGCACGACTAACCTGATCCGGGGCAAGTTTTGTTCAGGAAAAGAGATTGTGATAACACTTTATAATAAGATTCCATTTAATATTAGATGACTACACGAGTTAGCATTATCTAATAATTAAAATGACTTGTAAAGCATTTCTTTAAAAGGTGCAGTAAACAATTTCTGAGAAACACTGTTGATATTTGAAATCAGCCTAAACAAACCCACCCCTCCCTTCATTGCTCCGCCCCCAAAATGCATGGACTGGATGTCTCTTTATCATAGCTGAAGCAAAGCAAAATGTTTCCTCCCAAAAAAAGCGAAAAGATAAACTAAAAATGAACATACAGTACACGAGTATATAAAAGCAGGAGTTTGTTGCCAGCAGCTCCAGACAAACAATGACACTCAAAACGGTCCTGTTATAGACATTACAACAACAGCACAAAACCAGTGTTACTCATGTATGGAACAGAAACAACACAACCTTGGCATCTGTTTTCAGGCCTCTCACTTCGGTCTGTCCAGCGCTGGAAAGCTTTTCTAATATAACACTGGTCCTAAAGCTCTTGCCTGATCATAATCCTTCTTTTTCCAGAGATATTCTTATGAGCTTTTCTCTTTTGTAATGTCTCTCAGCCATCTCTCTTTCTACAGTCTTTCTTCAAACCTCCCTCCTGCTTACTCACTCTCTCTCCTCCCCCATCATGAGTGGACACGCCCCTTACTGCTGATTGGCTCACTCTCTCTCCTCCCCCATCATGAGTGGACACGTCCCCTACTGCTGATTGGCTCACTCTCGCTCCTCCCACATCATGAGTGGACACGCCTCCTACTGCTGATTGGCTCACTCTCTCTCCTCCCCCATCATGAGTGGACACACCCCCTACTGCTGATTGGCTCACTCTCGCTCCTCCCACATCATGAGTGGACACGCCTCCTACTGCTGATTGGCTCACTCTCTCTCCTCCCCCATCATGAGTGGACACGCCCCTTACTGCTGATTGGCTCACTCTCGCTCCTCCCACATCATGAGTGGACACGCCTCCTACTGCTGATTGGCTCACTCTCTCTCCTCCCCCATCATGAGTGGACACACCCCCTACTGCTGATTGGCTCACTCTCGCTCCTCCCACATCATGAGTGGACACGCCTCCTACTGCTGATTGGCTCACTCTCTATCCTCCCCCATCATGAGTGGACACAACCCCTACTGCTGATTGGCTCACTCTCTCTCCTCCCCCATCATGAGTGGACACGCCCCCTACTGCTGATGTGTGATTAATACTTGCATAATGATCTTTTGATCTAAACAATCTACTTCACATACACAGTATTTGCTGACAGGCAAACAGCACAAACACATAAATGTTGCATGCGACTAAACCTGCAGCACATGACATCTTTCAACGGCTGTTAAACATGAAGCGACTATCATTTAAAACTGGCTGTTTGTTAAAACCTCACGCTGATGAATCTTTCAGCATCAGGGACTAGTGTGCGCTGGCTGACAGTATAGGTTTTGCACGGCTGTTTGGAATGGATTAAGGCTCATTACGTTCCCAACAGTTGATGAATAGGGACTGTAATGAAATGCTGAATGGGACACTGTAAGAAGGACTAAATGTCTTCTGCTCATCCACTTAATTTGAGTGGAAGAAAGTGATTTTTACTTGAGAGAAAACCATGGACAGATATTTCACAATGACATATTTAATCTTAAGAGGACATTTTGACTTTTCAGGGTTGAGATTTGTGTCCAGTTTCTAATGAAAGTCTTGTTGAAAAGCTCAAAGTGAGACACTTCAGATAAATATTCTAAGGAAATTAAACAAATATGACATTGTATGAGAAGATACTGCATATTTTTTTTCCTTTCACGAGTGCTTAATAATAATGCATTTTGAATACCATGTTCAGTACCTAAAATATTCCTTCATAAAAAATAAGCTTTTTCGAGAAAAAAAGCTGAAGGCTAAAGCCTTGTTTTATGAGGTCTTTTGATGTTCTCTAATATGGTTCTGTGGAGACCTCTCGCTTATGGACAAGAGTATTGGAGCGTAATCAAAAAGCACTGCTCTGTCCTCTGGGTTTAATACATATAAGCATTGAGATTCTGAGCAACACTTCTCCTCACTGAGGCTGAGTGCTTTTGCGTCATCTAGGGGAAAAAATAGACGCAGATTCTCCCACACTGTCTGCTAAATAAATCAAGCACTGTTAATGTTTGTTTTCTCAGTATTACTGTATGCACTGAAAGAGCTGTTACTTAACAGTTTGGATGACTGTGGATTATGACATTTAATCCTAAAATGTTGCCTCAGAGTAACAAACCTCTTATCGTCAATTTACAAATCACACTATGCTTATGAGATAACAATACAACTGTTAAAGGAATATAATGTGCTGATGTATATTTATATACTATATGTCAAATGTCTTGCAAAATAAGTTGGATAGAACACGCGAGTGCGCTACGTTTTTACTATAAAATGTTCAGATTTTCAGTGAATAACAATTTTCGCATTGGTCTTTTTCTTAAACAAAGCTTTCATTTGAATTCAGAAGTTTTGAATCTAGCAAACTGTACACATACTTTTATGGTATGTTTATGTCGTTTGATCATCTATTCGTTCAAGATATGAATTGCCCTTGTACGAGTTCTTGTATTTTGTGTTTAAAACATAATCCAGTTCTGTCATGACAACTCTCGGGAAATTGGCATGGTAATAGAGATTGGCATGGTAATGGATATGGCAATGCTAATGTATTTGGTCTTGGTGGAATAGATCTGCTACGCTGCTGTAGAGCAAGTACCGAGATTTGCTACTGCCAATACATTCATAGACATTACTGTGAGCATGTATGACATGCTATTGCTCATGCAACATACACAAATTAACCCCCGTAGCAGATCTATACAGGTGGAGCTGGGGAATGTGGAGGGTTTCTAAAAAGCGCGCTGCATATACATACATATAGATAAGACATAATACGAGCAAGAGTGCCATTTTCTCGAATATCAGCACGATTGCAAAATGTGATATTCGACTCGACGCCCGTGAAGAGACGACTCGACGCCCGTGAAGAGACGACTTGACGCTGGTATGTTATGCCCTAAATTAATACATGATTAACTAACTGTATTTTTCTATGTACATTTCTGAAATGCACTTTCTGTAAAGCTGCTTTGAAACAATATGTATTGTGAAAAGCGCTATACAAATAAATTTGAATTGAATTGAATATTCATTTTATACAACAGTTCAAGAAACAATAATTCGATTATATGAATTGAGAATTTCGACACAACGTTGTTGATTTTGACTGTTTTTGCTGAACGAATCAGGTGAGTCAATTTAGTTTCATATATAATAGTATAATTTCATTTTCCACCAACATTTCATATTTCTTTACTCAAAATGTTATATTTAGAACATTCATCTCTTGTAATTGCAGTGTAAATGGATTTTGATGAATGGTAAGATGGATTTTGTTGATACCGATTTCATTTAATTGGTATATCAGCCCTATTGTGTATAGTGTTAAATAGTGTCATTAATTAAAAGATTATGTAACAATATGTAACCTTTTTTTAATTAATAATTATAAAAGGGTTACCCTTTATTCCACTTGAGCATCTCCCCCTCAAAATGTCTGTGCACAGCCCTGCTGTTTTCAACTAAAAACAGAAAACTTTTTAAGCATTTTGGCCGTTCATGAACACAACAACAGCGTTTTGAGGGCCTGAAAACCGAAACTTTTGAAAACAGGTTTCAAAGTGCAAGTTTTTGAAAACTAAACCGTCTCCATGTAAACGTCAAAAACGCAAATTTGTGAAAACGGTGACGTCGTACGCACGTGCATTACGTGTTCAGTCTACAGGCCTGTGGTGTTTCTTTACAGAGTGACATCGCCAACTACTGGCCTGACCAGAATACAGCGCTTTTACTTGTCAAAGGAAAAACTTTTCCGTTTTTAGTACATCGTTGCCGAATTATTTTTAACCAACCCTTTAATATTTGATTGCACTTCTATGACATGAATAAACCAAAATAAAAAAGTCTGTCTTGGTCATACTACATCTGCTGGTCATTTAAAATCTTGCGTTTTCACCTCATCAGAGAATGGTTTTGGTGTTCGTACCTTTGCGTGCGGCTGCTGGAAGGTGACTCTTGAGTTGTTGAGCAGGGGCGAGTACCTCAACAGGTTGGAGGGTGTTGCTGGGAATCTGTGTAAACTTCCTGTCTGGCTGTGTAGGACAGACGAGAAGCAGATATGTACGGTGTCCTTCAGGGCTTTCAGCTGTGACTCCTGCGACAGATTAAGTGAGACAACACACATGAGATTAATGGGCAAATGTTTATCACGCTGTCATCTTATCCTTTTGTCCTCAAACCATTTATCTGTTCCTCGCTCTCTGCTGAAATTGCAAAATCCCTGGCCTAAAGAGATAATACAATTCATTCTCAAAGTTTACATTTTAGAAGATAGCAGAAGAGAAAAACAGTAAAGCTGAACTGGAATGACGAAGCGGATCGGCTCATGCCTCACCTTATCCAGCGCTGCCTTCTCCAGTTCATCTTTGGCTACTTTGAGTTTATTCTCCAAGTCCATCAGTTGCTGTCCCTGCACAGAAGAGATCCTCTTATCATCTTACCAAACTCACATAAGTCTTAGTTCAAACTACTTAGAAGTTATAGGTTTATTGTTATGAAAAATGCACAAAAAATACTATTTAAAATTTTTATATTAAATATACTCTATTACTGTGAGAAATCCATAAATCTAAAAAAAGCTGTATTCCAAATTTGAGGTTAATATCTCAAAAAATTTGCTTTCAGTAAGATTTTGTTTGAGTGCAGTATCAAACTAGCCTGGTAATACCAGACTCTGCTACTTCACTTTGCTTCGTATACAGAGTCTGGAAGGGCATAATAGAGAAGTGTTTTCTCTCTCGCGGGGGGGCGCTTGTCTGAAGTTTAAAATCATTGGTTAACCGTAAGCCAATCACATAACGTTTGGTTATGGCGTGTGTTATGCGCATGCTCAGCCGCATCTAACTTCCACTGTAAACGCATGTATGATGCAAAAACTAAACCATCGAGCGAAATACCGGAGTGAACATGGCTGTGAATGACTTTTGGAGATTATGTGAAGTAAATCTACGCATCCACGGCAGAGCATATGAGCGGAGTGGAGCGGTGAGAATCTCCGCTCATCGCTCACGGAACTGTTCACCCCTCCGCTCCCCCGCTCAAAGCTACATCAGGCCGCTCTGCTCATTTTCGCTCAGCGCTCAACGCAGTTTGCTTCGCGCTCCACTCAAATCGCCCCCCGCTCGCTCAAAAAAAGGAAAAAAATCTACATGTATATCACTTGTAGCGGTCCCCAACCTTTTTTGCGTCACGGACCGGTTTAATATCAGACAATATTTTCACGGACCGGCCAAGGTGTGGCGGATAAATACAACAAAATAAAATGATACGAACGGCATAAAAAATGGGGTATTTTTTTAAAATATAATAATAAACGTGAATCCAATATGTGTAGGCCATATACTAGCAACTTTATTAGCAGCGTCCTCTAACATCTCGCCTAAAGACAACTGAGAAAGTCTGAACACAAACAAAATGCCCTCAAAAGAAAAAAATCTCCATGTTTTCGGTGCTGATGCGTTCATGTAACATGTAGGCCTGGGTGGCACTGCCAATAACGCACCTAAAAGCTGTCACAACGAACCGGCAAAATGAATGATTATGTATATGTAAAATATAGCAGGAGACATTTTAATTGTTTACTAATAAACCATTTTTTTTATGTCTGTGTCGGCTGGAAAGATGACTCGCGATCTTCGCAGTATTGAACGCCCCAGAGAGAAATGCACATACGGATTACATAAGAGAGCAGTCTGTTTTCTTTCGTTTTGAATTGTTCTGTTTAAAAGTAGACATTTCAAGCTTTATATATATGTCTCAGGTCTGTCAGGCAAGTAGGCTATAAGCTGAGTTTCGGTTCATTTATGAGACAAACTCCAGGTTCACCCGCCGGCGCCTTCGTGTCGTGATTATCTATTTTCTAATATATTTACTTATTTATTAAATCCAGACAATAATGGTTGATGAAACACTGATCAAAATTAAGATACAATTAATACAAAACGAAATTAAATTTAAAGACAGGCTTTGTGCTTTCTGTTTGAGGTCTCAGTGAAAGTTTTAAAGCAGTCTTTTAGTGCTGCTGTCAGAGCGCTCACGTCCGTAACGGAGAACTGTCCCATCTGTAACATTTTTTTTATTTTTTTTTTATACATTTCTAAATATGCGACTTATAGTCCAGTGCGACTTAGGCTATGCCTATATATGTTTTTTATTCTTCATGGCGCATTTTTTGACTGATGCGTGGCGTGAGCGGAGCGGAATTGGAGCGGGAAATAGGGCAACGCTCCGTCCTTTTGAAATTGCCGCTCTGCGCTCTGTCCAAGATCCGCCCGCTCACGCTCCCCGCTCGCTCCCGCTCCACTCCGCTCACATGCTCTGATCCACGGTACAATCAGCGTCTACGTCACGGCTCTCAGCCCGCCCTCTGTTCGTTGATTGGCCCGGCTGTTTTCAGGCCGGTGGAAAACTGAAAGATAGGCTGCTATCTCAGACTGACTACAGGAGCGAAATGAAATTAGCGGAAGTAGGAAGTCTGACGTAGTCAGGCTAGTATCAAACATTTCCACTAGATGAAATAATTTCCTAATAATTTCCAATGCACTCATTTATATTTGTGTGTGTGTGTGTTCTGAAGGGGGTGGATTGGAATGCACTGCTGCTTCAATGTACTGTATATGTAATGAGTGATTATAATCAAGGTATTAATCAATATGTTTCCTTCTAAATATCAAATGAGTTGAATGACTTCTCTGGATATTTTACTTTGTTATAGAAGTTACCAGTGTGATTACTGAAATGTTCTTTTCATGTATTCTTTAATGTCTGTATTTGATATCTGAATGCAGTAACAGTGCTTGCTCATTTAGCCGGCTTCCAGAAATGAAATATGGACATGTTTTGTGTTTGAGAAAGGCCTTCAACGTGTTAAAACATACAGGGGTCATTGAAGTCAATAGTTTAAGGGACCATTTCTTTGTTAAAGCCTTACTTTCAAGTTAGACTAAAGTATAGCTTTCCTTGAGAGAAAGAACGCATTATCTTGATGTTTTGAGACGAGACTCCTGTTTATAGTTAGAGCCTGGCCAAATCCAACCTTGTTAAAGCTGTGTGTCAGTGTGTGTGTGTTAGTCTTCTTGGTTGCAGGTTAAGGAACCACTAATTGGAGATTGACTGAGTTGTTGTTCTGGACATGCTGGCACCCAGCAACCCAAATCTGAGAACTGGAAGGTCACTTCAACCTGAAGCAAGGACGTAGCTTAGACCTTGGTCTACGGTATAACTGCTGTGATCTTTGTAACTGTAAGCGGGGCGGCCTACAAACTCCTGAGTGAGTCTTGAAGCTGACTTCTGCTGATGAAACTTTTCTTCAATTTATTATAATTCTGACTTCGGGTCTTCTTTCAAACATCTGGTCCTTGGGTCCTAAACTGTTACCCCCTAACAATTCACATAGCAAGTGCCAAAACTAGATTTGTACCATTCCAATGAAGTAAAAAAAACACACACAAAAAACCATAAAAACCATTTTTGGTCAAAAATGACCCAAGAGCACCAGAGGGTTAAATTATATTTGAATCCTATATTGTGTTCAGAGACTTTGTGCATAGAAAGTGTGCAAAATAAGCAAACTAACCAAAGAACCCATTTTTTAGCTAGATATAAATGAATATTTCTAGCAGATTTAAAGATAAATCTTGCAAAAATAAAATGCGGTTCTTAGATTAGTTTGCTCATTTTGCACACTTTCTATATTTATCTAGATATATTATACTTTTGGTTCTGTGAACTCTACTGTGAATCCTTATATCATTGAGCATGATGCTCTTTATTCAGGCAGAACTACATAATGACCTGCCTTCAGTATCTCATTAGTTTAGTTTCATAAATATTGCTATGTGACTGTGACGCGGTGAGTGCAGTCAACAAGAGACTCATTGAGATCTAAATAGGTAACAGAGATTGCCCATCTGGGATGATTAGCACTTATCTGGGCAATGAAAACTAACAAGCTTGGATATAAGAGATAATTTAGGTATTCATTCTTTACAGAATGGACTGAACTGTATACATAGTTTCTTAAATATGAGTAAGTCATTAAAATCTAAAATGAACAAGCTATGATTTTGCACTTTCACAAGTTTCAAGGTTCCTGATATCCTGAAAAAAGATGAAGTCATTTTGTTTGTTCTAAAAAGCAAAATTCGTTTTTGAATAGCTTTACAGGAAAGAGGTTAAACCTTTAGAAACTATTAAAGCCTTTGGTTTTGAGCATGAAACAAAATCAATGGAAGACACATCAGTCTAAAGAAAAATAGCTCTAAGATGGTGTTTTTTTCCTCAGTGACTCAGTGGTTAAGCACACACACACACACACACACACACACACACACACACACACACACACACGCACGCACGCACGCACGCACGCACGCACGCGCACACACACACACCAAAAACAATTTAATTAAAGTGAAAATAAGATTAATGCAGCTGGCTAGATAAACCAAACAAATCTTTAATATTTCATTTCATATCACATTATAAATGCTCTTGTGACTCTATATCAGTGGTTCTCAACTGGTTTGGCCATGAAACCCACATGATCATTAAGCTGCGACCCAATTTTTTAGAAATTTAAATCAAACAAACTTATTTCTCAAAAAACCGTTGACACACACATAAGTACCATCCCACTTTACATCACATACATATACATTGTAAAAATATAACTAACACTGATGAATAAACAATATAAGGTAAGGCTATTAAATAGCAGACCCAAACTATTTGTTCGTTAGTAAGTTGGTATTGAGCCACCAAAGTCATCAAAAATATAGAAAAAAAAAAATCACAAAGTGAAAATAAAGTGTAATTTTGGATTACGGTTATACGGAAACTACAGTAAGCATGGTAAATGCACAATAAACATGACCTGTTAATAAAATACATGGACAGTGAACACTGATCCTAATGAACAGGATGAACATCATACCAGCATGCAAATCCTCCCCAGCTAACACACCCATACCAGTTACGTAATTTATTGGTACTTTGATAATATCATGACATACTAATTAACAACATAAGTTGTTGCAAGCTCATAATTTAATTTGCTCTTCAGTGAATACAATGTGTGCAATTGAAGAGCACAGTATAACGTCTGACAGGACAGGAAAGTTTGTTTTTCCGAGGTGAGAGAATAATGACACTGACATGTTGCCTGACAACATTTCATCTGACAGCAGATACTGAATCAAGAAAACACATTTTTCTCAGGCACTCTTTACTTAAAATACGTCAAACAGAAGAGTCAACAGCTTTCAAGCACGTCTTTCAAAATAAAAGTCTCGCATCAGAAAATCATTTAAAATTATCGGTACGTTGTTTTCGTTGCTGTTTCTTTGACTATACACTCCGAGAACCACTTAAAAAAGGTTTTGAGACCCACCGGTTGAGAAACACTGCTCTAAATAAATGTCCATTGTTATATATCCTGACTGACAAATGTAGGATATTCTGTAATGGGATTTGTTTTCAATCAATGTAATATTACCATAATCACAGTAGATTGAGGAATATCCTTAATTGCTTGTTAAGTAGCTGCCGATTTATTAAAAAAGAAAACTGTATTCAAAATATAATTAAAACAAATTGCAATCATTCTGATTATGTCACTGCCATCAAAATGTAATCTATTTAATCTTTTAAATAAATTATTTTCACAGACATCTTTCGAGCATGCCAGAGAAGAGCCACCAAAAAAATTACCAAATCTTAAACAAGTATGGCGTTTTGCTACAGGAACAGAAGAGGAATGACGGTAAAACAGGTGATAAAGGTCAACTACAGTACCAAGCAAATGCTAATATGTTTGAATAAACAGCAATGTCACACAATGGGCCCTATCTTGCATCCAGCGCAATTGACTTTGTACACGACGCATGTATCATTCCTATTTTGCACCCGACGCACAGTGGACTTTTCCCTCCACAGACGCACGTCGGTAAATTAGGGAATGAACTTGCACTCCCGGGGGCGGTTCAGCGAAAAGAGGAGGCGTGTTCCGGCGCAAACGTTCCCTGGTGCTATTTTGCAGGTTTAGAAAATAATTCCGTCACAGACCAGGAAAACCCTCGTCTAAAGTCAGTGGCGCGTTGCACATGTTATTCATGTGCTATTTTAAGGGCGCATGCTTGGCCATAATCAATGTAGCGTGTGCACAACACGCATGCACTTTGCTTCTCTCATCTACACACAGACGCAGCAGTTCTCATTTTTAGAAAACCATACATTATTACAAGGAAAAATATTCCAAAGGAGGGAAATCATTGTGGTGTCCATGAAGATGTGAATAAATAGGCATAAATCTAGCTTACACATTTACCCAAATTATTATACGCCTGTTTAACCGAAGCTAATTTGGGTGGGTTTCTTCCGTCCCCATACAACGTCACTTCGAGACGAGAACGTCGGTCTCCTCGGCTGTGAACCGCTCCTGGCGTGCGCCTGGCAAATCCGACGTAATAATATCAATCCGCCATGGAACAAGCGTGCCTGCTCTTAAAGGGAATGTGAGATGACGCTCTGATTGGTTTATTTCACGTTACACCCAAACCACACATATGAATAATGAAGCTACTTCAGACCAACCCATTTTAGATTTGCGTCGGGCGCAAGAGTCATTTATCCCGCCGGTATAATAGCAACAGCGCCCGAGACCCGCCCACAAAGTTACTTGCGTTTCGCGCTTGATACTTGCGTTTCAGATCGTTAAAATAGGGCACAATATGTAACAGTCTGTTTCTATTAATCATTTGACACGTACAAGTACATGTGCATCATTCAGGTTATTCACAACTAAAAATGATTGTGATAAATGGCAGTGCTTTGAATAAGAAAAAAAAAATCAATTTAATGCTGGCTAGATCTGGGGAAAAATACTTTGACAAAGCAATCTTGCTCATTGTCCTTCTCGAGCTTTGCTGAGCTATCCCGAGACTCTGAATATTCTACCTTTGCTTCCCATTACCGAACAATGCCACTTCAAACCGACTCATATTTAAAAAGCAACTCTAGATATAAACTCTGAAAAGAACTTCTTTAGTCGTGAAAATAAAAGGAGGAAGGATAATCTTCCTTCATTGATTTCAAACCGGGGAGGCAGAAATTGATGTACAGCGCAGATAAAAACACATTAGAGGAAAGTAAGCCTAGATTGGATATTGCTTTTTGAATATGTTTTGCAGGCGCCTCGGCCAACAAAATTAGTAATATTCTTTCTACAAAATAGACGAGACATATTTGACAACTCGTGTTAGCATGTCTTCCCGATTAAGAAGCAATGGTTTCAAAGTGATGCACTTTGTGTGAAAACCCAGTGCTTGTATGATGGTACCAAAGGGCAATGTGCTGGAAATATCAGCTGACATTTTCCCATCTTACACTGCAAATAAGAGAGGAAAGGTCAACCTACATGGCAGGAAAGGTCGCTGTTTTTTCCATGAATCTTCACTCTCATCTCACATAAAAAGGTCAAACCATTCAACTAGAGTGCACATATTACCCCTAATCTGTTTTATTTTGGCCAAAAATGCAGATTATTGCATACGAGTTTTTTGACGGTGACATTCACATTGCTTTGTTTGCACTTTCAAAAGCATCTCAGAAGTCAGAATGGTTAAAAGAGGTTAAAGACCCCATTTGGAATAAGAGCAGTTTGGCTTTCGGATCATTTGTGGAAGCTCTAAATGCCTTTGTACTCATAAAAGTTGAACTTATAGCAATTGTATTTGACTTTATTTCTCGTTTTCCTTTGGTTAAAATGTATACACTACTGTTCAAAAGTTTGGGGTCTTTTTATTTTATTAAATTTTTTTAAGGGGCATAGGCCTATATCATTTTCCGAAGGATTTATATTTTAAATAAATGTTCTTTTGACCTTTGATTCATTTAGATGAATTCATCTAAAAATCAAAAAAAAAAAAAAAAGTGTCACGGTTTCCACAAAAAAATTAAAATAAATCATGTGACACCGAAGACTGGATAATGATGCTGAAAATTCAGTTTTGCATCACAGGAATAAAATATATTGTAATATGCATTACTGTTTTTATTGCATTTTGGATCAAAGAAATGCAGCCTTATTGAGCATAAAAGACGACTTTCAAAATCATAAAAAAATCTTCCTGACCCCAAACTTTTAAACGGTAGTGTAGATATTTCACCAGGACAAGCTGAGAATTCCTGTTTCAATAGTACAGTAAACACGTCGACACTCAGTAAACTGCTCATCAAGAGATTACATGCAGTACATCTGGTGATGTGGCCTGACATTGTAAACTAAATCATAAATATCTTATGAATGGTTACAGTAACAAGACAACACACAATAGCGTTAGGCTTCAGACCTGTGGTTAAACTGCTCAGGTAAAATCATGCAAGGGTACAGTAAAGACACATCCTCTTTGTTTGGTTCTTACCTTAAAAATTAAATCCTTTTTGCCGTACCTCAGCTCTTTCAGTTGGGCTTGGATTTTTTTGGACTGCAAAAAGAAGATAAGAGAGAATGTGCGTTAGCTTATTCAAATAGTAAAATTGGTTTTAGATTGTGTAGCGGGCTTTTTGTGGCCGTGCCGAAGTGTTCATTTGTGTCCCTTGCTGGGCAAAGCTCCAATTCAAAGGAGAGACCGTCACTGAGCAAGAAAATATAAAACTCTTCCCTTCAGTGGACTGCAGGGACCACGCGGCGACGCGAACGCATTAACACATCAACACACACTCGCACAATCACACTCACTCCATGCTATGGCATTGTCTTGGCTTGCTGCCTGTGGATTGCTGCCACAGATGTAAACATTCACAGGAACACACACACACACACACACACATACACACACACACACACACACACACACACACACACACACACACACACTTCTCTTTCTCTTTAGTCTTCACTAATCTCTTAGTAACTGAAGTGTACAACACCTCCACAAAACTAATGACATTTCATTACTCTCTTCCCCTTAGAGAACCAAAATAACACGTGCGTTTAGTTGTCTACCTTGGCAATTTCCTTTGCTTGGAAAAATTGGAAGGTTGAATTTATAATATCAAGGTGGTGTGTGTGTGTGTGTGTGTGTGTGTGTGTGTGTGTGTGTGTGTGTGTGTGTGTGTGTGTGTGTGTGTGTGTGTGTGTGTGTGTGTGTGTGTGTGTGCGTGCGTGCGTGCGTGCGTGTGTGTGTGTTGAAAGTTCAGCTTTGACATTACAGAAATAAATTGCTTTTAATATATATATATAGAGAGAGATAGAGATTTAATATATTTAAATAGAGAACAGTTATTTTTGAAATATTAGTTATTAGTTCAATTGTATATTTCACAATATTACTGTATTTTAGATCAAATAAATGCAGCCTTGGTGGGCATAAGAAAATTCTTTAAAAAATCATATTGACATTATGTATGTATGCGTGTTGTACTGTACATGTGTGTGTGTGTGTTTCAATTTTAAGCCAATGATGGGAATGCAAGGTTTAAGAGAAAAACGTTTTGTTCATAATCATAATCATAATCATGAAACGTACTATAAATATAAATTCTAAAATAATATGTTTCTATATTTTTGGAACTTGCATTCAAAATCAAGCTAAAAAATCTGAGGGTGTCACGTGAATGGGTGTAAATAGGCCTTGGACTAGCAATATTACTTATTGGCCTGAAGCTTGATGGATAAAGTATAATTGCTGCCATATTTCCAACTGTGTTCGTGTGTGCAACAGTCCGACGCAACATACCTCCTCTGCGTGTATGTCACAGAGCTTGGTCCCCGACAGAAGTTTGTTCTTCAAGCTTTTATTCTGCAAGGCAAGAAAAGGCAATAAACAGAGATATACTGTACAGTCGGCTTTGTAACATCAAGCATGAAACAAGCCCCGACGTCTTGTTTTATCTAGGTAAATACACTCAGTTTAATGGTACCCTGTCCCTGCAGACAAAAGCCATGCTTCAACTGTTTCCACGGAGCTCATTCTGACAGTTCCCTCACAAGCTTATTGAAGCTCAAGGTGACCCAGGAGTATATGCCTCATTTCTGTAATAACCTGCAGTGGATGTCTTTATGGAAATAGATGATGGTAGATTAAGAATCAATACAGAGATGATGGTGGTGCTGAGTTTAATCTAGTGCTTTTCTCCACCTCCTCCTCTGTTTTTCTCTCTGTTCATGTCCCTTTGCTTTTATTTTCTCTCTCTCTCTCTCTCTCTCTCTCTCTCTCTCTCTCTCTCTCTCTCTCTCTCTCTCTCTCTCTCTCTCTCTCTCTCTCTCTCACTATCTCTCTCTCTCAGATGCAAATGTACATGCTTTTACTGACAATGTCACCCAGATTCAGTATTTCACAGGACTTTTTGTCTGATAATTGCAGCCCCCTCCCAAAAAAAAACAATGTTCTGACTTTCTAGAGGCTTTTCTCCTAAATTGTGATGTTGCTGTGGTATTTTTGGTGTTGTTTTGCAGAGAAAACCCATCAGCAACCATGCAATTAGAGTTAGTGACAGTTGAAGTACAATTACCTTTGATTGTTTTAAAGCATAATAACAGTACACATTGAAATATTAAGACAACAATGCACCAGCCTTTATATTTCTAAATTCTGTATTCTTTATTCAGCGTAAACAGAGAGATCATGTTAACACAAAAACTTCTGGAAATCATTTTCTGTAGACACAACAGGGATAATTAATTTAATGTTTTTTTTTGGTAAACATTACCATTTCGTTAGGGTCATTAAAGTCCCCCTGCAGTCAATGATTGAAAAATCATCTTTGATTATCAAAATTACATATTTAAATGTTTTTTTCCTGTGAGAATAATTTCTTCATGCCCTAAAATAGCTTGAATGCAACTCTACACCTTTGCTTCATTTAGTATACATGGAAGCATGAATATACAAATTAGCCCCGCCTCCACTCACTCACACCAGCTCGGACTTCCTGATCCACTCGCTCAACTGTATAGTAAACGCTACACAATGGCAAGTGGAAATATTGGTTTAGTCCAGCCATATATATTTGAACCAGAAACTGATTCAGAAGAGGAAGAGTGAATTATACAGGGTAGTCTACAAGTCGATGCATCAGAATGATAATGTGTTTTATGTATCTTTCTCTACAACATCTGACACATAAAGGTAACTGATATGATTAGCCTTTGGCTTGACTACGTTATCAAACAGCTAATAATGTTTTGCTAATGTTACACAAACCATACTGTTCACCTCAGAGTCAGACAGCTGTCTTTTAAAAATCAGCATCAGAACATCATATGGATGGAATGGAGAAAATGGAGAAATTTTCTCAATGGAGAAAAGCCCCACACACACATTGATGGGATTGATTACATGTTTGTGACGGTAGGAAACGGCCGATTTCTTTGGTTTACTGCAATTTTGAGGAGAAAATACTCAGCAATTAATTGACTGATGAATTTTCACATGGTTTGTCTTAATCTAAAGCATATTAAAAACACCACATAGACATATAAACAACAATAAAAACTTGAATCTCACTTTATTTTACAGTGTCCCTGTTTAGGGCTGGGTGATATACCTAAAATCTCAATGTCTTCCAAATTTGGACGATAATCGATATACTGTTGGCCCTATATCTCAATATTTTTGCTGTAGAATCATTAAAAAAGTTGATAGATCATGATTTTGATAGTCCAGCTATTGTTTCCAAGCACATTCAAAATGTTAAGTGCAAAAAAAAAAGATTCAAAATAAAATCTCTAAAAAACCTAGTGACCACTTAATGAAGGAAACTAGCTGAACACTTGATTCATATGGCACACAAATTCTACAGGATTTCCAGGAGACAAATGTCTCGCGTTCTTTAACGCTCCACCTGGAAGCAAAGCCGTTGTGACGCCAAAGTCAAGTCAAGTCAAGTCAAGTTTATTTGTATAGCGCTTTTCACAATACAGATTGTATCAAAGCAGCTTCACAGTATTAAATTTAAATAATACAACAAAGTTTGTTTCAAGAGGAATTTATTGATTGATAAAATTAAATTAAATATCCCCAACTGAGCAACCCAAAGGCAACAGTGGCAAGGAACCGAAAAACTCCATCAAGTGACCTAATGGTGTCCTAAAACTCCATCAGGTGACCTAATGGCTCAGTCGGGGGCCAGTTCTCCTCTGGCATTTATGAGATAGAGGCCGGATTGTAGTTTGAACTGTGGGATTATATGAATGCCTGGCTGAAGAGATGCGACTTTAATCTAGTTTTAAACTGGGAGAGCGAGTCTGAGCAACGAACAGTATCAGGAAGACTATTCCAGAGTTTTGGAGCCAAATGTGAAAATGCTCTCCCTCCTTTGGTGGTTCTGAATATCCTAGGTATGACCAAAAGCCTTGAATTTAGTGATCTTAAAGAGCGCGATGGATTGTAGGGCGACAGAAGATCCGTTAAATAGACAGGAGCTAAGCCGTTTAGGGCTTTATAAGTCAGTAGCAATACCTTGTAATTAATACGGAACTTTATAGGTAACCAATGCAGTGATGATAAAATCGGTGTTATATGATCATATTTTCTTGATCTCGTAAGAACTCTAGCGGCGGCATTTTGGACTAACTGTAGCTTGTTTATTGAGGATGCAGGACAACCAGCTAATAAGGCATTACAGTAATCCAGTCTCGAGGTCATGAATGCATGAACTAACTTTTCTGCATCAGAAACTGATAGCATATTACGTAGCTTAGCAATGTTTCTAAGGTGGAAAAAGGCTGTTTTTGTAACATATGAAATATGATTTTCAAAAGACAGGTTGCAATCGAGTATAACACCCAGGTCTTTTACTGTAGCGGATAAAGTAACAGGACATCCTATGATGTTAAAGTTGTACAAGGTTTTGTGGGCGGTTTTTTGAACCGATAAGTATTACCTCTGTCTTGTCTGGATTTAATAAAAGAAAATTACGCGTCATCCAATCTTTTATATCTTTAACACACTCTGTCAATTTGGAAAATTTAGCGTTTTCATCCGGCCTTGATGAAATATATATTTGAGTGTCATCAGCATAACAATGGAAACTAATTCCATGTTTCCTTATAATATTTCCAAGTGGCATCATATATATTGAAAATAACAGAGGGCCTAACACAGATCCCTGCGGCACTCCATAGTTTACTGGAGTTATGATCGATTTTTCTCCATTTCAAACCCCCTTATGGAAGAAGAAAGCCAATGAGCGCTTATCAGGATCAACTAAATGCTGGATTTTCAAAAGTACGTGAAGTTCACAGCACCATTGTTGCAGTAAACATTGCGTGATGTACTTGAATGATTTGCACGCCAGTCTGTTATTGTAGGGACATCGACTTTACATTTTCACACCCCTAAACATGACACTGAACAAAACAAACTGGTCTGTCCTTGGCCAATGAAAGCTGCGATGGAGTCCAGACCTTCTGCCATCAGTCTGAAGGTCTGGCTACGTGAGACTAGGTTTAAGGGTGGGTTAAGGGATAAGGGAAGGGTCAAAGGTGTCATTTCAGAAATCATTTACAGCTGTAATTACATGCAGGTATCTTTTAACCATAAGTAAAAGTGCATTGTATCAAATTATTCATTTAAATGTTAGTACATACTATTTAAAGACACTTAATATAAAGTGGGTCCAAAATGGTTTAAGAATGAAGTGGCAGTGAAGTCTTTTTGTAGACACATGCAAGACATAATGAGACGCCCTTCAGAGTGTTGATTCCCTTTCAAGTTTGTGTGTTTTGGCAGAAAAATTGTGAAAATGAGACCAAGTTGCATGCTAGAACAAATAAAATGGGGGCTGAATTTGCATCATTTGATTGCATCAGTCAAACTAAGTGCAGTTTTCATTGTATTGCGCCAAATTGTGAAATTCTTTCATGTTGGGTGCAGAAACGGTCAGTGTTTCACTCATTTCCACCAAGTGACGTTTGACAGAAAATTTCAATACAACTAAAAATGGCACAGCCATTATCACAGCAGAACAGTTGCTTTGCTCACCATATGTCCGGTGCTTCCGTCATTAAATTAACGCTGGGAGTTCAACAGGCTCTTCTCTACTTTTACTGTAATTACAACACCTGCTGTGTAACGAGTCACAGTGGCCCACACCAACAGATTGACTGGGGAATATATAATAGCTGCTGGGTCACAGAGGTGTTACATTAAAGTGACTGTGCGTGAAAGGGAAAGAATGAGAAAGGAGAAAGAAAAGAAAGGAAGGGACGTTCTGAGAGCAAGTGGAAGGGTGTTTGAGGTAATGAAGCAGAATAGCATTGCAATACGATTCAATGAGGTGGAATTGGCTGAGTATCAAATCCACACACTTGCATCTCAACCCCTCTCTGAAGAAGAACGAGTGCACGAGTCTGCAAGAAAAATGGCAGCTGTCATTAAAAGTGACACGAAGCTGCCCTGCTACAGACTGCGATGACACAGGGATCCACCCAAGCAGATCAGAGTCAAGTCACTTCAGACAACAACCATGAAAACCCACAGCCTTAAAGGGACAGATCACCTAAAAACGAGACTTCTGTCAGACTTCATTCAGGCCCAAACCTGTATGACTCTTTATTCTGTGGGACATAAAAGAAGGGATTTTATAAAAAAAAAAAAGGGGTTATGTTTTTTTGTCCTTACAATGAAAGCAGTTCCAGACTTGTCATACAGGTTTAGATCGACATGAAGGTGAGTAAATGAAAAAACCCTTTAAATCGTTATTTTTTATTATTATTATTTTGTAAATCTATAAAGCTAACTTGAGTGATAAGCTTTTCACTAGTACTTTAACACATTCCCTTGACTTCAGTTGAACTAAGGTGACAATTTAAAGGTATAGCGGAGGATTTTTTTACTTCCGGGTGGAATGCCTATACTATTGGTCCTCCTAATTGTCAATCATTCTGGTGAATCAATCAAACTTTTCAAAAAGTGGAGAGGGCGGGTCTTATCTACAATTCGGAAAGATCCTCCGCTATACCTTTAAATTTTATGTTCAATTAAAGACCATTCCACCGCAGACTTTACCTTGAATAACACAGCATATTGCAGTTAGTCATTGCATAATTTCTCCATTCATTTATGAACAGCTGTTGGCAAAAACAACTGCTGTGGCTGCATCGTTCTCTTCCTTGATGAATGAAAACATTCAACATTGTTTCATTTAATTGCATTTAATCTCACATATCCTGTAAATGCTACGAATATTAAAGATTAATGTTTTTTTTCTTTCTTTGATGTTCTGAGGCATTGTTGCATATAATCAGAATTAATACATTAGTAATACTTCCTCCTCTTTAAAAATGATAAAGAAAAGTGCTCAGTACCTCTTGCTGAAGGTCTTTGATGATTTTGGTCTTCTTTTCCATCTCCATCTTTAAAAACTTTATCTGTATGGAAGGGAAAAAAATCTTGCATGTTAAGACCAGAGTAACATTTTATACAGGTAAAAATATATATATTTTAATCTGTTTTAACAAAGAATAAAGTATGCTGTTAAATATACACTACCGTTCTAAAGTTTGGGGACAGTAAGTTTTTTTTTTTGTTTGTTTGAAAAAGTATTTTTTTGTTCACATGCAGCAATTATTTATCTATCAAAATTACAGTAAAAATAATATTGTGAAATTTTATTACAATGTAAAAAATTTCCATTTTTTACTTATGTCTGTTTTTATGTTTAATTTATTTTAAAAGGTAATTTATTTCTGTGATGCAAAGCTGAATTTTCAGCATCATTACTCCAGTCTTCAGTGTCACATGATCCTTCAGAAATCATTCTAATATGATGATTTGATGCTCAAAAAACATTTATTATTATTATTATCATCAATGTTGAAAACTGTCGTGCTGCTTAATATTAATTGAATCAATTGAATGCATCCTTGATAAATAAAAGCAATGATTTCTTTAACAAATATTACTGCCACAGATTTTGCACGGTGGTGTACAGTATGTACAGAAATGTCACTGCACTGTTATCTATGCAAACGAAAATCAAGAAACATCTATTTCATTCAAGCATCTTATTTTGAGCCATTCCTGGGTAGTAATTTATGACATGCAAGATGTAATCGAGATTTTTTAGTAAGTGTTTTATTTAAAAAAAAACTTAATATTTTTCCATTAAACTCACTTAAACCCTGTAGTTCCTTCACAAAACCTCAGTCTTGGAAACGTAACGTAAAATTTAATGCACTCCATGTTGTTAATAACAATTTTTTTAAATATATTTTCTTTCTCTTTGTATTTTTACATCAATATAGTACAAGATTATCCTTTTCAAATCAATGTGATAAATGAGTTAGGTCAAAAGTAATCTAAAAGTAATCAAAAAGTAGTCAGATTACATTACCTTAAATGTGTAGTGTAATGGATTATGATAATAACAAAAAATGTTGTCCTGTAATTTGGAATCCGTAACCATCTACTATTAGTAAGCAATCTACCCAGCACTGTTCTGAGCCATATATATTTTGTATTTATGTTATAGGTTTATTGGCTTGGTTTGGGGCTTTACAGATTAAAATAAAGGAAGAAGGAAATTGAATTACAAAGGTAGATCAGATATACTGTACATTTCCTGTATAACCACAATGTAAATTCATGAAAACCTCAATCATATTTACCCCTCACGAATTCAAACGAAAATGAAAATTTCAACACGTCTCTTTGTAGAATACAAATGTGGAAGTGAGAGTTCCCAAAACAATCCGGAGCGTGGTACAAACAGCCAAAAAAGAATCAGAAGTGTTTACAGCCCTGAGGGTGAACCGCAACCAATCAAATAGAACGTTCCACTATTGCTCCTTATTCCTTATTCAGCCAGCTCAGCCCTGAATGTCAAACTACCTCAACTCGCAAACTCTCTCTCTCCTCCCTCCAGCCACGGCAGACACTGTGGAAAAATAACAGCACATCTAAATACTGAAGCCGAGCAGCTGTGCGCATTTCCAGACAATACGCCAGCGTAGCTGCAGGTGGATTCATTCTGATTAGCAATTTAATTGAATACAGTCCAAGAATATATATTGATACGTTGCAGTCAATTTTTTTGGGATTACAATAGAACGGTCTCTTGTTTCTTATTTCCTGGTTTCACGCGGCTTTGTTTTGTGAACTAAATGCATCCTGAGTCTTTTCTATTCTGAGTGTCTTCACTACACATTTTGATTCGTCGAATACTTCAAAGGGTTTATATCAGATTAAGGTTCATGAATAATTTAATTTGAGTTCTTAAAAGAATCTTAAAATGATAGTTTACTAAAACTTTCGTGCAAAAAACAAAGTTCTGTCATAATTTATACACTCTCATTCTCATGTCTTTTCAACATCCATCCATCCATCCATCCATCCTTCCTTCCTTCCTTCCTTCCTTCCTTCCTTCCTTCCTTCCTTCTCTCAGAATATCTTAATTTATATTTATGTTTACTTTTTTTGGTGAATTCTCCCTTGAGAATTCTCCCTTATGTTTGTCCATATAATGAAAGTCAATGGGGTCCAAAATAACACTGGACCCCATTGGCTTTCACTGTATGGACCAAAAACAAACAAAATAAACAACACTAAGACATATGTGACCCTGGACCACAAATCCAGTCACATGGGTCAGTTTTTTTTAAATTGAGATTTATACATCATAAAAGCTAAATAAATAAGCTTTTCATTGATGTATGGTTTGTTAGGATATGACAATATTTGGGCGATATACAACTATTTGAAAACCTGGAATCAGAGGGTGCAAAAAAATCGAAACACTGAGAAAATCTCATTTAAAGTTGTCCATTTACAGTATGTTCGCGATTGTGCTGTATTCACTCACAAAAATAAATGTTTTATATATTTACGGTAGGAAATTTACAAAATATCTTCATGGAACTTGATCTTTACTTAATATCCTAATGATTTTTGGTATAAAAGAAAAATCGATAACTTTGACCCCATACACTGTATTGTTGCTGGTTTTGTGATCCAGGGTCACATATATCAAAATATCGAAGAAAGTCAATGACATGAGAGTAAATAAATGAGTCTCTCAGTGCACAAGTTTTGAATATGCAGTTAAAATAAGTTGATATGGACCTTATTTATTTTGCCCAAACTCAGAGGACAATGCTAACGGCTCAACATAATAGCCAGCTAATATAAAGGTTGGCATAAAAAGACACTTACAGGCAAACAAAAGGTCACAGCTCGTTGGGCCGTTTCAACAGCAGTGCAAAATGTTAACATTCCCCGAACTGAACGGGCACATTGTTGCAGCTTGTGAATATATCTGGGGTTGTGAATCAGCTTTGCTCTCTGTAATTGGTGTCAATTGGTGGTGAACTATTCACAGAATGGAAAGAATGGCCAGAGCTGGTGAAATGCTAATTCTGAGAGCTTCATTCTCATTCCGAACACGAGCCCCAGTGCCTCTATCCCCCGCAGTACGGCGCAGACACACACAGAGATGAAACAAGAAAAGTTGCATCCAGATAATTGTGTATCTCTTCCAGAGACAGCAAGGTGCTTCCTACAGTTTTCCATAATTACTGGAACATAACACTTCCACACCTAAAGGTAAATGCCTAAAATAGAAGAGGCTATCTATGGCCCCTCCATGCCATCTCACTGACTTCAATGAGGATTCTAGTGTTTTCCTGGTAATTCGTTTGGAGGGTGCAGTGGAAACACAGTAAACATTCAAAATGGAGAAGTCATGATTTAGTCGGGACATGCTCCAGTACGGCAACAACAAACCTAAACAATTCTATTTCTGCACTGATCTATAGACCTTATGTAGCTCCGCAACTTTTCAGCACTGCGCTCGATGTCTTTTGTCTTCCGGTTTGTATTCTCACAAAATCTTCCCGGTCTACTGACGTTTGTTAAGACGTCTGCTTTCATTAACGTTACATTAAGTAAATCCACATCACCAGCTTATCATTCGTCGACAGCGATGCCATAGAGACATACAGAGCGACCGTAAAACCGGAAGTTCAAAGACAATATTCTAAAGATGGCGGCGCCCTTGTTTGTCTGGCGCATCAGGGCGGATTATTCAATTAGAGAGAGATCTATTTGTACAGTACTATGATTTTGTATTTTATTTTTATCATTCTAGTTTTAAAGGGTAAAACTTGGTAGCACTTTATTTTAATGGTCCACTTTTAGACATTTTACTTACTATAAGTAACTTTGCAACTACATGTCAACTAAATATCATTAGAATATTAGTAGTCTGTCTGCTTAATATCTGCTAATACTTTATTTTGAAGCTCCCAACAGACATTCTACTGACTATAAGGAACTTTGCAAGTACATATCAACTTATTCTATTAACCCGAACCCTAACACCTACAGTCTACTAACTAACAGTCTACTAATACTCTAATGAGAGTTAGTTGACATGTAGTTGCAAAGTTACTTATAGTTGGTTGAATGTCTAAATTGGACCATCAAAATAAAGTGTAATTCCTTTATATATATATATATATATATATTTTAAGAGTGTTGAAATATTAATTTGCCAGTATTCTATTTGTATTGTAAATAACACAGATTTTTTAACTTGCTCTTTATAATAACTTTATGCTTTGTACTAGTACTTTTACTGTATTTTCAGTCATTTTTTATGTACAATTTGTAATTTTTCAATAATCAAGAAAGGTTTTTCCAATTTTCCATTAGGCCTATACTATCATGCTAAGCATTTTGAAAAGTAGTAGTTGTTGTTGTTGTTTCCGTTATGAAAATCAGAAACGTCATTAAATCTGAAGCTTTTCCATCATGATCTGAAAGCATCTTTTTTACATGTTCGTATTTAAAAAATATAAATTATTATTATTTTTGAATTTTATAAATTAAAGTTTATTGACCGTTATCTAACCTGTTGTGTCAGCAACCCCAAGGCTTTTTCTTTCATTCCAAAAAGTGAAAAAATGTCATTACCATCACACATTCTGCCACAATACTGTTGAAAGTTGATCAAGGCCATGATCAGATCTTTATTCCAGGATATGTATTGAATATTTTACCAGACTAGAGAAGCTTGCTTTTCTTTTAAGATTTCAAGAAGTCAAAAGTGCTGAAGAAACTGAAGACTCAGCCATGGACAGTAATGTCATGAGTAATCATGCAAGCGGCAAAAGCTATAGGCCATTAGGCTATTATCATTAGTATTTTGACAGTCCCCAAAAGCCAAGTTCATGTTTTTAGCATTTCAGCAGGTTGCATTTATACAGTTTAACGCATCAGTGTAAAGGGTCTCACGGTGGCCTGTTGTTTCTCTGCACGTTCAGCTGCATCATCCAGTTGTTTCTGCAGAGCTGCCTGGAGCGACTTCATCTCATCCCTGTGAATGAGAGAGATATGGCACAGAGAAAAACAAATGAAAAACAGTGCATGGGGATAGCGATCACAATGGCCATCTTAAATGTGTGGTATACTCTAAAACACACATACAGTCACGCCATATCAGCACATGAGCACAACCAAAATTCACCAATATCTGAGCAATATATATAAATAAAGGTCCATGACAAATATGTAAATCAATACACCCTACCATAAAGCATGGATTGCTCACAATGTAAGCTTGATGCCGAGTGATAAATAATGTGAATTGATATGCTATACCCTTTACTAAAAAAACAAAAAAGACTAAAATAAAATCAGCTGCATTGTGCATCGCAAAACAGAAGATTGATATGCATCAATGTTTTATTTCATGGGGATGGAAAATGTAACTTTTCTTCCCTGTGGTGAAAACTCACCAAACTTTGGATGCATGCGAGGTCTGTGGCTAATTGCATTCTCTGTAATTTAAGGATGGATGGGATGTATGGTTGCCTAGCAACTGGTGGATAACTTTGCGATATTCATAACATACGCACCACTACACTGTTTGAGCTTATATTTCACATGAGAGTCACACAAATTTGCCTCGAGGAACACTGAGTTCCACCAAGTTCCACCATTAAGATGTTTTTCAGTATCTGACATTTCAGGCAAACACAATGGCTAAAGATTTTAAAGGGTAACACTTTATTTCGATGGCCCAATTTAGATATTGCGGAGGATTGTCAATGGAACTTCATCTTCACAAAAGGGCACTGTGGGTGTAAAGCAGCCAACAAGGGGTAGACTCTAGAGGACCTTCTGAATCATGAAATGACAAAAAGGACGCCCTGAAGTTGTGTTGCCTTAACAGACAAGCATGTGAAGGTCACATGACCGGAAGCCTGAACAATTTTGATCATGTCAATTTATCTTTCATCTACTTTATGATGTTCTCGCAAGCAGCGCGGGGACAAAAGCCGTGTGAATGGAGCGAGGCCGGTGGCGCAAGGGTTAATGAGTGTCACCTGCGCGCCACACCGGTCTCCAGTCCCACGGAGGAACACCAGAAGGATAAAAAGAGGATTGACGACAGTGAAGGACAAGAGAGGACCAGGCCTGGACATTGTGTTGTTGTTTTGTTCTAGTTTACGTGACAGTAGTCCGTGAGAGGCTGTCATTTTTCTTTCATTTTGTTGTTTATGTTTATCTCATGATTAATGTCCGTCAGTTCCCACCTCCTTCTCTGAGCCTTTACCATTGTTACAGATGTCTTCTTGTATCGACTGGATTCTTTTTATAGTTTATTTTTAATGAAACCTAAAAGTCATATTAAATGTTTATCCAGTGGCTCATTTATATCAGCATGCGTTATGTTGTGTTCTTTGAAAACAATGTAACATCTACACTAAACCCTACCCTGAACCTAGTCTCAGCCTCAGACACACCTACGCTTGAACGCTTGAAGCGTATAGCACACAAAATGGGAAACCCTTCAGGAGATTCAAAGCTGTCATCTGATTGGTTGAATTCTAGAGGATGTCTAGGAGACGTGTGTGTCGCGTTCTTTAACGGAAGCAAAGCTGTAGTGACGCCAAACCCCCTAATGGAAGAAGAAAGCCGTTGTGTTTACAACTGTGACAATGAGCTCTTATCGGGATCAACTAAAAGCTGAATTTCCAAAAGTATGTGAAGCATGTGAAGTTTGTGGCATAGACTCTTTAAAATACGTCCAAGAGCTTTCCTCGCCAGTCTGTTATAGCAGGGACATCGATATTACATTTTCACGCCCCTAAACATAACGATAAACAAAACGAACTGTGATTGTATGCTTTATATGTCGGTCAGAAGGCCTCTTGGGGTCTGTCCTTGGCCAATGAAAGCTGCTAATGATTCCAGACCTTCTGCTGTCAGTCTGAAGATCTGGCTACGCAAGACTACCCTAAACCCAACCAAAAGTGTAGGAAAGTAAGAGATAAAAACTCCATGCCATTTTAGCTTCCTACTATGAGACTTTGAGCTCTTTTAATCGAGTGGCGTAGCTTGTGTATCACAGGTTTTCACAGGTTTTAACTGAGTCCTCTGTTTGTCCAGTGCTGTACCAAGTGAGTTACTGAGCAAATGCACTTATTCAGAAAAGGCACACAGCTGGTTATGTGATTTCAAAATATAGTACTGTGCAAGGAACTACTAGAAAATAAGTCTTTATTAATGCATAACCTGCCACTTTATTCATACTTTGTGTGAAAAAGTAATAAAAGTCATTGGCATTTTACTGCCTCGATTGTTCATTTCAGCTGGAAACCGCAGTGAATTGCATTTAGCTACATTGTAAAATTTTCCCCAAAAGAAACATTATTATTCATTTCAAAGTCATAAAGCTTTCTGTTGATATCCAGGTTTACATTATGTTTTGAACGTCAGATTTTCTATGTGGACCCCACTGCATGTTTGCTGCATTAAATCCTCTGAGAAACATCACTGTGTGCCAACTTGCAGGCGAAATACAGCATCCATTGTCATTCTCCTGACTTGCGTAATCACAAATGTCCATGGGACATTTCTTTTTCTACCAGGTGCTTATATTGTCATTTTAATCAAGAGAGTGAAGGTCAGAAACTTCAGCACATCTGCCCTGAATTTCAATATCTGTCTGCTGTTGATTGGGGTTAAAAATAGAAGCCATTACGCACACCTGACACAGGGGGAAATTGAATTCTGTCACTAACTCTCCACAGCCAACATGGATTGAACGTTGATGGATCCAGTCTGTTGCCATGATGCCACCAAGAGTGTGCGGTTTTCTATCACTGAAAACCCCACGACGATTCAATCTGGTTTAAACCGAGAAGGTCGTAAAAGCTGCGTTAAAGAACCCTGTGTTGCTCTTGAAACTGGGAAATAACAGTGGCTGAGAGAGCCTTAGAGATGTACGCGACAAATGGCGGAGCATCTGTCTATAGCCGTGTGCATGTAAACAGTTGCTAACAGTCTCTAATTATTGATGTTGGTGTGTGAGAGTGAGTAATTCATTAAAGAGTCTCTCACAGCACTGTTTCCTTCACAGTTCATTTCATCTAAAGTTGACTGAAACACCGCATGGGCTGAGATCCTTGTCTTTAAACTTTTTGAAAAGATTTTTCTTTTCTTAAAAACGGAATTAATACTTTTATAAAGCAAGGACACATTAAAGTGACAGTAAATACATTTATGATGTTACAAAATAATTCTATTTCAAGTAAATGCCGTTATATTGAACTTTCTATTTATCAAAAAATCCTGTAAAAAATGTCAATTTTCACACAAATATTAAACAGCACGGCCGTTTCCGACAGTGATAATAATATGAAATGTTTCTTGAGCAGCAAATCAGCATATTAGATGTGCACGCTATTATAGTTATCTATATAGTTACCATTCTTGGTGTGAACAGGCCTTCAAAAAGTCATTCATTTCTACAGCGATCATGGGAGGAACTGCGGAAACATAATAAAACATTTACCTTTGCTTGTGACTGAGCTCAAGGATCCTCTGCACATCCTTCTTAGGCACGGCGTCTTCATTCTTAAAAGACTGCGGAGAAAGAACAGAAAAGCTGTGATGTATGCTTTACGATATTGTATATCTGTATGTGAGCGTTTGAGCTGTTTATTTTTGGATTTGACGTGGCAGATAATGCTGACACTGTCAGATTTGTTCATCTGTAAAGATATGACATCCTCCTATATGCTGATTTTTTTCCAGTAAGCCTGGAAAACCCAGTAAATAGAGCTTTACCAATTTGAGAGAAATTTAGCTTTGGTGGGGCAGTTCCAAAGCATCTGTTTCCCTCCTCAGAGAAACATCAGCGAGATCAGAGGGAGGAAATCTGACTAATTCTCATTATAGCCTCATTTCCATTTTCTTCAATCAGCATACACCATGAATAATGGAGTGCAAAACCTTGAAAGAGAAATATATGAAACCTTTCTCATTCAGATCATTTCTAGAATTGTGCATTGATGAATTCTGATGTTTATTATGAGCATAGTTTTTTTTTTATATGCAAATTTGTATCCACTGTCAAAGAGAAGTCATGGTTGTGAAGGGTTAGTAAAATATTACATGTACTCTGGATTACATAAATCAGTTATCATAATCAATATTATTAAATTGGTAACACTTTAAAATAAGTTTTCATTAGTTAACAACTTTAGTTAACATGGACTAAGAATGAACAATACTTCTAGAGCATTTATTCATCTTAGTTAATGTTAATTTCAACATTTATTATAACATTAGTTAATGCACTGTGAACTAACATGAACAAACAATGAACAGAAAGTATTTAATAAATACTGTAACAAATGTATTACTCATTGTTAGTTCATGTTAATACATTATTAATACATTAACTAAATGTAAACAAATGAGACCTTATTGTAAAGTGTTACCATTAAATGTCACAAGGAAACAGAGAAGAACAATTCATATTATTTTTAGTATACATTTTCTCACTGTACTATAGGCAGATTTACTGTTAAAAAGGCAAGGCCGTCTATATGAGCAATAGCACACGATTAGGAGACGGCCTGGAGCTCACAGTCACATCTCTGAAAACGTCTAAACAAATTTTGAAATGGGAGCTGTTTATATATAAATTGCATATTTGATGTCTAAACAACTACATTCTTGCCTTAAAAAAATCCTAAAAGTACCCTCTGTGAAATAATAACAGTATTTGTAAAATTACAGTGTGTTTGCTCCTCCGACATTGAGGCTCGCCGTGAGAAAAACTGCTGGTATAGATCCGGCAGGAACAAGCGGAGTGATACAAATTGTGAAACGGTTTGTGTGATATAGTACAATATACATTGAATAGGCCTACATATACATAAAATTATGAAATTATGAAATACAACCAGTTTTCATTAGAAAACAGAATGAAACTAATGATATAAAATTCTGTTAAATAATAAATAAATAAAATAATAATGTGTTGGATGTGTCATACACCTCTGCATCCACATCACCATTCCTTATAAAATAGTAGACAGACAGATAGACAGATATAGAGAGATAGATAGAATATATAGATAGAGAGATAGAGATACAGTACTTACAGACAGACAGACAGATATAGAGAGATAGATAGAATATATAGATAGAGAGATAGATAGAATATATAGATAGAGAGATAGAGAGATAGAGATACAGTACTTACAGACAGACAGATATAGAGAGATAGATAGAATATATAGATAGAGAGATAGAGATACAGTACTTACAGACAGACAGACAGACAGACAGACAGACAGATATAGAGAGATAGATAGAATATATAGATAGAGAGATAGAGAGATAGAGATACAGTACTTACAGACAGACAGACAGATATAGAGAGATAGATAGAATATATAGATAGAGAGATAGATAGAATATATAGATAGAGAGATAGAGAGATAGAGATACAGTACTTACAGACAGACAGACAGATATAGAGAGATAGATAGAATATATAGATAGAGAGATAGATAGAATATATAGATAGAGAGATAGAGATACAGTACTTACAGACAGACAGACAGATATAGAGAGATAGATAGAATATATAGATAGAGAGATAGAGATACAGTACTTACAGACAGACAGACAGATATAGAGAGATAGATAGAATATATAGATAGAGAGATAGATAGAATATATAGATATATAGATAGAGAGATAGAGATACAGTACTTACAGACAGACAGACAGACAGATATAGAGAGATAGATAGAATATATAGATAGAGAGATAGAGAGATAGAGATACAGTACTTACAGACAGACAGACAGACAGATATAGAGAGATAGATAGAATATATAGATAGAGAGATAGAGATACAGTACTTACAGACAGACAGACAGATATAGAGAGATAGATAGAATATATAGATAGAGAGATAGAGAGATAGAGATACAGTACTTACAGACAGACAGACAGATATAGAGAGATAGATAGAATATATAGATAGAGAGATAGATAGAATATATAGATAGAGAGATAGATAGAATATATAGATAGAGAGATAGAGAGATAGAGATACAGTACTTACAGACAGACAGATGGATACATGGAAAAAAGTGTTACCAAAAATTGTGTTTATCATATCCAAAGTTATCACATTAACTTTGACAGTCCTAAAAATCTATTGAAAAAAATAAAATAAAAATCATTTCAGCATTGGGGTCCATTTAAAAAGTTTTAAGGGTGTGTCCTCTTTACTCCTGTTTATATTTCCGTCAACACAGTACAAGATTATTCTAGTCTCTGACAGCAAATAAATAGTAGTTCAAACAAAAGAATGTCCCACAAAAAAGATGAACAAGAAACAAGAAAAGAGCACTTAAACAATTTCATTCTACTTGACATTCTTTGGCATGAAACATATTGGTCATCACTATTGCTCTGTCGCCCCGCTCGGACTCCTCTGTGTTTCCAGAAGCTAACAGCAGCAAAGCTTTGTCAGGGGAAGACCATCTGTGCAGCTGTTGAGTTGTATTGAGATTGGCATCGCGGTGTCTTTTCAGGCCAAGCTGGCAGGAATGTGCCGGCACAAACACACAAACCCCTGCCAAGACTACAGGCTCCATCAGGCGAAGTTTAATGATGATGAGCAGCACTCTGGGGAGATCTCATTATAAAAAATAAACAGTATGGACAGTAAATCTGCTCAACAAAAAGGTTAACTGGTCACATATACATAATTGATCACACTAAAAAGGTCATGGTTGATCATGGTTTTACAAATCCACTGGAAATCCCGGCCTTAAAACTCAAGGGATCTGGCAGTTCGGCTCAGGGCCAGGGATTCAGCAGTCGGGCCCTTGAGGTTCTGCTGCTCTTGCACACCCAACACCACATAACATCCTAGCAGAACCATTACACTTTAACATTCACACGCTTAGTGACACACTGAATCTCAATGAACAGATCATACAGAAACACAACTGCATCAAAATCATGATGATCCATTTCAGTGATGGATATATTTTTCAATATATCTATATAAAAAAAAGCTCTTTCAAACTATTTCTGTCAGTTTTATTTACGCCGTTATTGTCCTTATCCATTAACGCTCCAAGCACTTCAGCAGAACAATAAATCACTCTATGAATTAGATTGAATGCATTTGGAGCGCAGGGTTTTTTCTTCTCAGGCACCAGTGCCTGGTTGACTGCCATTGGACAAGGCAATCAAGTATTTGATTGACTGGCTCAGATGTCTGGAATAATGCATTCTCTTTGTGGCTAATCTGTCTCCATATGCGCCAGCACTGCTTTACATGTCTGCTTGCCAGGCTTACTAATGCAGCTCAGTTTTTTTTATGGTTGCTTAGTGGCTGACTTTTTGCATATTGGTTTAGTGGTTTATTGTGTCCTGTTCACAGTATAAAATCCAACCGATAATTCTGCTCTCAATGATTTTCTGAGAGATCGCTCACGCTCACGCAATCGAATGTAATGGGGTGCTTTCATTTGCAATTATTAGTTCAGCCAGCAAGTTTACCCATCTACTTTGGCTAGCTAACATCGCAATGTACAAGAAACAAGCCTTATTTGTAGGTTGTGAATACGTGGGACAGTACACCAACAAATGAAAATTCTGTCCTCGTTTGCTCACATGTCATGTCTGACTTTCTTTCTTCTGTGGGATAAAAAATATATTTTGACCAAACCAAACAGTTACCAAACTTCCACTTCATGGGGAAAACCTCGGAGACAAAAAAAACAAATCCTCTTTTGTGATCCACAGGAGAAAGAAAGTCATAGATGTTTGAAACAACGTGAGGGTGAGTAAATGACAATTTTTTGGGTGAACTACCCTTTTAAAATTGAGGCTGAGAACAATCTTTTTGAGACACAAATACTACAAAGTCATAAAAACATATTCATATTTCCTCAAATATAGCCAAAACTGACTGACTGGCTGGCTGACTAACCAATTAACTAATTATTTTTGCAGTTTTGTGAAAAGGTTCCCAGCATGCATTTCAGCAAAAAAATGATACAGTTATTGTTAAAGATTCCGTTTTTTTTCTCTCCAAAATGCACTTATATTTGAAAACAATCATGAAATAACAATAATCAATATTATATTCATAAATTCATATTAATCTATAACAATAAATGCAGAACATTTTTGTTTATACTTAATGCATTTAATACTTACTGCATTAATGCAATGTTAACTAATTTAGTCTTTTTGTAAAGTGTTACCCTTTTATCTACAAGAAACTATAGAAGATAATGTATGTTTTTCAATTAAATGTTATGTGCTTTTTGTTTTAAGCCTTTGCAAAGTCACAAAAATGTGTTAAAAAATGGCAAAAAAGAGAAACAAAAAGAGACAAACTTCTGCCCAATATATCAATACTTCTTTAAGGTATAGAAAATGTTTACACCTCAGAATGGCATAAAGTGAAAATAAATGTCAACAAAACATAAAATGCAAAAGCAACACATGATAAGAGCAGACTATAAGATCTGAGAAGCAGAAACACCTTGAGTAGCATTACAGCTAGTGCAAAACCTTGAGCAGCCACAAAGAGTTAGAAAATGAAATGAGACGCCTCTCTCACTTGAAGAAAAATCTTCCTCCATCTGCAAGCATTAAATCATGTAACAAAGATGCACTCATATGGATTATTTACATTTTGAAAGGAACACAAATCCCTTTAAGTTTCCCATCAGCACACAGTGAGGAAGGAGAGAGTTTTACCTGCAGGTTCCCCTTGATGCTGTCCAGCTCCTTTGATGTTTTGGAGAGTTGTCGTAAAATTCCCGTCCTCTCTGTGAAAACCTCCTTCAGCTTCTTCTCCAGCCCCTCATAGCTACAGGAAGAGAAAAGAAATAGAAAGATGACTTCTTTAAATCTACGGCATGCCTGGCAAATTCATTCTGCACGGCAGGTTGCGGCGGCCTGGAGGATTTCAAGCCATTGTGAGTGGGTGATGAACTCAAGAAAACATCCAATAGTTCATCACGAAAATCCTGAAAAAGAACTGGTGACCTCGCCTCAAAGTCACGTCAGGCTCTGTTTCAGGATTTCCTGACGTCTAAGGTAGCAGACAGAGAAAAATATAGAAATATTTTATGTTTTAAAAGCCTTTAAGTAACACATTACAGTAAGGTCTAATTTGTTAATGTTAGTTAATGCATTAACTAATAATGAGCAATATCTTTTTACAGTAATTATTAAAGGTGCAGAATGTAATATTGATGGCTAGTGGTTGAAACGGGTACTGCAGTCCAAATTCTAAATATTGAAGAGGGTTATTTCCCCGCTCCATCTCACGCTCTACATTGAGGACACGAAACAGGAACGAGCGCAATTGGCAATGGAAGGCGAGGAGATTTATCCATGTTTTAATATGCTCCCGTTCATAGAGACTTTTGAGATGGACGTCGAGGCTTTTTAGGTTGAGTACATTCTCTGACCCAATTCATTTGCTGGCTTCCATGACTGCAATACGCTGTATTTTACGCCAACTGGCAACCCGGGGTGTCGAAATACTACTGGGTAAATTGGCAGTGGGCGGGATCATACAGACCAAAAAAAAAACAGACATTCTGACACGGAACACGCATTCCAAAGTAGAATCACTGGCTGTTGCTGTTTCTCAAAGAAACAAGAATGTGAACATATAGCATGTTTCCTAAATCTCTGCAAACATATTATGATATTTTTATATTTCATATTATGGTATTTTTACTTTAGCACAGTAAAAAATTACATACAGCACCTTTAACCTTTGTTAATGTAAGTTAATACAAATATTCATGTTCATGTTAGTTCACGGTGCATTTACTAATGTTAACAAATAAAACTTTTGATTTTAATAATGTATTAGCAAATAGTGAAACTAACAATTATAAATGCTATAGAAGTATTGTTCATTGTTAGATACATTATGATACTTTTTTTCAGGATTTTTTTTTATGAAAACAAAGTTCAAAAGAACAGCATTTATAAAAAAAAAAAAATTATGTCATAATAAATGTCTTTTTTTTAATCAATTCAATGCATCCTTGCTGAATAAAGGTATGAATTTCTTATTTTAAAAAATCGTACCTGAAACGATAGTGTATATAAAATGCAATTGAATTACACAAAATATGTCAATATTTACCAGCAGGGGCCATTGCTAACCAGTCAAACCTCAATCCCCTGGAATGCTAAGCTACAAAACAACCAGCCTCACCCACATAAATACACACATATACATATTTATACCGTACTTCTCTGTCAGAATTTCAACGCTTTGCCAACCCAAAAAGACAGACACAGCTGTGCATAGCACAAAAAAAGAAATAAATAAAATGTGCCGTGATTTTCTTTTGTCATTGTCCCAAATACAAATCATAAATAAGTTATGTAGAGTACAGTCAGATGCTTTCAACAAATGGGTTCTTTGCCAAAGCATCCTGAGCTGCTGTAGCTGAACCTTTATATGTCAGGGAAACCAAAGCACAGTCATACTAATCTCCATGATAGGAAAGCAACACCTGTGAAATAAATAAATCATGCTGGAAGGCATCATGCCTATAAAACTCCCACAGTGTGATGTCTGTGAAACTGATCAAGGGTGTGTGCTGGAAGAGACAGATAGAGATAGAAAAAACATCACGCTCTCTCTACTAGATGTCAATGGAGTTGGACTCATCTAGGGCAGACCAATGAGGGGTCAATAATAGAGTCTGGCTCAAACAAGGGGACAAGGTTTGGCTGGTTAGTTTGACCCAGTTAGCCCCTGCTGCTAAATGGCACAGCTATATAATATCTGGCAGCAAGAAGCATCTTTCGATTCATTGACGGCCATTCAACCAAAGATGTGTTGTGGTTTTTATCTGTGAACATCACTATTAGTTATAAAATGCATGTGCCCTCGTAATCTTAAATCAAAATAACTTCCCCTCCCTCTTGTAGCATCTGTTTTCTTCTCTGATGACGTGTTTACTGGCATGAGGGCGGGACAACCTGTCACTCACATCAGATCAACCAATAGCAAACCACAACCATCCAACCATCCAATCAATTCCCCACAGACAAAATCAAGTCCCACCCTACATTTCTTCTTGTTCGAGAAGCCGTTTCACTTCCGTTACATGGTGGACAGAAACTTTTACTATGACTTCATTAAATTCTAAAGCATAATATCACTTATTACTCCACTACATTTCATAAAAACATGTCGTTCCTTGTTATTTTGAACTGAAGAAACAGTCACCCACTCCTACACACGATAGCAATGTCCGATTCATGAACAAGCTGATTATTTTCAATTAACCTGTTCAATTGGTTCGCAAATAACACTGAAAGATTCATTTGTGAACTGGACTGATTTGACTGCATCTGTTCTCGAGTCAACAACTCACTTATTCACATGATCTGGTCGGAGCAAGTCTCCAGTGAGCAATTCACTGAATTCACGAATCAAACTGAGCAAAGAACGGGAGATCCTCGGAGGTTGAGTAAGCACGCGACTGATGCCGCGAATATTAAGTTACTAATGCGGAATTAGCGCGAATAAAAACTAAACAATGTTAAAATAATGCACATGAATCCCCAATGTATTTCAATATATTTGTAATTACATATTTGTTATGAAGTTGCAATTTATCACTTATAAAATGAATAATAAAACATTTATTAACTTTAATTTTTTGGGACTTTAGCTTATTCACCGTATCCCCCAGAGTTAGATAAGTCCACCACACATACCCTTCTCATCTCCGTGCGTGCCGTAACTCTGTCTGACGCACCCACCGCTAGCCTAGCTTAGCACAAAGACTGGAGGTAAATGGCTCCACCTAGCATACTGCTCCCAATAAGTGACAAAATAATGCCAACATTTTCCTATTTACATGTTGTGATTTGTATAGTCACAGCGTGTACAAATAACAAGGTCACATGAGACACAGCCATCTTCTAACCGTATACATACTGGGAACTATTTTCTCAGAAGGCGAAGCACTGCTACTTGGGCGGAGTGATTTGCTCGCAGCGCCTGAGAAGCCCCGTGGGGAGGAGCAGAGAGTTCACTCAGACAGAGTTACGGCACGCACGGAGATGAGAAGGGTATGTATGGACTTATCTAACTCTGGGGGATACGGTGAATAAGCTAAAGTCCAAAATGTCGGCGTGTTCCTTTAATTTGACATTTGACATATATACAGTTCAAAAGTGTACTTATAGTTCTAGGACAATACTTCCTCAATACATATGTCACTTTTCTCAAAACTCTTCACACAGAACTCTTCTTCTAACCAACTTTCAGCTTGGCACAGCAGTTCATTTAGCATGCACACTGCACTAAAGCTACCAAAACACTTCATACACGTCTCAAATCAACTCATTCTTACATAAGACTAGCAAAGAATGTGACCCAACAAAGCACACTTCGGCACTCATAACATGTAAATAAAAATTTACATTACAGTACAAAAGTATTCTTAAGTTTCCACTTTTGTATAGATGGTAATCAAATATAAAGACTAACACCTGTCTAATTGTTCAGCTAAATGTTTTTGAACATGGCGTTACTGTAGAAATGTCTTATTCAGTTTTGTATTGTGTTAAGTTTAATATTTTAGAAAAGAGTATAATTGGCCTGTAGGTACATCGAGTTTTGGCAGTGGTTGCGTCTAAGTGAGAGAAGAATTTATGTGATTTGAATGACATTGAATGCATTTGTGCCAAAGCACTGATAAATGAGCCACATAAGCTATGTTTCCATCCAAAGTTGCACTTAACCTTAAATTTAACTGATGTGCAAAACTGGATTATTACATTAAACATTTGTGAATCAGCATTTCCATCCCACTCGTTCAAGAGAACAAAATTGTCACTTATTACGACAAATGCCAAGCAGCTGACATTAGATGACCGGGAATGCTACCGGATAACTTTCTCCCGATATTACAGCCCAATCTCATCCCAAGTTGTCATATACTGACGCTTTTGACATTTCGTCTACATCGAACGCACATGGCACCCTTTAGCGTCAATATGAGACGCAGATAGATATGGGCCAGAAGGCGCCTCCTAGCGGTCTAACCCTAACCCTACCCCAGACCTAAACCTACCCATAACCGAACAAAGCTCTGTGCGTCTCATATTGACGCTAAAGGGTGCCATGAGCGTTCGATGAAGACGAAATGTCAAAAGCGTCAGTATATGACGACTTGGGATGAGAATGCGTTGGATATTATCGACCTCCTTTGGCTCAAGATACGAACAGCTTCATCGTCACAACGGTACAGATAACCAGAGAGTCAGGAATATGAGGAATAAATTGGTCATTACTATCACAGGTTGACAATTATGCCGTGACCTGTTTTGACACAGCTGTTTTGGCAGGCTCTCGTACGAGAGACCACAGAAAGTGTTCTAATGAGAATCAGCCTGTCAGACAAACAGGCTTATAATCGCACGCTGTACTCCACAGCTCCTCATTGCCAGCGATCGCATAATTCTGATTAAAGCCACACCATGTGAAGGCTGACGATAAACCGCGATCCTCCTTGAAGAAAAGTTGCTTAGCTGTAAGGATCTGCCAGAAACAATCTGCACACATGAATGGTGATGCTCTCTGAAAAAAAGTGATTGTTCAGGATGAAGGGAGCTTTGAATAACAGCACACGACAGGCAGAGAAACAACCATACGCACACCCGGCCTCATTAGACTGAACCTCCCCTACCCACCCAGTGCGTTTCTGCGCTCGACTTTGAATTATATGAAACTGATCTTCCTCCGTAATGAAGAAGTGCTGAGGCCTGGTCATTAAAGTGGAAAGTGCTGAGTTTCACACAGGCTGCTGCTACGGCTCAGTATGGATCTATATAGGCCTTCGCTGAGGTAAAGATCAGATGGAGTGTGATTGGGCTTTAGCCAACAAGGCAGGACCCATCACTCCTCATCTTCCATTAGCCACTGTTGGACTGAACGTTTCCTGCCATTTTATGTGCTTTCAGAATGATATAATCCCATAAAGAACTCGTAGCACCCTGAATATTAGAGGGACTCTATGAATTCTATTTACATAAGGTAATAGAGAGCGAGAGAGAGAGAGAGAGAGAGAGAGAGAGAGAGAGAGAGAGCGAGAGAGAGAGAGTGCGAGAGAGAGAGAGAGAGAGAGAGAGAGAGAGAGAGAGAGAGAGAGCCCTAGGAATTTTGACGACATTACCCTTTATTCAAATTATTAAAAATATGTTAAACGATTTTGTAAGCGTATTGCATATATGCTTACAATATATGCAAGTCAGTTGTTTTATTTGTGATGCAATGCAATGAATAATGTCAAATTGTGCAGACAGAATTTTTAGCCAGGCTGTCATATAGAAATTATGAACATGCAAAAGCAAAAGGGAACTATTAATACTGATTATGTTGTTGTCAATGAACGCTTTTGTGAGCTTTTTTTTTTCTTTGCATTTTTTTTTTTTTTTTTGCATGGTAAAATAAAACCTGTCGTTTTATGTAGTTTACCCATTTTTTTGCCACATAACTTAGTCAGATAAATACATTAACTAAGTTTAATGTTTTTTCTTGTCTCATATTTAAAATATGTAAAAAATATAAAATATTTTCCTCATATTTTGATGGTTTAATCGAACTTGTAGGGTCAATAACAACTAATTTTAGCCACTACTTGTGTGTTTTATATGACCAACCAATTAAAACACACCTAGCATTTTGTAGGTGAAGATTATCTGTCACACTCATAACTATTCTTTGAAGTCGATTTCAAAAACAGTAAATGCACATAATAGTACCTTACCTAAAAGTGCACAAGTTTATGCAGTTTATTTATAGTTTTTACTTACAAATACAATAGAGAATAAATAACTTTTTAAATACTTTAGTTGCTGTGCTCAAATAGAGATGAATGCATCCTGCAGCTGCTGAGCAATATGACCAAACATCTGCCACTAAACATCCTGTTCAGCTGTGTGGGATTTAAAAAGTCCTCTATATATTTTCTGCATGCTTTGAAATTCGTGGTTATGTCAATTTGGCATTAAATATGAATGAGAACAAAAAGGAGGAGAAAAGAGAGATAAAAAGGCAAGCACTAAATGAAATATTGCTGGGGAACGCGGCATTACTCCTTTTAAACGAACTGTTAGCGCCGTGTGCCGGGATGTCAGTGTCTTTTGTATGTCTTTCTTTGAGCCAGATAAATGTGACAGCAAGCAATTGGCAGGAATTCCTGTGGCCATAGACAAATACTGTAAAGGTACGGTAATAATGGAAAAAAATATTGGCAACGCAACTGCCCATCTAAATTCCTCACTTTCTAGCCTATCTGCATAAAACCCTTCCACAGTCGCAGAATGCAAATAAATATGCAACAGCTCTTACAAACGCATGCACAAAGAATTCAATGCCACAGGGAGGAAATAAACAGAAAAAGGCACATTTACATGCCTTTTACTAACACAATACAGTTTATAATAGTCCACTGAATAACCAGGATAACAGCGTGCGATGCCAAACGCAACAAAAACCAATTCACATGTGAATATATTTGAGTAGAAACACATGAAATGAGTTTGATAAGATTACACTGCACTTAAAGCGAAGCAACATGCCAGAATGCTTTGAAAAACATGGTTGCACAAAATCATTAGTGCGGTTAAAGCTAAAATTAGGACACTTGTCATTCTGTGGACATATAATCTGTTTCTATGAGACTGAGGGGGCGTGAAATTTCCGATTCATGTTTTATGTTGTTTCCCATTTGCAGTTGTAATGAAATGCTCATCTACAATTCTACTACACAATAACATCTGGAGACAACCTGCGGCCAGTGCACTCTTTTCTGTCTCTGTTTTTGGTATTCAGATCAGCGTCGTTCTGCTTTGCTGGAAATGACTTGAGTTTGAGCTTTAGAGTTGACTCATAATTGCCGGATATCTCATTAATAATTTGTCCCAGGCGTAATCTTGAAATTGAAATATGATCCATAATGCATTATTGAGCATTTCATTTAGGCATGCAGACGTGACTAGATATGTACCAGCCATAGCCTGCATGTTCTATTAAATCCTGTTTAAAATAACAAATTAATTGAGGTCTCTCTGGGAGGTACAGGGGTTGTTTGCCATATATGTTTGACTCCCATTCCAACTCTAGACATGTGATATGATTCTCTCTAGCTGCTCTCTTGTCTGGTAGGATGTTAAGCTGTTTAATAATGCCCAGCTGGAAGTGTCTAGAGCCCCCAGTATTACAGACAGACTGGTATTGTTGTCACAGGATCTGGAGGATTTTTTTTTATTAGGCCAATTTAATACCTGGAATACATTTTGTACCTCTCTACACACTGCTAAATATATGGCACGATGCATGCAGTGAGTCAGTTAGCTGGTGTATCCTAATGCAATATATTATGCCCTTGACAAGCACTCAGTAAATCTATTTTACATGGCCAAACACTGTTATTTTTGTTTGCCTCGTAGAATTAGGGTGGACATATACATGTATATAATAAAGAGCCTGATAACACAGTGTGCTTCAATGAGTTTGGAAAAGCGGCACTTAAAACACAAATATGTCATTAAACCTAAAGCTAGAATCAAAGATGAAATAAAGCCTATTATTGTGGTACACAGCAGTCATTTGAATTGTCAGTTCGCGAACAATAAGTCCATATCACATGAGCAGGAGGCTCTGAATAATCAGCAATTGAATATATACACCAGTATAACAAACAAGAAGTTAATATTAAGTAAATTACACAACATTGCCAGTTACTTAGTCTGTTTTTGCTCTGCCAATGACGGTTCCAAAGGAAGTAAACGTAGAATTAAATGCTGTGTGTCTCCGAGCCACATATAGTTGGTGCATTTAACTCATTGAGTGAACGATTCAATGACTCACTCATGTCCAAATACGCATGCATCCTTACTACTGTATATAGCAGGCAAACAACAGTATGTGAAAAAAGTAGCATTTCCAAATTCATAGTATTCTTACTTTCACAGAGATTCTCATGCACATCTAATGGACACTCTTTAAGTATGCAATTTCAGATGGATCTAGTCCCTTGTTTAGTTCCTTAATGATGAATTAATCAGTTGACTAAACTAAACAGAATTAGTTCCTGGGTATCATCCAGGTCATCTATATAAAGACCCCTATATTGACTTACTGTAATATGCAGAAAGAGCCATTGAATAATTCCACCACCAAAGGCCCATTCACACCAAGAACGATAACTAGCGATAACTATACATTAGCGTCCACACCAACACACAATAACTGTCAATGTTTTTATCGTTCATCAGCTGGGAAAAATCATTCTAGAAACGAGTCCACTGAAATTGTTCCTCTGTGTTGTTGTCATTCTGGCTGTGTTGTGGACTTTCCCATTCATAGAATTAGAATCATTAAAATGTTATATTTACTGTTCTTGGTGTGAACGGGCTTAATGCAAAGACTTGTTTTGAAACACAAAATGCACATTAATAATGTAAAATATTAGCTTTAGTCAGAGGAGCTTAGTAGCATTTTTTTATATTTTATGGATGTTCACCGATGCAGAATTGTTGTGCTTTGCGTGTATTAACAGATTCCAAATAATCTCCTTATCAGGATCACAATTAGCTTTAAATCTGTCATGGCAGTAAATGCAAGCTTTACATAACCTGATGCTCTGAAAAAGGTTATTTCATTTAAAGAAAAAAAGGCTCTGGAATGCTATAGGTTCACAATTCAAAGGTGTTTGTAGCAGTGATCAATCAGCAAAAAGCAAAAAAGAATGAGCGATGCTTGGAAATCGTCCAGCCCCATACTGAGCCAAAAGCAGTTCAGCATGCAATGCTGCAATTTCATCCTACAAATCACAACTCAATATGCCATACTGACCAGACTTGACAGATTGCTCCACTAACATTATGGAGGGAAAAGTCACAGGAGGTACACAAATCACAACTTGTGATGTTTGACTTCCTAGAAAATCTTCATTTGGATTTAATCTAAATAAATTTCAAGTATGATTGCCCTCATCTCATATTTTCTAACACCTGAGACGTAGCTACAATATTAAACTGACTAAAATCGTAATCTTGTTAGGCTAGAGTATCTATCCCTGGTTAATTCACTAGGTATGCATTTTAATTATGTCGCATAGATTACCAATATGTTGAGAAGAGTCTTTGTTTCATTCCAAAGGGCAGTGAAACATTAAAAATCAATCTCTTTCTTGCCATTACCCTCAGATACCTGTATTGACCGGCTCACGGTGTCTCAGCGTTCTCACATATGAGAAAAGACAGCAATCTGACAGAGCTCGCAAAGACAAAAGAATGACCTTTTGGGTTTAGTGTGAGGAAGGGTAAAGTGTCGCTGTGGGATGGTTCAGGGCCTCTGCGCTCCAAAGGCAATTTCCAAAAGCTCGGGACACGCGTGTACACACTTTCTCCAGTGGAGCGTTTAGGAGCGCTGCCCTGGTTCAATGAGCCTTCTTGGAAATTTAATTTGATTTTCTTTTTTGCCGTTTTGTGTTATTAAAGAAGACTGGAAAAAACGATCAGGCGACAAATGAACCTCTACATAACCGAATCCGCTCCTGAAATGTCAAGTTTTTTTGTTTTTTTTGTAATAAGAAGATGCTGACGCCTACATGTTTTAGAAGGTTTGAGAGACATACACCACAGTTCATAAGTTTACTTTAATTATTTATTCAGCAAGGATGCATGACATTTATCAAAAGTGGCGGTAAATAAATGTATAATGTCACAAAGTTTTCGGTTTAAATGCTCTTCTGAAGTAAGAAATGTTTCTTGAGCACTTAATCAGCATATTAGAATGATTTCTGAAGGATCATGTGACACTGAAGACTGGAGTAATGATGCTGAAAATTCAACTTTGTCATCAGGAATAAATTATATTTTAATATATAAAATAAAAAACGTTTTAAATTGTAATGATTCACAATATTACTGTTTTTTACTATATTTTTGATCAAATATATACAGCCTAGGTGAGCATAAGAGACTTTGGTAACACTTTAGTTTAGTTCCAATTCTCAAGTTCCAAAATCAATATTGGCTGTTTATTAGTACTTATAAAGCACATATGAATGCCTAATTCTGCATGATCATATTCTACATCCCTTAATCCTACCCATTACCTAAACTTAACAACTACCTTACTATTAACTATTAATAAGCAGAAATTAGGAGTTTATTGAGGCAAAAGTTGTAGTTAATAGTTAGTAAATATGGAGAATTGGACTCTTATCTAAAGTGTGACCAAGACTTCTTTCAAAAACATTTGGAAACTCAAGTTTTAACCAGTTACAAAACAAGCCCAAATGGGTTTTTTTCCCCTCGCTCTCTTCTTTCACACTAGGGAACAGAAAGAGTGGTATTAAAATCAGTTCATAATTATAAGTGCTGATGTTACCCCGAATAGACTATTATTGGTCCACCGGGGCCATAATTGCATTTCAAAGATGCACAGTATCAAGTAGCATTCAATCCTTTTACATCAATTTGGATTAAATGAAAGTGATAAGGTGTTCTCAGACTGCAAGCCCACATGAACACGAGCAGTAAAAATGATTCACCGCAGCCCATAATGAAGTGTTTTGTGTCTCCTCGTGTCGTGTGGCGCCTCATTACCGAGCCACTGCCCAAAGTAAGCGTTATGTGAAACGCTGGGGTCAAATCCGAGAACGAAATGTGTCATTTCCTTAATCAAACCTTTTCAGGTTTCTGGTTAGACAGATGAAAACTTAAGGCCTTTCTGGTCAGGAATAATATGTTTTGATTACGTATCAGATAATAAGAGCAATTATTTGTGTATGTGGGAATGAGGTTTCGAATGACTTTGTTTATTGTCACGTACAGGTAGAGGAAGCCGAACTAAATTAGCATGCCAATCTTCAGCCTCCCATGGGGAATCGGACTCAGGTGCAATGTTTTCTCACAAGGCTTTAATTCAGAGTGTAAATAGGGAATCAAACATCCCTGCTTAGCACATATGTGCTTATGGAAGTGGCAGTACTGGCTATTTATTCTCAGTGTAGCCGGCTCAATGTGTTTGCTTTTCGCCGCGGGCTTGCACCTGGTTCCTTAGTGAGGAGAAATTATTAACCCTCGTCGCCTGCATTATGAATTGTCATGCCATCTTCGCAATATATGCATGCCAAGAGGAGCGAGAAACCTCACAAGTCCCGTTTCAGTCAAATGGCAGTCGTCTCAGACTTCTAAAGGTCTCTCTGCAGTTCTGACCCCTCATCCGTCTTAGTGGCGCTCTGGGCTGGACTCTTCTACGCTATAAGCTGCCAACCTCTGCATTTGCCAATGTTTGCTAAATGGAATCATTCCAAGTGTTGATCCCAACCAATGATGTCGCTGTTTAACAGACCTCAGTCAACCTCTGCTGATCCATCTGTATCAGTGTGTCTACACATTTATGTAAAAGGAGAGAGAGAGGGGGAGAGAGAGAGTGAGAGAGAGAGAGAGAGAGAGAGAGAGAGAGAGAGAGAGACAGACAGAGACAGAGAGACAGAGAGAGAGATAGTGAGAGAGAGATAGTGTGTGTGTGTGTGTGTGTGTGTGTGTGTGTGTGTGTGTGTGTGTGTGTGTGTGTGTGTGTGTGTGTGTGAGAGAGAGAGAGAGAGAGAGAGAGAGACAGACAGAGACAGAGAGACAGAGAGAGAGATAGTGAGAGAGAGATAGTGTGTGTGTGTGTGTGAGAGAGAGAGAGAGAGAGAGAGAGAGAGAGAGAGAGAGAGAGAGAGAGAGAGAGAGAGATAGCAACCCCGACAAATGCAATCTTTCTATTCTCATTTTCTTTTCCTTACTCAAAGGCTAAAAAGCCATCAGTCTGCAATAGTTTATCATTAATGAGGAATAATAATAAAATAGTAACTTCTCCTAACTTAACTTGACTAATTACATTGACAAACCACAAATATATTCACCACAACTGTTTAAGACGATAAAAAATAAAAAAAATAAAAAAATCTTGAGCAGCAAATCAGCATATTAGAATGATTTCTGAAGGATCATGTGACATTAAAGACTGGAGTAATGATGCTATAAATTTCAGAAAATGTCATCACAGGAATACATAACATTTTAACAGTTCAAATTGTAATAATATTATTGTTTTACGGTATTTTCTATCATATTTACACAGCTTTGATGAGCATAAGTTTTAAAAACATTAAAGATCATACGACCCCAACTAGTGTATTTACAATATGGTAGTGTGTATTAATATCACTATGCGGTTATATTATCCTGGAACTAATATAAAAAAAAAAAATAGCATACTTGTTTTTAGCAACATTCCCATTGCAAACGTCACAAAAAAGGGTTATATCTTCAATCCCAAGGGTGGATCATTATTTTCGTTGTTATGTAGCTTGCTAGTTTAATGAACGAACTGCCTTATTTAATGTAGTGTGAAAAATGGCATATATGCTAATTGTGACATTAAACTGTTTGCCGTTTACCCTCTTATTGTTCACTTCCACTTTCTAAACCAGTTATGGGAATGAGATCAGTGATAATCTTTAAGGATCAGTCGAAACAAGAACAGCTGATCTGGAGAACGATTGTGACCTGATGTTTTTTTTTGTTTTGTTCTCTCCCTTTCTTTCTTCCTCTACAATCATGTCCAGCGTTCCAGCTGAAATACCCGACAGTCCTGCCATTGGCAGGAGTGACTCTAAGTGATCTCCAGACTTTTTAAAGGCTGATATTTGTGGAGGCATCGCCACTAAAGCTGGTGTCAGGACCGGGGGAATGTTGGAGGAAGGGGTAATGGTTTCACTAATCTTGTACGTGCTAGACATCCCATTAAAGTTGTAGGGACAAGATGTCAAGGGAACAATCAGTGACCACTTAGAGCCACACAAAGCAGGTGTCAAGGTTCTTTCACATGTAGAAATGAGAATATCTCTTCAGGTTATCCACTGGTGTCCAAGAAAGAAAGAAAAAAAAGCTGTGTGGTCAAATTGGGTGTCAACCACAGGTAGAGGCTTGACATTTAGATGTGTGGCAGATAGGCAATACTCTTCTGTAGGCAGAATTACTTTTGTCATTTGGTGTATGTGAGTGCGCTGCCCTGATGCTGATGGGGTGAGTCCTATTAAGAGACTGTTTGGAAAAGGAATTCAAAGCAAAATCGCTTTCGATGCATGATTTGTTCAGAAACTGATCAAACTCAAAAGTCAATTTGATCACTTCTGAACTCTGAAACTTTCTGAGAGGCGTTTTAATTGACGCTCTACTCACTACAGTCAATGAGTCTGTCTGAATGTACCCTCAATTATGAGGCCATTGGATTCAAAAATGGTCTGTGTGTTAAACGGGCGATACCTGGGTGTCACCGATAAGCATTCACTGTCATCTGACAGCTGTTCATTAGGGTTTAACAGTGTACCAACCTTTTGGGTTCATTCACACTCAGGCTGTCATACTGATGCGCACCAGATGTGTGTGTGTGTGTGTGTTAAGGGTAGGCTATAACCTGTTCAAATGTCTGCCTGAAACCAATCAAAACCTGACAGGACATCCCATTCACAGTGCTCGATTCCAGTGTGTGAACACAGTGGCGCTTCACATTAACAAGTAGTAATCAATACACTTTGAGCTTTAAAAAAAAAAAAAATCACATGCTCAGCATATTCTGACTGCTTACATTAAATGAAAATAAGAAAAGAAAAGAAACGCCCATGTGTTTTGATGTAATCAGATATGCTCTTTTAAGCCGAGCCTGTGGCCTGTTTTAATCCTGCATTTCAAAAGTGTAAGAGATAAAAGCGTAATTATTTTCAGAGCGGAGAGCTTTTGTTATTTCTCCTCAAGGGCACTTACTTTCGAAGAATTTGTTTACCATGAATTGAGATGTTGTGTTCAAAGACAATAATTAGATATTTCACAACTCCCCCAAGACCAGGAGTGCATCCCTCAGAGCATTTCTGCAAGCAAAGAAAGAAAGAAAGAAAGAAAGAAAGAAAGAAAGAAAGAAAGAAAGAAAGAAAGAAAGAAAGAAAGAAAGAAAGAAAGAAAGTTCTAATACTTCAGATTAAGGGCCGGATTTACTAAAAAGGGCAAATTAGCGTGAGAGCGCAATTAAGACGTGCTTTTTTGGGTGGTAAATAATGGCGCAACTAGTAAATTGACGAGCGCAAACCTTAGTAAATCACCTTGCGTGATTCATTTAAATACTCTCCTCCCATAAAGTTTGTGTCTGGAAGGGAAACTCCTACAAATGCATATGCAATAATGTCATTTAAAAGATGTATTTGTCATTGGATCATTCATTTAAGAGATTCATAAAAAAATAAATAACTGATTCATCAAGTGACAAGTGATGGATGAGTCCGTCATTGAATCCTTCACTGAATCTGATTTTTTATATATATATATATATATATTTTTTTATAATTCATTCAGATTCATTAATAATTTTAAGTAGACTGCAGCAACTAACATTTGTCAGAACCTCCAGTAAGTTACATGTTATTCTGTTTATGGTAGAATTGAATCGAGCCCCTATAAGGGGCCTTTGCAAAAATAAAAATATACAGACTTTCTCGTGCTCACGAGAAAACAATCAAAAATCCACCAAACTCAGCATAAGTAGTTAAGGGCTTCGCTTTAAGACAAAGCCTAACCCTTCAGCTAGAGGCCGCTAGTTCAAACAGCTGCAAAAACAGGGCGGCTGCTTCAGTGGTGAGGTAAAGCTGGCTCCTCTTATTACATTGGACAGGGACTGGTTTAAAGTCATGCTAGTTCAGGTGCTATAGAGATGCATTTGTCTCTCCGCATTACATTCACTGGTTCTTGGGTTTGGAGCATGCTGACACACGCTGACAGTGAAGGTCAAACACCATCTCCATTCACTCCACTATATCTCACTGGGTGCACAAACTTAATGTGCACAAACACACACACTGTATGCACATGCATACACATGCCCAGTTAGTCTATCTAGGACGAGATCGTTTTTTCCCTGTATATTGAAGCACTTAAAAACGCTTTCCACTGGTTTAGTCTATTATCAATGTCCAACATTGGACATATAAATGCCACTTTTGAAACACCTGAAATCTCAAATAATGTATTGTGATTAATAGCATTATGTGAGGGAAATTACATTTTTAGATTAAATTTTAAAAGGGTAATTTCATAGCAAGCATTTTATAACCTAATATTTTTTATAATTTTTTTTGACATTTCCATTCATGCATTATTTGACAATTACAGCTAGACTTGAATTCTATTCACTAGTGGTATTTAACCTTCATTTTTATTTTATCTCAAGCTAACTCTTGTCTCTTTGGTAACCAAGTACACTTTATTATAGTCAAAATCAAATACTTTTCACATGATAAATATTGAAATGATTTATATTTAATCCACAGGGTGGAAAGGGAGTGAAATAGTATAATTGTTGTGTTCACGCAAAAAAAATATACGTTTGAATCTGTCTTAACAATAATTTTACAATATTACGTATAAGAACTGAACATGCAAAAACGGGACATGAAAGAGCATATTACGGTTGGTTATTCTTACAAAAGAACCAGCAAACCATAGAGAGAAATGTATTTTAAACTGGTCTAGCATTTTCGCCCTAGGGAGCAAAAACTGCATCAGTTCCCGTTAAGATCCACACATGAAATACATGTGAGGTCACACCTGTCGTGGTTCTCTCCTCTGCAGAATGAATCAACATCTCTCAAAGACAGAGGATGCTGAATGACAGGGGTTCAGACCTTATCTTGGCATCAGGACGGCTCTTCATTCAGGTCCCCCACGTCACCGACCCTGAGCTAAGCTCATTATGTAAAACACAGCATGGCGTGAGGGCCACATCCTGGTGGTGACTAAACCCACATTGACGATGCACTTCATGTTTTGAAACGTCTATTTTAAGCTGACTCTGTCTGCACCCTTTCAGAGGACAGACGTCAGGCACAGAAATCTCCAGTGACATTGAATCACCCCTTCCTGGTGCTTTGTTTGTATCCCTCCACAAAGGCAGCCTACTTTTGCTGGACTATTTCTTTCAGGAGATGAGAAGTATTGCAAAAATTGCTCTTGAAGTCTTGCGGTTTCAATAAATAATACCTTATACAATATTTCTAAGCTAATAATGGACCTTAGATCCTGTGGCACACGTGGTGCATCTATATTTTACCCAAGTTAAGGGAAGGGATTCACATACAGCATACACACCTTTAAATTCAGAACAACACGGCTACATTTTGGTTGTGCAGAGGACTAAACCATCCTTAAATATATTAATGGAAATTGTGCAATTAATCTAATTAGTTAAGTAATTGCCTAAACGATTAGAAACAGACTAGACAGACTTTTAATTGGCTTCGAGGGAACTTATCATCCCGGCATTGCACATCTATTTCATTATAATTCAGAAGACTTGCTTGGCGCATTTGAAAGTAATTGAGGCGATATTTTAAAACTGTAGTGTTAGCGGCTTTTCTAAGATGTTTTTAAAATGTGATGATTTGTTCATGCATGAATATGGAGGATTTTCTCGCTTCATGCTCTTGCATCAACAAAATAATAAAATAAATAAATAAAGGGAATGCCTATTTAAATTCCAGCCTAAATTTCTCCCGTAGACAGTAATGAATTCCAATGAATATTCCTGGGTTCATATTCAGTCAGATATAAATTCTTCTGACCTGTTTTCAGAAGTAAAGTCTGACACTGTGATTTAATAATGATTAATAATTTGCCATCTGTGAATGTTTCCACTGTGACAGAATGACCTGAGATAAATTAGTATGGTGTGTTTAACATACGTCTAAGTGACCTTTTTATGCCAATATAAAAAAGCAGCACTATTAACGAGAGAATCTCGTTTAAAGGAAGTAAAATAAAAGCGCAATATCTTGGAAATATTGGCTAAACCAACCATCAGAGTCAGTCTACTCGATAGGTTTTGCATGAGGGCCCAGCTGAACTTCTATCACCCCACTCTTGAGATGTGTTTGCCCCTATCAGTAATGGCTGTCCCCCTCAGTGCTCTTCCATCTCAGATGGCCCATCATCCACCCCACGATCAATTCCTCAAAGTGATTTGCCATTAACCTTGCCGTTGTGATGGACTTCTGTGGCCAGTGGCTGTAGCCCAGCAATTTTTTCCGGTTTGGAGTTTGATAGGAAAATAATGAGTGGAATCCCAGTTGTAATCTTTAACAGTTGGGGGAACATTTGCAAGATCCACAGGCTCTAAAACGCTTGAATTACTTGACAGGGTACACTTCTCTGAAAGCCACCGATTAAACCCTGCAGAAAAGGAATGTCAATCCCAGTTTCCCCAAGAGGTAGGCAGCTAATTTTCCTCGAATCACTATTATATAAGTCAATTACATGAATGCGAGCAAACAGGAAATGTTTACGAATTTACTTACAGCATTGAAAATTAACCAAAGAGTTAACCAATCCACACTTTGTGTCCATAAAGCTGTAGTTTGTCATTTTCATGAGTTCATTAGCTGATCCAGAGCGTCAAACTAACTGGTGATATAACTGTTAAAAAATAATTGAACCGAAACCATTACAGAAGCCGTCTCGCAGTCCTCCCTACCATCAATAATACATTATGTTCTCAAGAAGAATCATGTTTAACGATTATTTTCAATTTTTTTCAGAGCACCAAAAGTACTGCATAGTTATTCCTTTGATATATTGAATAGCAGCTGAAATAGAAATTACTCCATTCAAAAGTTGATGGTTTCATATCAAACTCATACAGAATGGAAATGTATCACTGAAGCAAAAACTCAAGACCGTTAGGTGGCTAAGTCGGATTATTACTCGGCCGCATTAATATTTCACTCAGTATTTTACTCAACATTAATTTTGCACAGCAGGACTTCTAAAAAGACATGATGTATATATTTCTGACATCTTTTTTTCCCCTATATTTGATTACCTTAAATCGCATTTATTTAAAAAGTTGCAATATCTTTTTCCCCCGCTTTTCACGTGACAGCACACAGACCAAAAAAAATTGCAGTTATCAGTTCTTTTCACAATTTACTCTTGTTGTTTTGTCCAAGAAATTGCTTTGCAGCAAGTACACAAGTATATGCTGCCTAAAGTCTACAATTGTGTGCAAGGAAGACAGATATCGAGTCCAGGTTTTCAGCTTTCTCACAAACAACTTGATTATTCTATATAAATCACTGAATTTGTTGAAGGTCTGACTACTTAAAGATATTATCTAGGACTTAAATGTGGCTTTTCGGTTGACTGCACTGATGTGTTTTCACCAGTGTCCAAAACTCGACACGTTATATCGTCTAAATGAATTTCCTTTAATTTGCACTCTGCTTTAAAGTTGGGCCTCTGTGGAATATATGGCTGTATGAACCATGTAACTAATGTTCCATGAACAGCATGTCGTTTGAGCTTCCCTCGCAATGCAACCAGCTTTGGATATTAAAATCCATCAGTGAGTCCTTAGCTGTCATGTAGGTCATGAAGGAGCAGAATGTCTCTTCTATCACCTGCCAAGCAAACTAGATAGAGCCAAATGTTAACACCGCAATATTTCATTTTTTTTTAAATTGGGTAGTTATTTTTTCAGCTTTACTTTTACAGGCACGCATACCTCTCGCTTTGTTTTCTATCCTTTTATATACGCAAGTCCAATTAAACTCGCAAAGCCTGTACATTTCTAAGTAAGGCATTTGGAAAGCTTCAAACCAAATAATTGGATGCTTTTAGAAAGATAACACTAAATATGAACTCACTTTGGCAATAAAGATTCTCCTTTCCTCTTATTTAAAAGTTTATTTAGTCATCTTCGGGTTCATTATGAAATTTCTGACTGTCGCATCAATAATGCCTAATGGGTTCTGTAATGCACCCGTCGTTTTTGGGTGTATTTTCTGTTCACAGAAGAGCATCAGCCCACCTTAGTCCTCTGGGAGCCGGTCCTGTTTACTGTGTGTCTGATGTAAATGTCAGGCTCTTCGTACGTATGTTGCTCTGTTGTACTGAGCATGAATAGCCTCGGGGGGAGTCATGTCACTATCGATCTGGGGATATTTTCTTCACGCTGATGTCCTATTCTTTCTGAATGCAGTTTCAACACAGTTTCAGCACTCTTTGTCTGATGTGCTCAAGAGGTGGCCACAGGAAAAATGGTCCAGAAACTCTGGCATAGTTAAAAAAAATGTCTACCGTTTAACCATTGGGAGTCGGGACCCACTTGAGAGGCTCAGAACACTTGAAAGATGGCTTGAAATTACATAAGACAAAACCAGGTTTAAAATAAACTAAAACATCTAAAAACCAATACATAAATTGACATATTTCTTATTTGAATTTTTTTCCTCAACAATTTTCTTTTTCATTTAAAGACGCAATGTCACAGACAGTAGTGATCATTTCTTCCGTGTTGTGACATCCATCATTTGATTGGATAAAGGCAGAACTGAATGCAAGCTCAGAGTAGATTGTAAGAAAGGGGCGGGATTTATGACGTCATACATTTTTTTAAAGGGGTGGTATAATGCCCTTTTCACTGGATGTAAAATAAGTCTCTGATGTCCCCAGAGTGTGTATGTGAAGTTTTAGCTCAATATACCCCACAGATATTTTTATATAGCATGTTAAAAGTGTCAATTTTTGAGGGTGAGCAAAAACAAATCGTTTTGTGTCTGTTCCTTTAAATGCAAATAAGCTGCTGCTCCCGGCACAGGGGGCGAAGCTTCAACAGCTTGTGTCCTTTTACCTCACATAGACATGCACTGAAAATTTCCTAAACTTTTAGCCTTGTGACAACATGTAGAAGCAACAGGACGTTTCTAAATGGTTAGTTGATGAATGGTTGGTTAGTAGCTTATGTGTAGTTAGCATATTCTGTCTAGATAACCTATAAATCGTGTTCCGGGGGCGAGGTTTATGTACATTTTAGGGTTGGTGATGTCACTAACCCGGGAGGAAAGTCATGTAATCCCTATCAACCGTTTGTTGTATAACTAAATTTAAAAAAGTGAAATCATAATCAACCACCCCTTTAAAAATAAAAATACAACACAAAAATATCATTAAGATATATACTTATAGATATATACAGAAAATATACTCTCTAAGAAGTAACTCAAGGGACCTGTTACCACAAATTAAATGGTTGCAAGTAAAAAAAAAATAAAAAAAAATTGTGATTTGCTCTTCCGGGAGAAGTGCCCATACAAGGAATTCCGCCCTTTATGATGTCATATAGGGACAAACTCGAGGGGAAAACTTTCTGAAACTTACACAAACCCTGAGGGAGTGTATTTGGCACAGAAATACTCCGTCATACGTCAAACTAATTTTTTAAAACTTTGGCCATTTAGCGTGAGAATCCAACTCTTTAACAGTGTAAACAAGTCAGAATGCATGAAATAGCATTATAAATCCCCTTTAATACTGCCACTCCTATAGTTTCTGTAAATAAAAGTTTCAAAACAAGCAGCTTTGCCATCACTCTCCTGGCCAACATCAGCAGAACACTGAAATTGCAGACCATTCCTATAGAGACTTTTCGGGACCTTTAGCAGGTGCTGTTCGGGGCCTTTCTTTTGATGTTCCAGATTGATTTAGTCAGTGAGCAGAAGTTTATCCACCCAAGTGACATGATCCAACTCTTAGTTCCACTAGACACTACAACATCAGGGGGCCCTCAGATATTGTTTTGAAAATATTGGTCCGAGCTTTGGAGTCGAAAAGGTTGGGAACCATTTTAAATCGTTTTTTCCTTATATAAGCTACAAGCAACCACTGTAAGCAAACAGGCCTCTTGTGTATATTCCTAAACTCCAGTAGACACTCACAGCATACAGAGAGCCCTGGCTCTCTAAAGAGCAACGCACATTAAACTTCAAATGATCTCATTCCAACTGAGAATTTGGAGCATGTTTAAATTGGCTCCCATTATCAGAGTGACTCATTTCTTGTACGGGCTACGCAAAGTCATTACCAGAATTCTCACCATAGTGTCAAGCCAAATTGGCTGTCTAAATGTACCCGGTCCCACTTGAAAGTGGATAACGTAATTTATATTAAAAGTTTTTTTGCATTTTAAAACAGATTAAGTATTTTTATAATAAAGGGAAAAGTGATATAGCCTACATGTGGAAAAACGATCTGCTATCAATAAGAATTATGCGTGAGATTCCCTTCACAGGAAATGCACCGACGTATTCAAACATTCAGATGAGCTGGTCCTTGACAAGTTATTAAAGATAAGGACCATGAGGAGTCCCTCAGGATTCTAGTGTCATCCTTTATATTAATGATTTCCTGGAGAGACATACTTGTTCGGCACAGAATTCATCTTGCCAAAGCTATGCTTTGTTTGATCGACATCCTCTTTGTTTCAAAGAGTTTGCATTTGTCATCCTCCAGCAGCACAGGTAATGATCAGACTGCATGATAATCATATCCACTGTCACTCAAAAACATATGACATATTATACATTACTGCATTTTTCTTTCTGCCGAGACCATTTTTTTTTTCATTCACAATAGACTGTGATTACATGCCCCCCGAAGGATGGATATTAGCTTGAGCTGTGATTGGTAATTATTAACACCTGTGCTCAATCAAACATTTTCTACAGAAATTCATCATAAGTCTCTTTGTGCCCAGATTCAACTAAGCCATGCTGGATAAAACAGTTTTACAGCAGCCAAGATAGTCTCCAAGCCTGATCAGGTTTGCTATTTTTAGAGTCATCTGACCAGCAAAACCATCTGAACACCAGTTTGCAATATTCCGTCTTTATGAGCGAGTCAAGGAATCATTCATTCAACCAAGTCATTGACTCATACAAGAATGAAACAAATAGCTAATTCTGAAATCGCATACTTCCCTATAAAGCAGCCGCTAACCAGTGTGTGAACTGAGTACTAGTGTGTCTGAAATCATAAAAGTAACCGGACAACCTAATGTTTCCAGCGAGATTCTGACGTGCGTATCCAATGAATCCTTTTCTATCCCATGAGGCCAGGATTTGTATTTGGAAGTGAAGCAACGCAACTGACACATGGTCACATGATAATGACAAGATGATGAATGTAGTACACGCAGGTTACATTCATACCAAACATATTTCTATTACATAAAACATGAGTGTCATTGAATCTTTCATTCATTCGATTCCTTTAAAACGCTGATTCATTAAGAAAAAAAAACAAATGACTGTCTTTAAGAGTGACTAATGGAATCTTTCATTCAAACCAGTCACTTTTTAATTGTTAGTTTACTCAACCGGTTCATTTAAAAACATTAATTAATTCAGTAACAAAACACCACATGCTATGCATTGCTCAAGGTTACATCTGAGGCATTCAGAACATTTGTTCCCTTCTGATGAGATGCATGATAGATTTCACTCAATATATTATATTATATAGTTATATACTGTATATTAAATTATAAAGCACTATCATAACAAAGCATAGGATTTACTTAGAAACATAGAAACTGCTGATAAATTTCACAAATAATTAATTACATTTTTTAATTAAACGTGAAATTTTGAAGTAGAAAGACTGAAATAGTAGTTAACTAAAATAATTGGTTTTAATTATAACTGCAATATTAAATTAAACGGCAATGTTTATTTTTGCATTATTTTGTTCTCATCTCACACATCGTGGATCTGCATTCAACTTTTTCCTAACAGGATGTTTTCAGAGTGCTAAACATATAATTAAAGATTAAAATATAAGATTAAAAAAATATTGTCCAAACCCAAGTAGGTAGCCATATGCACATGGCACATCAACATGAACTCTTTCAGAGTTAATTTCTTTCTCTCTTTCTCCCTCAAAAATCTTATTTTTTTCCAAGTTGCCAGCCAGCGCCAGCATTTTAATCATTTTCATAAAACTTTCATGGCCCCCCGAATATTTTGTTTTATGAATAACTGAACATACAATATATCAGTGCCAACAACAACAATAACAAAACATTTTATTCTAGCTTCACACATTCTTTTTTAAGCGACACTTGAATGTGGGTGAGCTTCCTTAAAAAAGCAACATTTTGAATAAAATCCTGAGAAAAATCACCTTTTTGTCAAGGACTACTGAATGTCTGGATTGGATTCAGGATGATAATCAAAGCATAGATTGAGTAGGCCGAGTATATCCACACCCCTAAAGCTTCACAGTCCTGTACCTCTTCATGGGTTTGACATGTCATTGGGTAACTTTAGGCCGTTTTGATTTATATGCTGTTTAATGTTTGATGATCGCATTATTTTACATGTGCATAAGCAATGCTTCTATCACTTGTTTCTGCCTCTTCTTCAACTGTTTTGATCCGGAGATTATGTACTCTTTCAGAAGATGTGTAACAGTGTCTCCTACCGTATAACAGTGAAAACATCGGACGGAAAATCCCGCCAATGGCTGGGAAGCGTTGTCATAAATGAAGGAAAATTCTGTCAATGGTGGGGATAGAGTTAAAGGTGCCCTAGAATGGATTATTTTAACGTTAGTTGAAATCGCCCCCTTCGTCCGTTTGAGACGCCGAGAGAAGCCTGGCTGCTTGATATTGTTCCAGGTTAGAAAAAAAGTCCGCGGTGAAATGGGCAGAGCAACTAACAACTTCGAATTAAACTGTAGCGGTATCCGATTATATATAGATAGATTATAGATAGATCTGCCATTTTCCCTATGATCCTCCTCCTGCTTGTTTCTTCACCTGCAGAACTTCTGATGATTCGGCTGTGCAGTTTCGCCTGGCCTTGAACATGGGCTGGCATATGCAAATTTTTGGAGGCGTACATATTAATGATCCCAACTGTTGCGTCACAGTTGGTGTTATGTGGAGATTCGCCTGTTTTTCAGGGGTGTTTTTCAAAAACGAGATTTAAATAAGAAAGAGAAAACTATGGTGTTTGAGACTCACTGTATGTCATGTCCATGTACTGAACTCTTGTTATTTAACTATGCCAAGATAAATTCAATTTCACATTCTAGGGCACCTTTAAGAAGTATGGCACACTTCTTTGAGTCTAGGATTTTCACCGTGAACATGCTCTGGGTTGACTGAACTTGTTACAACTCCTTGTTTTTGGAACCGAAAACTGTGACTGAAAGGTTTAGGTTTATCAACTGAGAGATCGAGGTTATCTGATGCTCAGTTAACCCTGCTTTCTGGAATACCCCCAGTTAAATCTGCTTTAGTGTCATTTGGAAACTATTTTCAAGAAAAACAGGCAAAGTAATTGCCAATATTAAGTCCAGGTTACTCAGCTTTAACGTCTTATTTATTAAACTCTTGTATAAAAGCAATATCACACTCGCAATTGTGCTATTTTTCTAAATGCGATTACAACAGTCTTGCTCTTGATATTGCTTACATATTAGCACATTCAGTGAACTGCTGGAATTACAAAGGTTAAAAAACAAGACATCTTAAATTGCCCAAACAGGAATATATATATAAAAAAGCACACATTTGCATTGAACTAAAACAGCATGACAACAACATTGCATAGTTATAAACAGAATAAAGCATTACTCTGTGGCGCTTACATGATAGCTATAACTCATCATCCTCAGTCAAAGAACTTCCCAGGAGCTCAGCAGCGATGGATGCACACATACACTCAAACCCATCGTGATTACGAGGAGTTTGCTCTACGATTTGGCTCTGAACAAGCACATTTGTTCAGTATTTGGTCATAGTGTGGAAATCAGACACAGAAAGCCTCTATGGTCTACTCTGTCCCAGTACAGCTGCTGTGAAACTCTGTGCTCTAAATTAACAACTAACAAGGGCCACCGGTTATACGACTTTCCATAGTTTTACTAGGCTATTTTTATTTCTAAGGTTAAGTGACTCGTAATGTTTACAGTAGCTTAATGTTATAGCATTTCACTAATTTGCTGAAAATGGGGGGGGGTAAAATCATGCTATGCTTAATTTTCATCAATTTGATCAAGTTAACATTCTCTTTCAACTTAATGACTGAAGCCACTTAGAAGAAGAGGCATGCATAATTAATGGTAAATAATCATTACAAAGATTCGGTTATTGATGCTGGTCTATACATGATCTATAATTGCTTATTTCTTTCTTATGAATGGTCTGAGAAGTTAACACCCTTACTTGATTATCCCCTTTGATGAGTTCTCAAGACTAAGTGCCAGGTGCTGTACCATATCCAGACAAGCTGCAGTTTCCCTGCCAACAGTGGGCAAGAGAATAATTAACTCGGCGTCCCAATTAAACAGACACAATCCTGGGAGAGCATTGAAAGACGTGAACCAAATATGGTAGACTATACTCAACAGGAACAGCCCGAAAGGCCCAGATAAATACATTAGAATGAGAAAGGAATCGGATAAAAGACACAGTAAAGAATAGAGGGCAAGAGGGACCCAAATCTAAAGCAAATGAAGAGAGGCTGATGGGATAAAAGCTGTACAGTAATGACCATTTCATTTATTTCTGCCCTCGGTTTCGCTTTCAAAGAGCTCTGTGGTTACAATACAAGCTTATACACTTTGCACCGTATTATATACTGCCTATCCTACTAAAAACAATGCAAGTAAAACAGCATTATTACACAATAAACTGTCACACATGCCCCCGGTTTCACAGACAAGGCTTAAGCCTAGTCCTGGATTACAATGCATGTCTGAGCGGTTTTAAATGAACACAACTGGAATATCTAAAAATATGTCAGTGCCATTGTTTTGTCTCAAGATGCAACCATTAATGTTTTTTTTCTTTTCTTCTAAAGAATGTTTATAAAAGCTACTTAAATGTCCTACTTAAACTGAGGGCTAATCCTGGCTTAATCTAAGCCCTGTCTGTGAAACCAGTCCTACAGGTTTCGTTTCATTTTACGTTATCATCTTGGAAATAAAAACAAGTTAATTTGCATTTTTAACCCGATTTTGGTAAAACAAATTTTAACGTTTGGCAATTCGACCAAATAATGAGTCAAAAAACATTTGTCACACTGAAAACTGAAGGTCAAGTCGAGCACACTGCATTGTGGGACTCAATGCAGTAAATGTGCTTGTATACCGCTCGTTTTGGCAAATGTTGTAGGTCATCTACGCATTTTGAATATATACTGCAGCAATAGAAAGAGTGGTTTGTTAGTATTATAGTCCAAAATACCCATTAAGTATATTTCCCTCCTGAGCAATTCTATACATTGATCTTTTGGAGTCAATCAATTTTATTTATTTTTATTTTTTTTTAAATGCAGCGAGACCAAAATAACAAATAACAAATAAAAGGAGATTTAGCCTGATTTAGACACCTAATTAATGTCACTGTGAGAGGGAAGACTAAATCAATTATGTAGTAGCTAATCATGAATTATATTGGCAAAAATATCTGCTTGTGAGTTATTTATTATGGTAGGCCTCTGGGATGGCCTGTTTTAAGAGGGTGAATTGTCTATCTTGATTTAGTAAGATACTTTCTCCTTTTACTGTATAAAGGTTACTGAAAAATCCAATTAACACTAAATCTCATCCTTGTGAGATGTTTAATGGGTTAGAAAAACTGCATGGAACAGGATTCAATTTATTATCACATGAGCATAAAGGAAAAATGGTTAATTGTAGATTCATTAATGCTTAAATATGCTGCACTGTATGTGATTCCAGTGCTTAAATGAATGTTAATGATTAATAATAGCTTGCATATTAGTTCAAAATGCCATTGTTTTTGAAAGAGGAATGAACTCATTTACCAATTTAGTTTGTTTAAGTTGTTGTATGTTCCTGCAGCACTGCCCTCCAAAGAAGTACTAAACCAATACTCTCAAAATACAAATAGCATATAAAAGTCTCTTTAAAATGCAGCTAACTTATAACTTATTTACCTGACAGCTAACAATATATTAGTTAAATCTATTCATCAAGTGCCCTCAAATGCATCTTTATTAAAACGAATTCTTATGAAAATTAGTTAATGAACACGACTATGGAATCCAATCAAATGATAGGTTACAAAGGAGACTACAAGCACAATACCAATGAGTTTGAATTAACCTGATACCATTTGCAGGATTCAGGCTTAGTTTTGACAGCTCTTTACAGGGTTTTGAAGGATTGAGGTGACAGACCTCTTTTTACCTTATATTATCTGGCTCACACCTGCATGCAACCAGAGTTTGGCCCTTAACATCTCTGTTGTCAGCGTGTAATGTGATATAAGCTGGGCAGTTCGCAGCAGAACATGAGATTGGTAAGTCCATGGCAGACAGGAAGTCAATATCTAAACAGCAGTCAAGCAATGACCAGCCGCAAAAGAACCAACTTGGAATGAGGAAAATATCACAGGCCAAAATGGAGGACGCAGAAAGGAAAAATAGAACTTCCAACTAGGTATTTTCACTCCGATTCAATGTTGTTAATTGCAAATAATGGTATTGTAGGTCCTCAACAAATCATGCTGTTGTTTTCAGTTCTTATTCTCATCAGCCCATTGTGATTTAGATCACCTCTCATCAATGCTCTGAGGCAGAAGCTCACACAGCCATCATAAGTCATCAGTGAAATCAGTGGAATTTTTTTGGGTTTTTTTGGATAGCATCCCTGCTGATTTCCTGCTGATTGCTTTTTGTTCTTTTTCTATTTGTTCTGCGCTGTGTGAAATATAAAACAAATTGATTCATGCCATTGCTGGACTATTGGAAAAGTTGTTTCTCTCTAGATAGCCCATGCTGAACAACCTGAATACACTGAGAATTGACCCAGCCAATTAATACAAATGACCCCAATTCGTTGAAATGTTTTGTGTGTTCAAGGTAGAGTGTAAATTTATAGTGGTAGGGTCTTTCAGTGATTATTTCTGCAAATTACATCATTACGCCAGTAGGTGGTTACAAGTTACCATCTTTATGAGTGAGTCATTGAGTCATTAATTCAACCATGTTGCACTGAGTCATAATTAACAAGACTAGTAACTATGTTTATGAAAGAGTCATTGAATTATTCACTCAATCGATTCACACCTACTGTGTGTTACCTTGACTTCGTTTGGAACATGGCATTTTCATTGGCTGAGGAAAAATAGAGTAGTTATGTAACTGGTAATTAAAAATGTTAAGTTAAATTGTAAGATTCTCATATTACTCCATATTAACTTCTTGTTAACTATTGTATAAAAGACATTTCACTTGCAATAATCCTGTTGGTCTAAATATCACAGCCAACAACAGAAGGCTACTCCTAAATAGGATTTGAAATATATATCTGACATCTCATAGTTATGAGTTAGTATCTCATTATTTTGACTTAATTATTCAATTATGTTATAATCATGACTTACCAAAGCATTTTTTATTTTTTTTTGCAGATATTGGCATCCAAAGTGATTTTTTTTTTAGTAACAGTAAATTCTTTATTTGTATTGTTAAGCATGTACATTAAGTGTTTCCTCTATGGTTAGCTTTGAAACTAAAACAAAATTTCTAAAACAATACAGTGTTCACAGCCCTAAAAGGACCACAAGAAAAACAATGAATTAAACATACACCACCCAGAGAGCTGCAGACTAATGCAATTGAGAAAACGTCCTCTCAAACATCGACCCAGCTTGTCTCAAATTCACCTGCAGTGCATCCTCATCCTCTTCATTTAGTCAAGCCTTTGTCTATTGATATCATCATTTCTCTCACTTCACCAGAGCCTCTCCAGAATCATAATTATGGCAGCTCTCAGGTTCAGCCTCGGATCGGGTCTCTGAACGCTGTCAGTAATAGGTCATTTACGGGCCTCGTTCGCTGTGCTCCGCCGCAGCCAATCAGACGGCAGAACTGTGTCGGTCCCTGCCTCCAGGCTCACACGTACCTCTTCAGACTGACATTTATGGGTTTGAGATGGAGCCTCGAGGACCATCACGACTAAGACGAGTCTTAAAGATGGACTCTGTGTGAGTGGGTTTTATTTAGTTCTGTCGAAGGGACCTGAAGGCTCCAAGGCAACAGCTGTTCCTGCAGCTAACTGTGACTAATGTTGAAAAGCTGTGGATGTGGAAGCGAGAAATGCAAAGATCTATACCTTCTGTTGCGATAATCCTACAGCAATGCTACAGTACAGCCAGTGATGATTCGTGTGGTATTGCTTGTTGTACAGAAGCCAGTACGCAATGCATACTGACATTGATGAGCTCAAAAGTAAATCCACTACAAGAATGACAAAAATATTCCTAAACATTTACATATTTTTGCATTTTTATAGATCATGTCATGCTTCTGCCTAGGTCCGTGGGTTAGTATTTGACCACATACGCCTATCTAGGTCAGTGAAAGAGCGGATGAGTTCCCATGGCAATGGGGCCGTGTAAATTTAGTCATCGACGTACGTAAACCTTTCTCTCCGCCACTAGCGTTGAACTCTGGCTCTCAACCGTCGATTTTGAGGACAAAGTGTGTGTTACTGATGAGGTGCTGGATGTTATCATCACAGACTTATAGGTGATATAATTATTCTAAATTCAAAGGTCGTATTTGTGGACGCTACAACGGCTGGAATAATTGTCATCGCGTTGGACCCGTGGCCCTCAGAGACTGTGACACACAGCTGCAGTTGTGTTTGTGACCTGCACGTTTCTGGGTCAGTGTGCAGTTATCAGTGCTGTAGTTCTGCCATGAGCAAGACGAGAAAAGCATCCCGCAGTGCCTTGGATAGTGTAGGCGGGACTTTTCTTACTCTGGCTAAATATCCAAGTTGAATCATGACCTCCAAGTCTGACCCAAATGTAACAACCAACACATTAGTTAGATCTGAAGCGTACGGTCTTGCGCAACCCCATCATTAGAAAGAGGAGACTAAATTCAATGCGGTACAACTGTGAAAGATATTACTGAGGGAAAGTGGCTGAAATTAAATCTGATACCTGTAAGGCAAAGAATCCTTTTAGTCATTTGATTCGCCTCTCTTACTTAAACTCAAAGAATATCACGGCTTCTGCAAGTATAATGTCTTTTAAAATCACATTGGAGTGGAAACAACAGGGAATCATTCATTTAGTTTGAGACAACTTAGGGTTTGTAGCACCTGTATGGTTTTTCGTAATGCAACAAATGTCTGGTAATGTTTGGAACGGACCAGCCAAGATTGGTTTTCTTATAAGGAGATAACACACAAGACCTTGCTGAAGGCTATGGCATGTTAAATCCAATTTTAAAACTGGGGGAAGCTAATGGATTGTACAAAAAACAAAGACAATCATTTTGGGATTAGAGAGCCTCCTGACAGATGCACAAATACATCTATATAAATCATCTCATTCCACACCCATGAAACCAAATCACAAACAGACAAAAAACTCGCAAACTATCAGCAGAGACACTTTATGCCAAGTTTCCATTGGCAGGTTGACAGCTACCAGTGAGGTAACAAAGATCAGCAGGTTTTAGGAAGCATGCATAACACGCTGGGAGATTTGAGCAGGTGCCGTTGGAGGTTAAGCTGATTAAGACAGTCCTGAGACGCTGGTTTTGTCACGGTTCCAGCATAGGTACTGAAACAACAAATAATCCGATTTTTACAACCCGATCTTAGGAGAAAATGTAACTTTAAAGTTTGGGCGAATTGGAGGCAAATTTGTATGGATTCGTATGATTTGAGTGTATGAAATTGTTGTATAAAAATGTAACATAAAAAAAAAAAAAAAGGTCTACCTCCTCAGCTGGGCTTAAGCAGATTGTACAAATTAAAATGTACACATTTATATGAATTCTCCACCAGTTCGCCAAAAAAGTAAAACTGTTAGGAATTGCCATGAAAGTGTGTTGGACCTTTAGTTCATAATGTAGGTAGAAAATGTGTGTAGTTTTGAGACTAAAATTGCTTACATTATTTATACATTATAATATAAAAATGTTATGAATTATAACAATTCAATGTTGTGAGAACATGAACGACACTCGGGACAGTTGACGGCCCAGTGCTGTATAGTCATGAATGTTTAAGCCTTGCAAATTTAAATATTCAAGCGCAAGAAGAAAGGGAACTCAATTCGTTACTTGCAGCCGGTGTGGAAAAAGTTTTATGCGCGCACACATCTAAAGCGCACAAGAAAGCGGCGTATCAGACAGCGTGCAAAAAATGAATTGAGCTCTCTTTCACCTCTTATTGCGCTTGAACGGACAAATTCCCCCAAAACTGTCAAAAATGTCCGTCTTGGCGAGTATCCTAATAAACGTAGTCAGTTATGGCTTTAGTGAACGTAAACAATCGAGAAAGACAACGCATGTGTATCAGTATAGTGGATTTGTGCATTCGTCTTAAAGTGACAGCAGCCTAATAATCCTGCTACTGTCTGTTTTTAATGTTAATCAAACAACAAAAGACAAAGAATCATACTGCTCTTGACTAAATAACTTTTGTACCATCAATAAGGATTAAACAATGTTTATGTATACAGTGAATCCGATCCAGTGTCATTTTATTACATTATTCAATGTCTCTACCTGAAAAATGTATATGAGTTATGCAAGTTGTTTTAGCTGTGGTATCGAAATTGAAAGAGAGAATTGTGATTTTTTTCACTGGTCTCTAAAAAAAAGGTGAGATATGACTGTCAAATGATCACCCAAAGGAATGGGCCTCTGCATCTGCCAGTCTTTCTTGACAAAATTCATGGAGACAGCAGCTCCCTGAAATATAAATATGTACTCAGAGTACCTTAAGGGTCGATCTAATCAATAAGCCTGTGGGAGCTCCTTGTCACATTAAATTTGAGGCCAGAATGCTCACGCAAAATGGGTGGCTCCGATTTGCTCAGCAGGAGTTCAGACTTCCCTGAAGGGGAGAGCATTGACAGGCGGTTACCCACTAATTCAGAGATCCTTGTCAATCACTGTGGGACAACAAATACATCGGTCTCATTAGAACAGCACCAAGAGAGATTAAAAAAAAAAAATTGTAAAATGGAGAATGTCTTGACCAGTAGAGAAATAGTTCACCTCAATAAATAAATAAATCTGTCATTCTCATTGTCATTTAGTTTCATGGCCATTAGTTCTAAACTCATATGCGGTTATATTTTCAACAAACATAAAAGGAAAGTTTTCTAAAGGATATTTTTTGAAAAGCACTATAAAACAGTCCATTTGACTAGTGCACTATATTCCAGGTCTTCTGAAGCCAGAGCTCGAGAAAAGCACTTAAATATGGTGTTTATAGTGCAGGCTGCATGTCAATATGATCGAACGTCATTGGTTATTGTATATCTTATGATGAAACAGCTTATGTCCATTCCACCCTGAGCACGCCCGATCTCATCCAATCTCGGAAGCTAAGCAGGGTTGGGCCTTGTTAGTACTTGGATAGGAGACCACCTGGGAATACCAGGAGCTGTAAATTGCATTGGTGGTTCAGTGGTAGAATTATTGCCTTCTACGGGGGGGCCTGGCAATCCAATGCACAAATGACTTCGGGGAAGTTGTGGCCTAATGGTTAGAGAGTCAGACTTGTAACCCGAAGGTCACGGGTTCGAGTCCCAGTACCGGAAGGAAATGTAGGTGGGGGGAGTAAATAGCACTCTCTTCCACTCTTTCACAACTCAAGTGCCGCAGCAAAAATGGCTGCGCATTCGAGTGTGTGTTCAATACTCACTGCTGTGTGTGTTCACTTGGATGGGTAAAATGCAGGTCACAAATTCTGAGTATGGGACACCATTCTTGGCTACACATCACTTTCACTTTCATGATGTTCAACCTGGTTAAGATTTTTAGTAAATCAAAATTAAAGATTCTTTATAGGCATCAATGGTTCCATGAAGATCCTTTAACATCCATGAAACCTTTCCATTGCACTAAAGGTTCTTTATAGTGGAAAAAAAAATCTTTAGATTATTAAAATGTTCTTCACACTAAGAAAAAAAAGGTACTTTTAACAACTGAAAGGTTCTCCTGGGAACTAAAACATTTTTTTTCCATGACATTGCTGCAAAATCCCTCTTTTGGAACCTTTTATTTTTAAGAGTGATGGATAAATTTCAGCATCTTCAGAAGAATTGGAATATGCAGCCAAAGTAGTTATTTTTTTTTAGCTTGACAGACACTATAAACGGTTGTTGTATGGAAGAAAAATATGCTTTCTCCTTTCAAAAGATGGCAAAAGGGTTTGGAATGACATTATGGCAAGTAATGACATATCTACTGTACACTATACATATTCAAAAGTTTGGGGTCTATTTGATTTTTTTTTTATCGTTTTTTGAAGACGTCTATGTGCAAGCATATGTGCAAGCTGCAAGTGGCAGGGAAAGCAGGCTCTCCTGTGGAAACTCACACACATCAGTGCTGATTGCAGCTCACAGAACTTCCTGATTACCCTCCCATAGGCTGACAGTGGCATGACTTCTCCTGTGGTGTCCTTCTTTCTGTAGGGAACACCTGAGTAGAGTCCCCTACTGGAGCGGAAACCGGCGTGCGCCAACCTTTCCGAACCCCTGCCAAGGAACACATATGTCTGCCTGTTTGCTCACTAGCCAGACCTTGGGGCTAAGGGATAGATATCAACATGGAGTTTTAGTTGTATCTCTTTCTCTTTTTTTCTTACAGGTCTCCAATTCAGCCCACAGAAAGAAAAGAAATGATTCGCAGACAGAAGCAAACATTCGGTCATACAGATACTGCAGAGTCTGGTCAAGAAGGATAGGTCATGGTTGAATGAAGCAGGACATATTGTTATACTGTCCTCAAGATATATATGCACAGTAATATTGAATTGTGTTCTTATAACTGAATCAATAGAACTTCCCTGGAACTGAACAATCAGAAATTCTAATATGGCACACATGTGCAATTTTACATTTACATTTACATTTATCCAAAGCGACTTACATTGCATTATCCTATACATTTATACATAGGTATGTGCAATCCCCTGGGATCGAACCCACAACCTTGCGTTGTTAACGCAATGCTCTTACCACTGAGCTACAGGAAAGCTACAGGAAATTTTGCCCTTTAGGGACTGACAGCAAATAAACCCAGTATTCAGTGCTGTTGTAAGATGAAATCATACCTAGAAACACAATAAGGTCTTTAATTCTGGTAATTAATTCAGCTTTCACAACCAGTTGGCACGTCCCATAAATATTTAAATTTTTTATTTCAATTGTAGTGTTTATTTATACTCAAGGTCAACCATTAAAGATGTGTTTGTTTGCATAATTACTGTATATACATTTGAGAATAAAGCAAAAACAAAACACCCATATTTTGGTAACATGGTTGCAAAAGTTAATTTCTATTCATTGGCTCATATACGATAAAATTCGACCTCCTGAGTTTGGCAAGCAGCCTCTTTCTATCTCGTTCAAAATACAACTACTTTTTAAAGAGTTCTTAAGAGTTTTAGGCCACTTTACCCTACAGTACTTGTGGAGGGTGCCAGTTGCTAAACAGAGATAAACAGCCATTACAATAGACCCAGTTCCATCGCATAAAACTTTTCATTCTGTTTCTTTATATAATAAATTCAGTGCAGTAGTGACAACACGGGTTCAATCACATAAGCAAGTGTTAGCTCAGTGTACTAAGAGCATCTGGGGAATGCAGATAGATGGCTAAGCAGGACTGGATGTTTGGCATTTTGCGACTCCAGAGACCGTAGCTTGCGGCACTTCCGTTTTTTTTAGTCTGTGGCTCAGGATTATTCTCTTGATGTATTGATGCGGCAGGGTCATTGCTTTCTATGTGTTCTTACATTAACAATATAAGTTATGTACCAATTAGAACACAGAGAATCCACAGTGCAGCAATAAAGACACACATAGCTCTCCATAAATCTACTTTGGACCCAGAAAGACCCTTTGTTTTGATCACGGTCTGTGTCCTGCAGGGTTGCGATGTAACTTTAAATTGCTACTTAGAAGCACATCATTTCCATTCACCTTTAAAGCTCCCGCAATGCTAAACTACACAATTCTGGGCTGAAAATAAAGAAGCTTATAGGCTTTACCTAACAGGGGCCAACCATAGACAGCCAGTTTGGCAAATCCCTGCAAATACAACATCTGTGCTAATCAGGTTGCATTGGAGGTTATGCTGCATTATTGGTCCTATCCATTAGGTTAATAGGATTTACACTGTTACGTTAGCGGTCTCTGCGCTGTCTGCTTTAAACGGCGGCCTATAAGGAACATTATGGATCGAATTTGCATTACACAAGCCCAGGAGTACTCGTGAAATCAAAGCCTCTCAATACAAACACCTTCTGCAAATCTCAGAAACTTTATTACTTTCATTAAACCTAATGAAAACATCTAGATTACTTCATTTAAAACCTCCAGGTGTGAAACCTTATCAGGATTGAATAAATTAAGAGCATTAAACATTGAGATTGGGTTTCATTTTCTACGACTTATTAGTTCTAGCTAAAGATTCGTACAGTGTCACACAGTTTATCAGCAGAAGGTCTCTTCAGTGATCAAATTACAATAAATGTCCAAATGTAATTTTGTTATATTTTGTTTGACAGAAGTCTCTTTCAATTTTAATCAGGAAAATCGTATTCAAAGGAAACTAATTTTATGGGGTCAGTGAGTAGAAACTGACACTCATTCTCTTTTTATCAATACTGGAGAAAGTATCAGGATAACGCTGGCTAAAAAAAAAAAAAATCATTTCCAAGAGCCTCATTTCATTTTCAAAGCACCAATTTTCTCTACTTTGCCCTAATTTTAATTGCCGTTTTTTGCCATCCCTTGTTTCCACAAAAGTGCAATAATGAGATATTAAAATGATGGCATGAAACCAAACTTTCTGCCAGAAGCCAACAACAACAACAAAAAAATAGACCTTTTAAATGACATTCACTTGATAAAAACAATATTTGCAAAGCCGAAACTGTGAGACCTTCCTGTGACACAGCTGATTATTCATGCCTGTCTGTCCTTCCCGGTGAGGAAATTTAATAAAGCCAATCCAAGAAGCACTTCACGGAAATGCTGTTAAACATCACCACGAGTGCAGTCGAAGTGGAGAAGAAGTAAAAGTTTTAGTTCAGACTGAGGGAGACAACTTTCTCTACAAACATTAAAATATTCCCTTCCTGTTGACTCTCAGTCTTAAATGTTGATCTTCTGAGCTTTTTCATCACTTGTCATTCAAATGTTCAAGAGGATGCGGTCGGTAACGTGGGTGGTTTTTGTCATCTACACATACAGAGAGAAAAGCCATACACGAGGGGCTGAGCTGGTGGATTGACAGGCGGCACTTAAGCATCCGTGCTGAGCCCGTTTCATGTGCTTTATTCCTACACGTTGAATATTAATAGAATTTTTTTTAACTACAACTCAACTCCCACAAACTTTCTCTTTCCTTCTCTTTATCTTCAGTTGCCAACACCCTCTACAGTACACGAGTAAGTTCAAGGCATTGTTGAAGAACTGAACTTTGAAATGCCAGTATTTGCATTGGATATGAGATCACAGGATTCTTATTCCAAGGCACAAGACTTGTCTTTTACCCTATTTATATGCAAGACCTCTTTTGTCCCAACCCCACAAGGCCTGCGAGTTGTTGAATCTAGATTCTACACAGCCCCCTGTGACAATGTCCTTGTTTTCAATGACAGTTTAAATGGTGGAGCGCTTGTCTGATTGTCCAAGGTTAAGATAAGATTGCCAAGGCCAAAGCAACCTGGGCTCCTTTGGATCAACCACTAATCGCTCGCCTGCAACTAAGACTTGGACTAATCAGTCTGAATTACTTAACTAGGTTCATTAAACCTAATTTATTTTAATTAATTCAATTCAATGAATTTAATTTCTCAGCACAGTCTAATATTATTGTGGCATTTTCATGTTAATAGGTGCACTCTTAGGCCCTGTTTACACCTGGTATTAAGAAGCGTTTTGGTCGATCGGATCACAAGTAGACGAGGGAGACACATTCCCATTTATCTTATGTTTTAATCCGTCTCTTTTGTCCACTTTCAACCACTTCTGTCCTGATTTCTTTGAGGGTAGGGTCTATGGGCGGACTTTTTGAGATCTTTCGATCTAATGGACGAAAAAAGCACGCGCAATTTACATATGAATGCGACCAGAGAAAAAAACAGCAGTTTCTGCTCTGACTGCCACAAGACCAGCCGAACGCTGTGAGTGAAATCAGGAATGTTGAGAGAACATAATGCTTGGTACGTTTTTCATCTTCAAAACAAATTTGGGTCTCTAGCCAAAGTTTAAATCCCGTCTGGCTAGAGCTCTTCCCATAATGTTTACGAGTTAGGCCAGTAGAGTAGGCGTCTTTTGTGGCTGTTCGAACAAATTCGACTACATGAGAGTTTACACTACAAAAGCAATCCAGTCGGATGCGTTTTCGACTACCTCTAGAAGTGGACAGGCTCAAAACGTTTTAGACCCCGTTTACACACGTATTTAGCGTCATCCACTTGTGATCCGATCAACCAAAACGCATCTTAATACCAGGTTTAAACAGAATATTATGGGGAAAAAAAGGTTCAGTGGGTTTCAAAATCTGGAAAGGGGTAATTAAATGTAACAAATCATGTAAAAATGTATCATCTTTTATTGGAAAATGAAACAACATTTTATCAAACTTTGATAATTGCATTAATATTTTAAACAACATGAGAAAATAGTGATAAAACTACATTTTATAAAAAAGACCTGTCAAGTTTATTATGTATATTACATCAGCATGAGAGCCAAATTAGACGACTACTGGGACTCATCTCAAGATCACTCATTTAACAGTTCATCTATTCTGTCACCGGATGGAGTTTTGGTTCCTTGCCACTGTCGCCTCAGTCGCCTTTGGCATTTGGCTTGCTTAGTTGGGGACACTTAATATTCATAATAATATTGATCTGCCTGCATTGACACTATTATATGAGAGCTGGACTGAGCTGGATGATGACATCACTGTTTTCTCCAGAGCGGCTGTATAGATAAATGAACTAAATGAATAACTTTTTTACACCAGAAATTAACCATCACTGAGCTTACTTAAGCTGGACTATGACACTATTTTCTTCTAGATCTGCTGTACAGCCGAAACTTACTTTGTTGCATTATTTTCCTGTTATTATTGTAAAGTCGCTTTGAAACTATTTATAGAACGCTTTTTACAATATAGATTAAGGTGACTTGACTTGACTATCGTCAAAATTCTGATCAGTTGAGAACAGAAAATTATTGAAAATATTCAAATCAGGAACGTCAGAATCAGAATGTGTAGCTCGTGCATAAACAATGTCCGCCAAAACATAACGTACAACTTCCTGTTTCCGTCAGAAACCAACACGTTGAACGATGTTCACCAACCCAACGAAGTTTTTCAGTTGGATTGGCATTTATTCCCTTTAGCATGCAGGGTGAAGTATTTCACTCACTTTCCTGATCATTCAATTTCAGCGAGTGAAGAACCAATGAATACTCTCACGCGTGATGTATTAGGTACTGTTCATTATCATCTCTGACAGACAGCATGTTGAAGCCGCTCAGGCCGCCATTTTCTCCCTCTTCTCGGAAAGCGATGACGTATAGTCAAAACATCCGGTAGTGTGTGTTTTCCATGAAATGCATTCTCCCTGTACTGTGTATTGTGCACATTATTTTTTGACAGACATCGATGTTGTGATATTAAAATGATGTGGATTTGAAAACGGATGGGTCGTAAGGTATTCATTATTTATTTCTTAGTTTGCTACTATTCAGTGAAACGAGAATATTTTTAGTTTATGTATTATTATCGACAGCCAGCCTATACGTTTTTTGACGGACGTGATAACATGGAGAACTATGTTTTAAGTTTTTCATTATTATACTTAACTTCCTTTATAGTTTTTTTTTTTTTTTCACACATGGACTTACTCTGTAATCTGATGAGAATATCTCTGTTGGACAGAGCATTGCTTCTTGTTTATCCAGTTTTGCAGGTTTCAAGTTTTAATTAGAATTTAACAAAGCCCTTCGAGAGTAATGTGTTCTGTTATAACATAGTAGAGTAGACAGGCTGGTATTAGTTCTCAGAAAAAGAGGGTTAATTGTAAGGCTATTATTAGAACATCCCAATTAAATGTTTGAACATTGTGTTAATGTTGTTAAACATCCTTTCGAGAGCCATATAATATTAGGAGAGTTATTTTATGATGGTGTAAATGCTCATTTTAATGAATATGATTAATATGAATGAATATTACTGAAAAACAAAAAATGATTAAACCTCTATGGTACTGTGTATATATATATATATATATATATATATATATTATATATTAATCTGTCACGATAGAGGCTGTAATGAGCGCACAGAGACGAATGCATACAAAATAAACAGTCTTTTAATAAATCCAACAGGAATACTAAGGAAAACTCAGAAGCTAGAATCAAGAACCAAGTACAACACTACCGGACAAATGAACTATAGGGAAAATCAGGGCTTAAATACAGACAGGGATATTTAAAGTAACCAGGAACACATGCAAACTCAATCAAAAACCATGGAGACAAATTAGCAAAGGGAACACAGGCAAACGGGAACACAACACTGAAAACAAAACCAAATCAAAACACAATCATTATTTGATATGTTTTTCCTTTAATACTGCTCTTAAAGTCTGTGGGAAATTGCTTTATAAATTATAATTGTGTTTCTATGCATAAATGCAATTATAAAGGGTTAATTCAGGTTGATTGGGACACTTTTTTTCCCAGTCATTTTAATGGGAAAAGTGTCCAAATCAACCTGAATTCACCCCCATCTATAAACACTTGTAAATAAATAAATTGTAATAGCAATTGATGCCACTAGCTGTACAAATTACCACTGCAGTTCCATTGTGGTTGCAGAACAGATATTTTGAATTTTTTGAAGAGATTTTTTTTTTATTTGGCTTACAAAAATCATATTGGTTTCTTTAAAGACCACCTTTTTAATGGTAACCAATAAACAATGCCAGACTGTACGGTTACATATTTCAAATTCAGTGTTTTCAGGCCAAAAACAAAAATAAGCAATCTGACCTTGTATTATCACATTCAAATTCAGAAGAGGTTTTCCCAAAAGCTCAGAACCGTTCGGAATCTCAAGACAGGCACAAGAACAGCTGGCCTTCTTCTGTTGTGCATGTAAATTGCATTTCCATTATGGTTAATCAAGATGTTAACACTCTACTCCCAGCATCCAACAAGATCTCATTGAGAAGAAAAGCGCAGTATTCTTCATTCCGCTCACATTACTGTGATTTTTTTGATGGCCGAGTCAAATTTCAGAGGGTCTGCTTTTTAGGATGAGCCAGACCACAACAAATCATGAGCCAAGATGCAAAGCCAGATTATGCACGTTCATGTTGTAGTATTAGTATGCAGAATGTTGCGATGGCGGTTTTTAAATGTCTCACTCAGCATCTAAATGGGTAAATGAGGGATAAAATGGATTTAAATGGCTTTTTTTTTTTTTTTTTTTTTTTTTTTGCTGCATTCATCTACTTAATTATTTAAACGTTTTTACTTAACATGAAGTGGCCATGACTTAACATGAGCCATTCTTGTTACACTCGCCTATTTAGATCATCTCTTGAAAGAGTGGGTTAGTGTTTTCTAAAAGGAAAAGAAAAAGAAAAAAGACAGAAAAAGAGCTTGTTGTCTTAAAATCGCACTCACAATACAAATAAACACTTGAGGTAGTGTTCCTCGTTACACACAGAGCTCAAGACTTGGCACATGAGGCATGACAAGGGTAACAACGAGTGTTACTAGAGAAACAAACACATCCTGACTATACAAGACAGCAAGTTATGAAACGTGACAACAAATTCAACACCAGTGGTGTAAATAAAACTGGCAAACAGTCAAACAGTGCAATCATATTAATAATTCATGCCCCAGTGCATGCTGGGGAGCCCAGCTTCAGAAAAACCAGTATGCGAGCAGCTAGTAGAATCAACATTTGCACTACAGACACGACAGCTATAGACTTTGAGCCAGTGGATCTCTACTTCACAAAAACAGATTTTATTTGACACAAAACCCTTTGATTATATAGTAGAGTAAATAAAAATGTCCTTAAAATCAAACACTAAAATGTATTTATATTACGGACAGGCTAACAACGTGCAAAGTTCAGTACCCAACCGATCTCTGACAAGCATACACAATATTATATAAATAAATATATAAAATAATATATAAAAAAAAAAGAAAAAAAAAGTATTTTTTTATTTTATTTTTTATCTTTTTATTTATTTATGATAATTTAAATAATAAGCATGACAATCATGAGAAAACCTGATTAGGACTGAACAACTAAACAAATTTATATATATACACATACATATATATACATACATACACACATACATACAGTACGTGTGTGTGTGTGTGTGTGTGTGTGTGTGTGTGTGTGTGTGTGTGTGTGTGTGTGTGTGTGTGTGTGTGTGTGTGTGTGTGTATGTATATATGTATATATGTGTGTGTGTGTGTGTCTGTGTGTGTGTGTGTGTGTGTGTGTGTGTGTGTGTGTGTGTGTGTGTGTGTGTGTGTGTGTGTGTGTGTGTGTGTGTGTGTGTGTGTCTGTGTGTGTGTGTGTGTGTGTGTGTGTGTGTGTGTGTGTCTGTGTGTGTGTGTGTGTGTGTGTGTGTGTGTGCGTGCGTGCGTGTATATATGTATATATGTGTGTGTGTGTGTGTGTGTGTGTGTGTGTGTGTGTGTGTGTGTGTGTGTGTGTGTGTGTGTGTGTGTGTGTGTGTGTGTGTGTGTAATATTTGCATTAATAGCTCTAAGAATCATTTTTACCATGTAGAAGGGGGGAAACAGAGATGCCCTAAATCATGACTGGCACAAATGATAATGCAATGTGAACATCAATGTCAAGGAAAGTGTGATTATGGGTTTGTGTTTAGCCTGCAGGTGTGTGTGTGTGTGTGTGTGTGTGTGTGTGTGTGTGTGTGTGTGTGTGTGTGTGTGTGTGTGTGTGTGTGTGTGTGTGTGTGTGTGTGTGTGTGTGTGTGTGTGTGTGTGTGTGTGTGTGTCATCAGTTCACCCCTCCGGCAACAGACAACATGTACTGTAAGTGAATGAGAGAAGGTGTTGTAAATGAATAAAAAAAGATGGAAGGAAAGTACAGTACGTGTATGTGTGTGTGTGTGTGTGTGTGTGCTGGCTATGCTCACTGATGCGTACAGATAAGCAGTATGCGCTCTGGGACTGTGTCCAAAACCTTCAAAATACTGCCTCATCAGACCGTCTATGGAGACAAGAAGGCATCAAGACAAGTTTGAATCTAATGTTCGCATTACATCCTGTCAGCTGAGATGCCTCCATCTGGTCGACTTCTTTGATCCTCCGCTGTCTATGATATCCCACAATCCTGTGCACAAGGGCGGAAAATTTAGTAAGGACGCTAGGGACACGTCCTACTCCCTACCAATATCCATCAACTACTGAATTGCATCTGAAATGGGTCATTCCATTAACATTACCTGTGAAGTAAATGCAATCGAAATCTGCACTTTTTCAAGGTCATGCATTTTTTGCATGGACAGAGTAAGAACTTAAGAGGATAAAACAAACTGTTTGCTGAAATATCCACACAATTAAAAACAGTACTAAAATAAGAGCGTGTGGTTTATCCAATGCATTTGTATGTGCATGTGTTCGTTACTATAGCAACAGTTGGGTCCCGGTGTATTTTCTTTCAGATTCATTTATTCATTTTTAATATTAAAATAAAGTGATGTACAGTGTTATGAGAGGGGTTTTTTTTAGCTATGAATGTCTGTCATGATTCTATTATGATTCTATTGCAGAAAGTTAAATGGAGACCTAATATTGTTGGTTTACATAATCAAAATTGTGTAATTATTGTCTACTGAACATACTGACATAACTCTCTTTGAGTTATGAGTGTGATGGATACCATATCATTTTTTTTTTTTTTTTTTAAGGCTTTAGATAACAAGACATTGTGGTCAAGAGTCTATCTTAAGCCTGGAACACACCAAGCCGACGGAAGGTTTGGTTTTTTTCAACATGATTCGACATGTTGAATCGGCGTCGGGCCGTCGGTGAAAGAAGGAACTCTGATTGGCTGTTCAGCTTAGTGAACGAGTCAGTGCACAAGAATAATAGCAAAACAGCGAGCAAAGAAGTCAAAACGGCACGAATAGAAGGCTGTTCTAGTGTTATGTCATCTTACCTGAGTGTTCCTTGGCGAATATTTCAATATTAACATGAGCGGAGTGGAATAAAGAAAGTGTTTAACAGGATTGATATTCAAAACGGTAAGCACGCACTGCTTTGTTTAGGGTTTGTGTATCTGCAGCGTCGGTTTCCCTTTTTGAATGATGAATATAGATGAATATATCTACAGAAATAGACAGTTGTCTCATTTACACACAGGTTCAGAATGTGCATGCTAGCTGACAGTCGGCTGTACTTCACTCGGTGTGTTCAGGTGCAGCTTTTTTTCCCCGACTCAGGCAACGCCAGGCGACAACACACTCGGCTTTCATCAGAGCTAGTTCTTCGGTGTCGGCTTGGTGTTTCCCAGGCTTTAAATGCAAAAATGGGAGGGGCACTGCTTTTATGTTTCCACCAATTTCAAAAACAAACCTACGTCATTGCCTGTACTCGCGATTTGGCGATCGAAGGCCCTGATATAATTCAATGATTCAATGACTCACTCATAAAGACTTCACTTCACTTGTCAATGTTTTTGAACGAATTTCTTGAATGAATGATTCAATGACAAATACATTTTTAAGTCACTTGTCGCCACCTACTGGTGTAACCATGTAAACGATAAAATTGTTAATTGAAGCATGAAGTTACTTTCAAAAGGTGATTTGCTCTATTTTGATCGCTTCTGCAAACATCAGTTTATATATCCAAACTGTAAACTTTTATCCCAGTACTTCTGTGTAAATCTGAATTATTGTAACACAGAAATAATGATACTGTGTGGTTGAAAAGAATGTTTGTGAAGCGGTTTCATACATATTCATGACTGCTCTATCTGGGTGTCTCTGAATGTTCCGCTTTGATCGTCGAAAGTTTAATAGACATAGCCGATTCGCTGTCAATTTCGAATAAAACCGCGTAGGTGTTTGAATCGAGATCGCAATCTTTCAACTATTAAAGGACAAGTTCAGTATTTTACACTTAAAGCCCTGTTTACAGATCGTATCTGATGAAATAGAACGGTTAAGATTAAAATTTGGACACATGCTGCTGTCCCGAGAATTTTAGGTTTATTTCGCTTCACCCCCCCCACCCCCACAATGGTTGTCTATGTGCACTGGAAGATTCCGTCCTAAAAACACATTAAACTTTCGTTTACAAAGACGTGAAACTCACCGAGTGGTCAGGGGTGTTCACTGATATGTTCACTCAAAAATCGCTGAAAAAGATGCATTCCAACAGGTTTTATCGTAGTTTTTGTCCAACTCCATTGACTTAATAGGACGTGCTGTGAGACCGCAGCACCTTTACGGTATTACTCCGCCGCTTCTTCTTCTGCTTCTTCTGTGTATTCAATGAAATGCCCGTGGTTTGCTTGCAATTGGCAAAGGTGCATTATCGCCACCAACTGGGCTGGAGTGTCTATTATTCAAGCTCTCAACGGAAGAATCACGGGTGTGACGCGTTTGGCAAAATAGGTCCACAAAAGCTAAATAAACCTAAAATTCTCGGGACAGGAGCATGTGTCCAAATTTTAATCTTAACCGTTCTATTTCATCAGATACGATCTGTAAACAGGGCTTTAAGTGTAAAATACCGAACTTGTCCTTTAATACTGTAGCTCTACTTGGGGGTAAAAAAAAAAGTTTGAAATACCTTTGCAGCGGCACTCCAGTCGTCACAATTATTTATATAGCACTTTATACAATAGATTGCTTTACGTCTGACCTCGACGGACTGAACAGAAGAAATGAACTGGAGAAGAATTTCACGTCAAAGGAGGCGGAGCCTCAGAGCCACACCTACGTAATCGCCACTGACCAATACTAGTTCGAAGGTGTTTACCAACTGGAAAAGTTAGCTTTGGCAAGCAGTTTCGAACTCCAGAAAATAAAAAAAAAATTTATCTAAATTGACGTCACACCAGTTTGTTCTTCGAATTCGCTTTTGAACCATATCGGGGCCTTGACTGAACGAATAAAAAAAGTCATCAGTGTCATCAATGATTCAATCTCTACCAAGAAATAAAAACTGGAGTCATTAAATATTCAAAATCTCATTTGAATTTGTTCTAGATCTTTAGATGTGATGGTTTTTTGCCTGGAAGCCAGACTGGAATCAGTCATCATACAGCAGCACCTGTCTGACTGGGCAGCTGCCGTCTGTTTCCAGCACACCCTGGATTTGTGCCTTGGGCCCAGTCTGAAGCGCACACCTGATTCATGGCATCTCTCCTCATTTCTACAGGCAATCTTTTGACAGCCTAACTAGGCCACAGCAACAGATTGAGCCGTACCCCACAACCTCTTGTCATTTCATAATAATAAGTGCCGCTCGGCTTGGCAGAGCTCAAAACAAATCTTCACACATTACTGTATCATATGAGCCCCTGCCGAAATTGTTTTCAGGTTACGTATTTGTATGCAAGTCATTGACACGCATTGCATCCATGAGACAACTTCCAACGCATGCACTGCTGTAGCTTACAAAAACTCCAGGATTTTATTGAAACAGCAACAGTACTTCAAACTGAAAAGCGTGGTGCTTGCAACACCAATGTCATGGGTTCAACTCCCAAGAAACTGTACTTTTATGTCTGGAAACCAATTTAAATTCATTTGAATAAGAGCATGCAGGTTTCAGACACATGACCAAGCAAAACAGTATTTGAAAATCAGACAAAATGTACAAGACTGTGTCCTTGACGGCTTTAATAGGGAAATATCTGCAATCAAATGAAGCACTCCAAATGACAACTGAAATAAAATGATGGATAAATATAAAACTATTTATTTTATGCATAAACAATACACTGATGAGCCAAAAACATTATGACCAGTCACAGGTGAAGTGAATATTGTTGATCATCTCCTAAGAAGGCCATATTATGGTCTGGACAGATTAGATGGGAAGTTCTCATAATCAGTGTGTTGGATGCAGGAATAAAGATCTGAGCGACTATGACTAGGCCAAATTGTTAAAGGCGAATGAGTCAGAGGATCTCTGAAGCGGCGAGGCTTGTGTGTTGCTCTCGGTCAACAGAGGTGATGATTTCCCAGCAGTGTCTGAGGATGGACAAACTACAAACCGACAACAAGGTGTTGGGCGGCCAAAGCTCATCGATGCACGAGGGCAACAAAGGCTATCCCGTCTGGTCCGAGCCAACAGAAGGTCTGTGGCACAAGTCACACAAAATTTTAACTCTTTCCCCACCAGAGTTTTTTTTTTTTTTTTTTGCCAGACAGACCAGCATTTTTGATCATTTTCACAAAACTTTTCATTTTCATCAACACTTGTGGGTAAGCTTCATAAAATAAAAAAAAGCAACATTTTGAGCAAAAAGCGGAGAAAAATCGCTGACTACACCCGGATTGGATTCAGAACGATGATCAAAACATAGATGGAGTAGATCTAGTCCAAAGCTTCACAGTCCTGTAGCTCATCCTGGGTCAACATTTCATTCAGTAACATTCGGCAGTTTTGATTTATATGCTGTTTAATGTTGATGATCGCGATATTTTACATATGCATCTGATTACACATGCTATCGTTTGTTTCTGCTTGTTTTTCACCTGTGTTTTGATCCAGAGATTCTGTACTCTTTCCCCCTCCCATATAACAGTGAAAACATGGAAAGCTAGAAAATTCCGTCTATGGCGGGGAAAGAGTTACTGATGGTTATGAGGAATGTGTCACAAAACTCAGTTCATCGCACTCTGCTGCCTATGATGACCCCTGTTCACCATCGAAAGCGCATACAATGGACACACAAAGTCAGAACTGGACCTTGGAGCAGTAGAAGTATCACGTGGATGGCTGTTTTAATCAATACTGAAGATTTTACAGCTATGTTTAGGATTTATTCTTGCGTCTTTGTAATATTGTGTCCAACGTAATACCTGCCTGCAGCCGTTCAGTGTATAAAGGTTTATATTTTGTTATGCATTGTGTTTCTAGATCTATTAAAATGCTGGATGTATTTGTCTCAAACTCTAACAACTCAATACTACATAATATCTTATTGACTTGCGAGAAGGCCTTATGAATTCTCATTAAAAATTTCCAATTGAATTCTCTGCTCAAATGCAAACTTCTAACTCTGTATCACCAGATGTTGCCGCACTCCTTTGAGAAACCTAAATATGCCTCGATATGTGTGTGTGTGTTTGTGAGTGAGTTTGTATGTGCAGCAGATCATGCAGGAACTGGTCTCGCCCACATTGACATTCACCCCTGTGCGTCCCTGCTGTCATCCTGTCAGCATCGTCACAGCCGCGAGCCCAGCCAGGAGAGATCCCAGACAGACAAACCGGGCAAATGGAAGCTGTGGACTTCAGCAACATAACAACGGCCTTTCACCAAAGGCCCTGCTGACCAGCATCCAGCACTATGTCAACCCTCACCACAGAAACCCACAGTTCCCACCACCCCTAGGGCTCACACTGTCAAACAATGGCACAAAAGCCCATACAAACAGCCATAACGGGCACATAAAAGTGGCCCCAGAAAGCGTTTGGACACTTCAGTCACACTTAATGAATGTCTTTGCTTTATTTAATAAAATAAAACCAAAAGGCATTTATAAAAAAAAAAATATGAAAAAAAAAAAAATAGCATAAACTTGGGTCAAAGATGTGACGTTCCAACTTGACCAAGCTATCTATTATCTTTTAATTTATTCACAAAATACATGGAATTTATACATAGAATGGCATGAATAATTCAAATTAATTCTGATATTTTTTTGGGGGGGAGCATAAAGTCAAAAATGTCAGGGTGAGAACTGATATCAATAAAAGAAACCTTCCTTAAAAGATCAAAACTATTGAAAAGAAAAGCTTATTTAAGCAGTTTCATAATTGTGTTTTAATTATTTCTTAGGATTATATATACAATAATATAATATAATATATTATATTATATTATATTATATTATATTATATTATATTATATTATATTATATTATATTATATTATATTATATTATATTATATTATTTGTACCTTTTGAACAGTAGCCGAATACTTTTTTTGGCACAACTGTATATATCACTGTGGAAAAACATGTGGCACAAACAAGGCTAGACAGATGCAAGTACACAAACACACACTGAGGTATTGACAAATCCAATGATAAAGACATTGCTAAAGCCAGACACACCTGAGAGCTTTTCCATTACCAAACCCTGTTATATTTCACAGTTTAAATTCAACACACAGAACAGAAATTAGTTGGTGGCATATCAGGGCACTGCCAATAACACGCCTTCAAAGAGCCACTCTTCACAGCAAAACTCCTGTTGAGCAGAACCGCAAAAACATCATTTCTCAGAAAAGTTTGGAACCAAATGAGGCATTTGATTTAACATTCCAGCTCATATCTCAACACTTAACACCAGCCGAGCGCGGCTCTCACGCTGAGCGTGTGCTTACAATCCCATAAACAACTGCTTAGATTTGCTGCTCTGCTCAGTGCCATTTTGTCGCTCGATCCAGCATTTTATTTGCAGAGAATAAACAAAGAAATTCGCTCTGCAGCACAGAGCCTGGTGTGGCGGAAATAGACCTTGCGAGTCCACCCTAAAAAAAGGAAAAACAAACCCAGAGAAATGAAATATCGGCCCAACAGATAATGTTCCCCTGCAGCATTATTGGCTGGGGTATTTTATCAGTTTTTGCTTGAGAGACATCGGTGGCAAAATACTCGCTCTTCACTGACGCACACGCGGGGGGGTTGGGGAGGAGGGTGCTTATCAGAGAGAGGTGTCAGGGCAAAACATTGCACCGCACTGGATAGATACAGCGCTAATGCAAGCAGCTTTCCTGTCAGAGGAGATGGAGGCAGACACAGAATATGCTTGGTGAGGGAGATTAGATAAAATAACGGGATCCATCCCCGTGTCGTCCGGGGTGTAGCGGGTATCCTGATAAGGGATTCAGATTTATGTAGGGAGCGAGCCAAAGGAGCAAATATGACATTTTGGAAATGAAATAAGGCGGAGAAAATAGACAGATTTAAAGGTTGAAGCAGTGGGGGTTAACGTAAGCCTGAGAACAAAAGATAGCCACATAAGGGTGCTACCCTGGCTGTTACACAATGTATGACATCAAAATCAATTTTCTGTCGCATTTCTTTCCAGCCATCATGAAAAGGGAAAGGCCTCTGTGCCAGATTCTCCTCAACAGCTTCGTGAATATGATCTAAACACCTGCACTGTTACTTAGGCTGTCAAAAGTTTGATTTATTGACATGATTCATCAAATAAACCACATGTATCAATATTTGCTGGGGATAATTCAAATTAATTGTGGCAGAATAGACAGAAAGTGGATTTTGAAGTCAACATACAGTATTATCTTCTTCTGATGTGGTCGGAACTGTACAAAAATACACTGACCACAGTTTCCTGCAATACTTATTGGCACCGCAACACCACTAAATGTACAGCGCAAACTGTGTAGTGCAATTCCAGAATGATTGGACTTCTTGTTTCGCAGTATGTTTTTCAAAAAACTGAAACAAGAAGTAGTATTCCTGAAGGAATTACCCTAATGAGCTGGTTCTTTTTAGAGAATCATACAGCAAAACGAGCAAAACATACAGCAAAAACGAGTGAAACCTAATTCCTGAACGGATTACACCAATGAGCCGGGTCCTTTTAACTGAATCACCAACACAGTAAAATAAGTGAAGTCCTGAAGAAATTACCCTAATGAGCTGGTTCTCTTAGCATATACAGCAAAACATGTGAAGTCCAATACCTGAAGGAATGATTCTAATGAGTCTTTAAAGTAAATCAAAAAAATTACTGCAAACATGTGAAGTCCGATTCCCTAATGAGTCGTTCTTTTGAGCGAATCAAACACATACAGTAAAACAATTGAAGTCCGATTCCTGAAAGAATTACACTAATGAGTCGTTCTTTTGAGTGAATCAAACACATAAAACCAGTGAAGTCCGATTCCTGAAAGAATTACACTGATGAGTCGTTCTTTTGAGCGAATCAAACACATACAGTAAAACAATTGAAGTCCGTTTCCTGAAAGAATTACACTGAGTCGTTCTTTTGAGTGAATCAAACACATACAGTAAAACAATTGAAGTCCGATTCCTGAAAGAATTACACTAATGAGTCGTTCTTTTGAGCGAATCAAACACATAAAACAATTGAAGTCCGATTCCTGAAAGAATTACACTAATGAGTCGTTCTTTTTAGTGAATCAAACACATTCTGTTTACAACTAAACTGTGAAGAATTTTAATTAATACTTTAGTTTGCTGTAAGTTTACTATTATTTAATCCAAAGTCAAAGTACTAAAGAATAGTTTAGACCTGGTACCATTCTGTACGATTCTGTATGGTTCTCTGTAAATTCTTTTGAATTGCTCTGAAAAATATGAAAATAACATACAGGCCAGGGGTCACTATTAATTGAATTCACTTTATTTATTTTTTTATTAAATGAGCGCTTTAAAATAACAGCCCTAACCGCTACGCTTTGAAGTTTCTTCCCAAAACCCACGAGATCCCGGTTACGGGCCCCTCGATCATTCAACACAAATGCAGGCTCCCTCCGGCCCTGGGCCATCCTCCTTTCATGATCAGAGCCATAGATTTGTAGCATGTATTATTCATAAAGTTATCTTTTGTACATGTCTGACCAAGTCTTTCCTTGCACACTTTAATCTGAGTAATCACTAGTGAGTTACGCATCTCTGCTCTTTCTTTTCGGTTCCATGGGGGACCAATTACAGGCTATTAAGGGAGAGAGACAAGACAAAGCCACGACGAGGCGGGGACAGAGATACAATCGTGATTTATAAGAAGCTTTCATGGTGCGACGGCTGCTTGACAAACACCCGGATATAGTTTGTTGTTGCTTCTACCATCTTTTCCCTCTTAAATTATTCATGCTGCTCCACTAAAAATTGGTAACATAAATAGAGGCATCAGAGCCAAGCCATTACACCACACCCAACCAGACCGATCCTGAGAGCCGGAAAACAAATTTCTGCTGTCTTCTTAGAAAAACAGCTCAGGGTGTGAAGATTCGGAAAGCTCTCCGTTTGGATCACCCTAATGCTGGAACTAATGCAAGCGGAGAATTAACGTGCATTAGTTCTACTGAAAGATTGAAACTAAAAGCACAATGTTTTTTTTTTTATTTTACAGACATCGTTTGTTTCAGAGTAATTTACCCCGAGAGACTGTGAAAAACATTGGAAACATCTAATAAATGTAAGTCCATATATCTTTGACTTCAGTTTGTCTTCTCAATCAGCTAATGCTTTCGAACATCTTGGCTTAATGCACGCAACTTTGCAGATGCTAGAGGACGTCGCTTGAAAAGGGGGCTAAAGAGTTTCCGGCTTAAATAATTCAGAGGGTTCTTTAAGCGTCAGTTAGTCGATCATTCTGAATGTCCCCTTTGTCCTTTTCAAGTAAAACCGTGTGGCATCCTTGCAAACCGCTCATGTCATTGCATTGCAGTGTTGTTCCCCTCGATACCGTGGAGAGAGAAAAAGCCTCATCCGCTCCCTGGACTCTGATCAACCTTGGTGACAAGATTGATGGCTGAATAAAACTCACAAACGACCGGACATTTTTGGACTCTCATCCGCCCTAGATCCCCAAACGACAATACATGCACATACATAAACACACACACACACACAATTTCCCCCTCCGGCCTTGTCCTGACACACCTCAGGTCGCAAAGCTGCTGGGAGATTCAAGTTTGACTGACAGGCAGCCATTTTTCTTTCGAGGGGGTGTCAAGGTTACTTTCCTTTTCCTCTACAGCATGCACAAAGTTTAAAATAACAAAAAGACAGACAGATCCGCAGGGTCCTGCCGAGAGATATGACTTTACAATCAGGACTTTATAATCAAAGCTCGGGATCAGACAGAACAAGGCAGGGAATACTGCATGCTAAACCGCTTTATCAGAAAAGTTTTATTTTCTAACAAATGTCACTTTAGATTCACAGCACTGATTCTCGAGTTCTGGGACGAAACGGCAACCGCACTGGAAAAAAAAGAAAGGTTTGTGTGAAAAGGATCAGAACGCTCTGAGGCATTCACCTGTGTTTAGGTGCAATCTCTCGCCGCTTCTCTTGTCTCACAAAACGAGTTTTCCCCTGCCTATAACTCTTTATGGGTCAACACTGCTAGATACGTCAATACATATTGACCAATTCCCTTCAAAGATGGGTTTGATATAGACCACAGGACGGTTTCAAACTGATTTTTAGCTCCATCTATTGAATTGTCACCATAGAAAATTCCCATATTTTCCACACCACACATGTCTATTAAATTCAATAGGCAGTTTTTGTTGTTGCCAAATATAGAAGCTACTTTAAATGCAAAATAATTTCTTGATAATTTGCGTGACGGAATTGGCATATGGTTTGCTATAAAGCACAATTACTTACACAATTTTCTTTTAATTATGCAACTCTACAGAGCCTGTATATATATATAGTAAATATCTGATGTTTTTACAAGTAGGGAAATATCTGTGAATATTACATATGCATAATAGTTAAGTTTTCTACATATTTTTAAAACAGAAAAGAAAAAGAAATGTAAACATGCATTTATCTACCCTACACACACAATTGTGTGTCCATTTGTCTCAAATACAGTCCATCATAACCCTTATTGATCCTTACAGTCATGATCATTTATGTTATAGAGATCATTTTAAACAAGAGGACTGTTCTTGTTGCATGTGTTTAGCATAATGTAATGTGTGCAAGATTCAATTTAAGACCTTTTGAGATAATGATGAAAAATGTAGGTACTGGAAATGGGTTTTAGAAAATCTATATAATGTTTTAATGGTGTATTGTTTCAATTATTGTAAAATAATGTTCTTCTGGAATATATAGATGATCTAGGCAATTATGTCTCATGATATATGTAACATTATACAGCAAACATGCAATACATTAGCAATTAAGTCAATTATTTATAAAGACCTTAAATATTTCATGGGGGAAAAAAACATGAGTTTAAAGCTTTAAAGGCAGACTGATTCATTCATATATTGTGACCTTAATATGTTGTCTCTGGCAATACCTTTCCTTCAAATCCTTTAAAAACGACAAACTTCCGAGAAACAGGTATAAATGTAGCACACCTAGGAAAACAGGACAAACAACGTGCATTCTGTCCCAGGGTTATTCTGTTATAGCAGCGGTCTCTCTGCCTCTATCTGTCCATGAACTTTGAGTCCATCTAAAATGTAAATCATCTCAATACCCAGAAATTACTAAAGAGAAAAAAATAAAGAGAGTACAAAAACGACAAGGAGAGTCTTGAGAAGTTGACCCTGAGAGGATGAGAAAAGAAGACAGGAAGAATGAATTGCCTCACCAATGCTTCCGTCGCTAAGAACTCTCTTATTAAAAGAAAAAGCAGCAGCCTGAACCAAGGCCAGGCTTTGCTGTGCGCCTTTTATGAGATCAGATGAATGTTCGGTTTATGGAAATTGACAATCATGCTGTTCACCAAAACATCTGGCTTGCAAAATCTCTGCCTTAACTTCCCAGTAACCATCAATTCCTTGGTGCTTTCATTTTTATCTCAATTAGAAATGTCAGCAGGGAAACAATTTTGGTACGGTTATCTATATTCATTTAACCAAGTGAAAAGGCTTCCCGTTTACAAATAAACAGCCTTCCACTCGGCTTTAATTAGGAATGGATGTGTTTGGTACTAGAAAATGTTTCTCACCAGGGATGGGAATCAAAGTATATAACAGTTCTGGTTCTGAATCCAGTTTGTTTTAATGAACACATATTTGGAAATGAAATGCAAAATATCAGTAATAAATATTTTAATTTAAACCATTTAGGTGTGCTTACATAGACTTTTTAGTAACTTTTCAGTCATTTTTAGAGGCTGCATAAATGCTATCCAACAACTGGCTTCATATATTAAACGACAATACTAAATAAACAACATACTCGCATATTTCACTAACTTACTATTAAAAACACTAATGTGTAAAACACAATTAATGTGTAAAAACGTCTTCTTAGTTGTGTATGTTGACTCAAATGAAACAAACTAAAACAAGCCAACTGGTCACGCTGTATGTTTTTGATTCACCCAAAAAAATTAGTTTTGACTCCCATTTGTTTGGGAGTCACTGCTTCAGGCTGCATCCGAAATCAATACTTTCATTGATTGATCAATAAACAGTATGTGACAAAAGAAGTATGTCTGAATTCACAGCACACACAGTGCTGGCAAAAAGTCCCCGGATGACCTCCTACTTCCGGTGAGATTCTGAAGTCTGCATATGATGGACACTTCACTATCCCATGAGGCCACGGGAGAGGCTTTGTGAAGGACGAAACTGACGCTGGTAGGTCACATGATAATGCCAGCATGGCGAATGTATGTCCGGATTACATTCATAAACACATTAATACTATATAGATTAGAACATACTTTTTTAGCGGTCACAAAGTAATAACTTATTCAAAATAAGCACCTAAGAGAGTTTTCAATTTTGAATGCAGCAACACTGTTTTTGATTCACTAAAAAGCTGCCCATAATTTGTTTGGGAATCGGACTAAAATTGGTTATGCTGTTTCATAAGAGTCATTCATTCTGTAATTGGACTACACTGGTCTTATTCGCGCTGTAGATTCAATTGTGATTGAGTATTCCCTCCATATCGGCAGAACCCTGCAAGTAAACGAACGCCGGTATCTTTTACAAAATGGAACCACTTCTGAATAACAGGTTCTGGGTTCTTTTCAGGGCAGGCTGGAGGGTTCATGAGGTTTGTGAGCTGTCTTAAACTGTATGTTTTTGACAGTTCAATTTACTCCTATGGCGACAAGAACCAGACATGCTTGAATGTCTGCGTAACAAACGCAGAACACCCAATGCAATACTTCACACCACTCACTTCCTGTAGGCATTAATTTGAAGCAAAAGCACAGTGTGGCGCTCCCTGTCCCTCTATTTAAACAGCTCAACCGTCAGCCTCTCTCACCCACTCTATCATATGAAGCCCAGCTGATGTAGGGTTTCAAACTTCTACCACTGGGAAAGGCATATTCATCCACTCTCTTTGTTTGGCAAATCTCCTGTGGCCATGCTCTCCCTCCTCCTCGGAAACAGTTCCCGCTGCTTGCTTATTTATATGTCCCTTACAATCCTATTAGAGTGTTTATAAGACACGGCTTTATGATTTTTGCTATAATTCCGCTAAGAGGTTTTGCATATTCATTCATGTCCTTTCATAGTGGCACACAAAGAATTATCATATGAAGTTGACCAAGAAATACAAAAGGTTATGATGCACACCCTCCACTATACATTAAATGGCTAGTTCACCCCAAAATGAAAATTCTGTCATTAACAAAAGATCTTTTTGATTAAATCTGAGAGCTTTCTGTCCCTCCATTGACAGCTACGCAACTACCACTTTGATGCTTCAAAAAGTTCATAAAAGGATCGTAAAAGTAATCCATATGAATTGGTTTAGTCCAAATCAGATATGAACAGATTGAATTTAGGGTTTTATTCACATATACACATTCATCAAGTCACACATCAGTTGTGCTAAACGGAAACTCAAGCATTTTCGCTTATCGTGCGAGAACTAGGGATGCGAAGGCGAGGAAATTTTCCCACTGGTTAATCGACGTGTGACAACACCGGTAATGCCGGTTTCCCAGTTTTCCACCTCGCTTTCAAATCAAATTAGCAGCAATTCGGGGGCAGCAATTGCTTGAATGCTGGGTTCATTATTATCCTTAATGAAAAACACAACAACAAAACCGTATAAAATTTTAAATTTCGCTTTAAAACCAAATCTTCTGCCATTGTCTTGTCAGTCAGCTCACCTCACTCTCGCCATGTGATTAATGAAATCTGACTCCTGCTGCTGATCTGTGTTGCGACTCTCGATTAGCTCACGCTGAATTGAGCAGACGCATTCAGTTTTTAAAATGAACTGTCTGTACTCTAACTAAACAAAATTATTTTTATTATGTTAAAAAATAAATAAAAAAAGTGACGGTGGGGGGCAGTGCCACGACTATTGTAGCAAGCCTAGCGAGAACCAATGAGGTGCATTCTTGTGTTACGCAGCACGTTTGAGCTTCTACAAGAACCAATGAGGTTCATTATCATGTTACTCAGCACGTTTGAGCTTTTGCAAGAACCAATGAGGTTCATTCTCATGTTACTCAGCACGTTTGAGCTTCTGTAAGAACCAATGAGGTTCATTCTCATGTTACTCAGCATGTTTGAGCTTTTGCAAGAACCAATGAGGTTCATTCTCATGTTACTCAGCACGTTTGAGCTTCTGCAAGAACCAATGAGGTTCATTCTCATGTTACTCAGCACGTTTGAGCTTCTGTAAGAACCAATGAGGTTCATTCTCATGTTACTCAGCACGTTTGAGCTTTTGCAAGAACCAATGAGGTTCATTCTCGTGTGTCAAGCAGGTTCGGTTGAGCTTCTGTTTATGTTTGCTGAGCAATCTGACCTCATCTGCATGTCTGTTTGCATAGCCTATTAACCAATGTTGGACTTCAAAAATGAGAAGGCAAAGTTTGTATTTGATTTTGTTCGCACTACTTTATGAAAGCCTTTCCTTTGACCACAGAAAAACAATAGCAATAGCCTCCTCCAGTGAGTTTTTATGTGTTGCCGTGTGTTCGCTGAGGCTGCTATATGTTCTCTCAGACCAGCCCCACTCCCCATGTGGATACACATCAGCCAACATACAGTGCTGTAATGTTACTGATAAAAATCTTATATATCACACAAAATTTGAACCCGGGGAACCTTTGCACTCACAGCAAAATCTTACTTACTTCAAATCCAACAAACCTTTAAAGTGCAAGATATAAAGCTGATGTTATCAAATATAAAAATGTCACTAGCTCACTGGAGCATTTGAGTTCATCAGAAAGAAACGATGTAAACCACAACTCCATTAAATATGCTAATAAAGATATTGTAAATTCTTTGCATTTCATTTCTAATCATAATATTAAATAAATAAACTGTCGACATTCCGATTTGACTTGGAAATTAGCAAATGCCAAAATAAAACCCCATCTCTAACTATTTATATGTTAAAAGAGAATAAACTTTTGTTTAAACACACATACTGTCTGTCTGGTATTTTTTCCTCGATGGCAAGTTGGCACAAATGCTATGAAACAGAAGCCAGTTAGAACAGAACATGAATTTAACATCCTACAATAACATTATGTGTGACTGTTCACTGTATAAAACAAGGTTTATATGTCTTTTTTAATCTTTGTTCCAATGTAAATTTGTTCCACCGTAGTGATGTTTACATTATGTCTGGGTTAAATGCTCATGGAACACGTTTGCATTATGCTTTGGACAATCAACATTCAACCAACACTATAATATGTTTGGATGTTTTACATAGCCTACTTTTTTAATGAAATCCAGGTGCTTTAATTAGTTTTATATTTGTCGTGGCAGAGCAAGGTTCTGTTTATTGCTAATTTACTTTGTGACTGTTTGACATCCTGCTCGGTTGCCATGGCATTCTGATTACGGTATGCCTCTCGAATTTCAATTTTCACTCTCTGTCAAGACAAGAGCTCAGGACAACACCTCTCTCCACTAACCTCCAATCTACCCCCATCTGCATGCATATCCTCACACTTATGACATTGTCTGTGCATTCAGAACATCTCAGGAGAACCTCTCTTTCTGATTGGCTTATCTCATCAAAGCCACCGTCCCACTTCAAACATCACACTTGCATAAAGAATATGGTTGATCCTACCGCAGAAAACAGTAAGTGCTAAAAAAAAACGTTATATTCCTTATTAATGCATACAGTACTATGTAGGTCAAGCTAAATAGTAATGACATTTTTTACTTCACACATTAAAGCAATATTACAGATTCAAGTCAAGTCAACAGGATTTGGCATAATGGTTAAAAACAAGGTTATGGTTGTTTCTGGAGGATTTTAAAGCATAAATGTGAAGCTTATTATTTTATAAAAGCACTGACATCAAAGGGATAATTCAACCAAAAATGAAAATTTGCTTATTCACCCATCCAAAATGTAGGTGACTTTTTCTTCAGAAGAACAGTAAAGAAGATTTTTAGCTGAAACCGTGGTCCTTGGTGATTCGTATAATACAAATCAATGTTTACCGTCACTTTGGGAGTAAAAACAAACAAACATTCCTGTCATGACAACTCTCTGAGTGTTTGACATGGTAATGGATAATGGAGACCATTTTAACATGGTAATGGATATATGGATAATGGATTTGACATGGTAATGGATATGGACATGGTAATTGACATGGTAATGGACATGTTTGACATGGTAAGCGGATAAGATCTGCTACAATGCTGAGCAAGTACTGCTCGCTACAGCTAATATACACACGCCACGCTGATGCTGCTGCTGTACAATATAGCGTACATGAATTACCCGTAGCAGATCTATACAGGTGGAGCTGGGGAAGTTGAAGGGTTTCTGAAAGCGTGCTGCACTCCTAAGGCAAATGCTAAATGCAATGAGCTGCGAGCTCATTGGCTACTGATACAGCAGGAACCAATCAGACGTGCCCTATAGATAACGATGTGATTGCCTGCACCATTGAGTTTCATTACAGAACTTTGTATGTACAGTCAAAACAAAATGAATGCCCGTGGCTTCTGACGATATATTGGGGTCTTATGAAGAGAAGCGATTGCGGAGCACATTCAGTCAAGCCAGTCGAACGAAAATATTACGATATCTACGGTAATCTGCAGTCTGTGCAAAAATACGAGATTTAAGGTGTTTTTCACTCGGCGAGTCTTCAGCAATACCCGCCTTTCAATTAAATAACACCAAAGCCTCTTAAAGAAAATATGTTCTTCAGAAAACATTTGAAAACAACTTAAGAATATTTTCCAAATTGCATTTAGGAACATTCTTACAAACTTCTTAGAATTTATCTTAAGAAATTTTCTTAACTTCTTTCTTAAGAAGATATTCATGAATCTGGCCCCAGTTTCTTGAACAGACTGATCATTTTGCCTCATAAGACCTCAACGAGTCGTCAGAAGCCACGGGTATTAATTTTGTTTTGGCTGTATATGTTTTTTGACTCCAAAAGTGATGACAAACATTGACTTGCATTTTACGAATCACCAAGGACCACGGTTTCAGCTAAAAATCTTCTTTACTGTTCAGCTGAAGAAAAAAAGCCACATACATCTTGGACGGCCTGATTGTAAATAAATTAACAGCAAATTTTTATTTTGGGGTGAACGATTCCTTTAATTCTTCTATTATGTTTTTACAGTTGCTTTAGTGCTTAAAGCATTACGTTGTCATGATGACGAAGTTTGAAATTGGATATAACTTTAAACAGAAGGTTATTTAGCAAGCATATTTCACACTAAAATGAAGTTAACACACATAGGCCCGGTTTCACAAACAGGGCTTAGATTAAGACAGGATTAGGCCTTCGTTCAATTAGGGCATTTAAGTAGCTTTTATAAATGTGCCTTAGGAAAATAAAATATTACTGGTTGCATCTTGAGACAAAACAATGGCACTGACATATTTTAAGTTATGTTAGTGCAAGTTGCTATCAGTTAGACCAATTTAAATATGTATTTTAGTCTAGACTGGCTTAAGCCTCGTCTGTGAATCTGGACAATATTGTGCAAGTCTTGTGGTTATACAATTAAAACAGTGAACATTTTAATGTTTACAAATTGGCCCCATTCGCTTCCATTATAAGTGTCTCACTGTAACCCAGATTTTTAAATAAATAAGTAAATAATGAAGAAGGGACAAGTCCAAATTCATATTGCAAAATTGTGGACTGAGCTTAACTTGCACTGAACACAAAATATTCCTTTAATATACATAAATCATGCTCCTTCAGCTGGGTAAAACATGAATTAAAGAAATCTTAAATCATAATGCTAAAATGTAATCAGAATTTCTAATAGAGATCTCCCAGTGCACATAACAGATGTGACTCGAGGAGAGAAAGAGGTCTGTAAGGTGGCTGCCATGCATCACGCAGGTGAGCACAGAATAATGTTGGACCTCTTCCATTTACTACTCACGATGCCAAGCACTCTGGGCGCGGTCACGCATGGGCACCTCTGGATCTGCCAACAAATCTGTTCCATTCTCCAGCCTGGCACATGCTCTTCTCCACTCTGAACGCAAGATATAGCCATGGCAGTTTCTTATTCTTTAGAATCTATCAGTGGCATACAGGGAGAGGCTTGTCAGATTAAAGCGATTGCGTCAGGATGGATATTTTGAGAACATTTTCAGATTTCAGAGGTTTAAACCCCCCATGATGCTGCCGAGGAAGATAAGGGAGAAAAAAAAAAATGGGAGCAAAAGAAAAAAAATTCTCAAACCACTAAAAAAGTTTCAATCGCATGCAACTGGGTTAACCTGAATTAGAAACTACATTGTCTTAGTTTACCAAAGGAATGACGCACAAAGCGACATGCCTAAACAATTCGCACAAAAGCGAGAAAAGCACGCTTTCATGACCGTCACTCATCAGCGTGTTCACTGCAAATCCTGCTAGTACACTCCCAGACGAGAGCGACTCCTATCAAGGGAACAATCGTGGTTGCCATGGCAACCATAAAGCATCATTCAAGGTCATTATTCACACAAAGCAAGAATGGAATATTTTATCGCATCCCAGTAGCGAGAGCGCAAGGATATCAGCGGGAATGTTCAAGCCATTAAAACCATGATTTATGGGTAATGATCGAGCACGGCTACGAGACATATGACCCCCTCCCACCAGCCACCATGACATCGATCCACACGCACAATGAGTTTGTCTTCCCAGTCATTTTCCGACATGACACCGCTGCCTCTGAGGCTTTGCCTGATAAAAAACAAAAGATGCAGGCTTCTGCAGGGGAGAGAAAAGCGCACATGAGCAATCACATGACCCATCCGCCAATCTTGATCTAGGTTTAAAATGGGAGTTCCCAACCTTTCGTCTTACATTTATACCTTGGCAAGCGCTCTTTTTGACATTTCAGTCACTTCACTGGAGGCAAAGTTTTGGCAGAAGAGGCTGCCACGGTTCCCTACATCAAAGTTGGAGTCATCAGAGAGAGAGACTGCGATCCTGAGGGAGACGCTGCAGGCATGCGAGCGGAACTGAAAAGCACTGACAGTTGTAACAGTGAACTAAGCCACTTGAGCCGGGAAACCAAAACCCAGAGCCACAATATAGAGGATGTGATAAAGAGACGTTTAACAACTTATCCGAGCAGATGGGGAAACTTTTTACGGTCATATTCTGGAATTGATCATTCAAACAAAGGCATTAAAGAAAGTGTTAAAGGGGTGGGTCATTTAAAAATGTAAATTATGTCATCACTTAGGCTACTTTTCCTCATTCCTTTCATTTTGTGTAACACAAAAGAAGACATTTTAAAATGTCTCAATGATTTATAGTTTTCATAAATAAAGTAATTGAGGTCCAGTGCTGTTTTGAACCCCACTGACTTCAGAAAACATTTTGTCTTCTATACAACAAATGCATACAGGATTGAAAATGGATGAATAAATGACAATTTAATTTTCCGTTTTTTTAGGTGAACATAAACCGGACAAAAGTTTAAGGTCTGTGAGGTTTTTAAATGTTTTTCAAAAGAAGTTTCTTATGCTCACAAAGGCAGCATTTATTTGATTAAAAATACACTAAAAGCAGTAATATTGTGAAATATTATTACAATATAAAAAAGGTAACACTGTATTTTAAGGTGACGTGGTTACACGTTACTACATACTTACTATGGTATTAACGGTAAATTATGCATAATTACAAGTAAATAACCCTAAACCAAACCCTAACCCAGATAATTAATATTACTTAGTACTTATTGAGCAAGTACAATGTAACAACGTCACCTTAAATCAAAGTGCAACCAAAATATATTTTCATATTTCAATATATTTTCATATTTCAATATATTTTGATTTATTTCTTGTGATGCAAAGTTGACTTTTTAGCATCATAACTCCAGTCTTCAGTGTCACATAATCCTGCAGAAATCGTTCTAATATGATGATTTGCTGCACAAGAAACATTTCTTAATATTATCAGTGTTGAAAACAGTTGTGCTGCTTAATATTTTTGTGGAAATCACGATCTATAACTGTGCTGAATATAAGTTGAATGGTAGTGTGCGTGTGCATAGTGTGTATCTATGTAAAACCTTTTTTAAAAAGAAATAAATGACTCAGACCTGACGCAATATTCACAAGGTACAAGAATTCTGTGAGAAGTGTGTGGCCTTGTATGAATGCATAAACAATTCTGAAACATACAGTGATGTATTACCAAAGCAATGATGTATGGAGCGTAACACGCACACACAGCAATTCTTATGCAAACCTACACGGGTGAAAATTTATACATGCAGGAATAGTCATTTTCTTTTACTGTTCGAGATTTACTATGTTTTATGAGTGTGTGGCAAGGTCATGGTTACCCTTTCAAATGAAGTTCCCAATTCATTCATCAGCCATAGCCTGACCTATTCATCATCCAAGCTCACAGGCATGCCATGCACATGTAGCGGTGGAAGAATTCAATTACTTCAAATAAGCAACACCTCATTTCATCTATAGCCATTTTTGCGCTACTTAAGAGGCTCTGATGAAATCGCTCAGTACAGTTCTGTTTGGAGTAGGTTTCCCCAAACATCAAATGCTTATGCAGCATAATGTAATCATCTCTCTGTATAAAATGCTGAATAGTACAGCTTTGCTGATTTATACATGTGTAGTTCAATACACTTGTCTGTTGAGCTTTGCAGACCAGTAAGCAGAATTGATGAAATGTTGGTGTAAATTGTGAGAAAGCGTTTTTGCTGTTGGCGTGAGAGCGGTTTACTGCTGAGCAGGGATTCTGGATATCTAAATGAGAGCCACGCAAACATATTTTATGACCACGTTTTACACCAAAGTATCTGAAGGAGGTCGTTTAAAAATTTAAGGAAACATCAAAAAATGTAGCTCTACACTCTTAAAATTTAAAAACTAAAATTTCTATACTTATTATAAGTGGGAATGAATGATAGATACTGTGAGTTCTATGCAACCGTCTCTTCTACATGTTTTATGCACTACAAAACTCTTTTAATTCTTGATATGCGATTTTATGGGCTATTTCTCTCCGAGTCCATGATCTTTGAAAAGGTAAAACTGGCCAAAAGTGACATATCTTGTACCCACAAACTATAAATCGTGTGCTAGATTAGCTAGTATAGCAACACAACTGAATATGATGTTATATAAACACAAAAATCCCCAAAAGAATTGCAGTCAAGGATCACCAAAGACAACTGATGACTGAAACACACAGGAGTCTTAATGATGCTCAGTCTGAGGGAAATCAAGGGAAATTAGGGCAAGTGTTATTTTTTTACACCACTTGAGTCATTAGGTTGCTGTTTTCTGCTCCACTGCACTGTATCTCAATGGTTGAGAGTGTGTGACCTTGTGCCAAATGTCTGGTCCCATGGCTTCAGATAAAAGTGTCTTCTATATGAATAAATGTAATGTAACCGCAAGTAATGGAGTCTGGAAATGTAAAAGGAATATGTATTAAAAATGTTTAGAAAAAGATTTCTCTGTACAGTAAACATCACAGACATCATCATCATCCAGTGTGACTTTCAATGCAGTCGCATCTGGGTTTGTATAGAAAGATTCATGTCCGGATTTGAAAAGGTATTCAAATGTGTGTTTGACATTGTCCTAATGAGAATCTGGAGATGTGACTCACAGACACTGGCCTTGATAAATGTCTTGCATTAAGAAAAAGCAAGTGAGATTAATTTCTCTTCACGTTATAAAACGACCACATTAACATACTTTATTCAGGCTGTGCCTTTGATTTAAGTGTATAATGTTTAAGTCTGAATAATAAACTTTGATCAGAGAAGTACATGCTTTGGATCTCATTTAAAACAAACACAAGAAATGCAACTAATTTTAACAGGGGGAAAAAAAAAAACTATGTAAAAATGTTACAATAAAAACACAGTAAATGTAAGTTGCCTTACAACATATGATGAGAAATTATATTATAATATTAAAATCAGAAAATATGACAATGCGAAACATTAAAATGAAAAAAGATATACTGTAATTATTTATAACGTTTTGTTACAATTATAAACGTAATGAAAATACTTGTGTTCTGGCTGTAATACTAGGCTATGTCTTGTAATAGATGGTTATAATTCTATCTATCTATCTATCTATCTATCTATCTATCTATCTATCTATCTATCCAGTACAAAGCAGATGTTAGTTGTTCAAGTAGCTTTGTATATTAACATTATATCAGTATCAAAATATATGGTTATGAACTGTAAAATATCCAGGCACCAAAAGGCCATACCATTCCAACAGAATGCTGGATATCTGGCAAGCACATCTGCCAGTTTTTGTTTAATTAAATGTTTTTTGTACAATGATGATTTTGAAATAACTGTTACATACTAGTGCTAAAGAGTGTGTGTACAAAAACAATAACTGTATCAATGTTTGTATTGCAAGCATGTGTACTCGAGGGCCACTCCCTGGACAAGTCTAAAGGGCTCAAGTATTTGCAGAACAAATAAGATTTTAATACGCGGTTTAATTCACCGAAAAAGAGCATAAAGATCACCCCACAGATGAGAAAGTCAATGTTCAAATCTTGGCTGGATGCTCACTGACCTTTCCCGTGCTCTGGGTTCAGAGAGGAAGAGGCACAGCTTTATCAGTAGTTAAATTAATGATCAATCCTTGAAAACTCCCTGACTCTGCAAGACTCCTCCTGGCTTTGCCTTTCTTCTTTCTTTATTCCTCATCTCAGATTCTTCCCCTCACTGCATAATACACACACACACACACACACACACACACGTTCTGCAATTGCACAGACATCCCAAAGCTCTGACTGCCACAAAACTTGCTCCTTCCCATTAGCCACAAACCCCTGCCACATTTCCCTCAGTCCGTGTGCCAGAAAGCCAACGTCTCTGTTTTGTCTGCAGCACAAGCCAAGCCCAGAGCGGAGGCAGGAAAAAGTTGAGCTGTTAAGCATCTTTCACCTCGCTCTCTGTGCTGTCTCAATCACTGTGCTTCTCTCTTCGCAGGTTTTTAAGCACAGACAGAGGCTTTAACAGTAGCACACATCACTGTGCTTGTCAAAGATGAACATAATCAGCTATTGTGTCCGCGGCAGACAGACCGATGTGTGTGAAGGATAACGCCGGATGTAAATCTGCTCTTACCTGCTGTTGAAGCTTAACGCAGGAAGGAGGAACAGGAGGTAAACGGCTCCGATGAATTTCATTGCTTTGTCTTGCTCTCATGCACTCGGTGTCTCTTTGCCCCTTTTTCTCTCGACCGCTCGCTTTTCCCTTCTCCCTTTCTCTCTCTCCCTCTCCTCGCTGGCTCGCTCACGCGTTCTCTCTCTCTCTCTCTCTCTCTCTCTCTCTCTCTCTCTGTGGTGCACACACGCGTTAACGCAGGCACACGCGGGTCAGGGGATCTCTGGATAATCTGTAATTCGTTTGTAATTATAAAACGAAAATACCGTTTTTCTGTTTTTTGTTTCAAAACGAAAAACCAAATAACCGTTTTTGGTGTCAGAATCAAAAAACGAAAAACCAATTAAAAACGGACCGTTTTTCGTTTTTGGCGATCATTTTATCGTTATTCCTTTTTGAACAAAGAATGAAGAGAGTCTTTGAACTTCAGTCAATTCGTTTTTCGTTTATAAACCAAAAACGGAAGTCACCCCTTTATTCGTTTTTTCGTTTTTTTCAAAAAACGAATAAATGACTTCAAAATTCGTTTTCCACATGTGGGCGGCCTGACACGCCCCCTTCCGCCGATTGGTCAAGCAAGTCTGAGCATGTGACGTCATCAGTTGTCGCTCAGGTCGGTTCAACAAAATAATAGGCTACAGATTCTTAAACTGTACAGGGCAGGTCCGGGCTTTCTTCTGTGCAACTTTGCACGTTTCACAGAAATCTTTACATCAGAAATATTAATTATTAGTCTGCCACCAGACTAGTGGGAGAGGCTCACTGACCAATGTTCAGTCAGCAGTCAGAACTTTTATTTTAGGGGCTCCGTGTTGCCACGGGATGGTGATTGCAAATACTGTAATGCCAATCGGCTGAGGGTGGGTACCGATGATGGTGAAATACATTTTTACTGAAGCTGTAATCATAGCCGCGACCCGCGAGAATGAGACAGATGATTGACAGGTCGATAGCGGAGGCAATTAAAGGCGCAAGATAACTTCTGTTAACAAAAACATAAATAAAAAAGTGTTTAATATAAGTGACTTTGTCTTTGTTTTATTGTTTTTGTTGTTTTTAATCAAATAATTGTGAACCACAAACTGAGCCTTCGTTTTAAAGGGCAATTTCCAAATATATTTTATTTATTTGTTATAATATGGGTATTTTATAATACAGCATAAATAAAAACAAACACACGTAATATGTGTATGCCTATAGGCAAAACACCACAGTTTTTTGGTTTTGTTTGTGTGAACTTTTATCCCCAACCATATTTCTTCATGGGCTCCACGCCAGGGGTCACGCTCATCACCCCTACTTCCCATGGTACTAACTGTAATTATGCTGACCCAGTTTATATGTAAAATCTTTGGTATATGTAATCTATATGTAATATCTAAAAACACTTTACAGTGTGATGGAAATAAACTTTTCTTAAAGTGTCTTGTATATCACCACAGATTTATTGACACCCTTCTATCTGTGTTGTATACTGTAATAGACAATTGTCCTGCAGAATGATGAGGTTTTTTGTAAGAAAAACATTGCGAGCAAATGTCGAATTGTTGTTTGAAATATAAATCAACAACGTAAGAGGCTTTAGGCTTTTCTGACCCTGCATTTAGATGTACATTACACACTGTCTAATGCAGCTCAAAGGAGGCACTGTGAATTTGCATAGCAATTTCATTCTAAGAGGCTATTAAATGTGAAGTGACAACATGAAACACTACTTTCAATATATAAAAAAACACCAGTAGGCCTAGTTGGTGGCAAGTCAGCCTGATAATGATTGAATACCAATTTACTCATTTAGGCTCACAATAAGCAGATTACATAATTATACCATAAAAAAATTAAAAAAAATTAAAAAATTATGTCTCAAAAACATTTGCCTCAGCCGATTGGCATTACAGTATTTGCAATCATCATCCCGTGTTAAAACGGAGCGTCTAAAAGAAAAGTTCTGACTGCTTACTGAACAGTCCCGCTCGGCGCTGTCAAGCGCAGCTTCACCACACAGATTTAACTGCGCACAGCTAAATAAAACAGGCTGGTGGCAGACTAATAATTAATATTTCTGATGTAAAGATGTCTGTGAAACGTGTAAAGTTGCACAGAAGAAAGCCCAATAGGACCTGCCCTGTACAGTTTAAGAATCTGTAGCCATAGTAGAGGACTATTATTTTGTTGAACAGACCTGAGCGACAACTGATGACGTCACATGCTCAGACTTGCTTGACCAATCGGCGGAAGGGGGCGTGTCAGGCCGCCCACATGTGGAAAACGAATTTTGAAGTCATTTATTCGTTTTTTTTAAAAAACGAATAAAGGGGTGACTTCCATTTTTGGTTTATAAACGAAAAACGAATTGACTGAAGTTCAAAGACTCTCTTCATTCTTTGTTCAAAATGGAATAACGATAAAATGATCGCCAAAAACGAAAAACGGTCCGTTTTTTATTGGTTTTTCGTTTTTTGATTCTGACACCAAAAACGGTTATTTGGTTTTTCGTTTTGAAACAAAAAACAGAAAAACGGTATTTTCGTTTTATAATTACAAACGAATTACGGATTATCCAGAGATCCCCTGACCCACGCGGCACGGCAGACAGATGCAACGCTGCAAGCGGTGTGTGTATGTGAAAGTGTGGGGCTCTTCGGCTTCAAATAGCAGGGACAGGGAGACGGACGGATTTATTAATGGACAGAAACTATGGTGCCGGGGCGGGGGGGATCCGGAGAGGAAGACTAGAGAATGATTTGAGGTGGTGAGGTGATGTCAGCATCATACAGCCAGTGGCTCCCTGTCTTTCTTTCTCTTCTGCGTTCCAGTGCGAGATGAATACCTGCTGGTTTGTCCCACATGATATCCATCTGTCTTGGGACGGGGCAGGGCGATTATCTGGGCTAGATGAGAGCAGGGTTGCTCCGCAAAGACCAAATTAATCAATTTTCGTGGAGATTACACTTTGATGGCAGGGTTCATTAGTTTGACATTTCGTTCTCTGTTGTCCGTCAAAGTAATTGATGAGACATTTCCCTGCTCACCGTCTCATATTGTGAGATTAAGAGGGTAAACCGATGATGATAAATTTAATAGCCACACAAGTCACTTCGCTTTAGGTTAGGTCCGTCTCATCTGACCATTCAATTTATCTGGCAAATGAAAAACGGGCGATATTTCGTTTTTCGGTGGTTCTGTATGAACCAAAAATTGAAAGCTGATGTCTTTTTTTCCCATTTTCTACTCGAAACCGAATATCCAATAAACAGAAAAACCAAATCGAAATATTACGCGTAATATTTCGATTTGGTTTTTCTGTTTATTGGATATTCGGTTTCGAGTAGAAAATGGGAAAAAAAGACATCATGTTTTTTTTTGCGGATATACATTGCGCATGCGCAAAGCGGTAAAACAACCACGAGATCTGGAAAAATAAAGAAAAACGTAAATTAGCCGCGGCTAATTTACGTTTTTCTTTATTTTTCCAGATCTCGTGGTTGTTTTACCGCTTTGCGCATGCGCAATGTATATCCGCGCAATAAGCCTGTGATTATTTCTTGTATGGTACCGAAAGACCCACAATTAGGGTGACCAGACGTCCCGAAAAATTCGGGACAGTCCCGAAATCTAAACTGTTGTCCCGAATCCCGAATCTGGCCCTAATTGTCCCGAAAATTATACTAAAGCAAAATCTTGAGTAGTTGTCTGATAAACATTAAAAACTGTCTGCGGAGGTTGAGGCTGGCGACACACTGGCTGCGTGGCGTGTCCGTTTTTATTTCGGCTCCCCTGTTAACAGGTTAACTCGTCCGTTAGAGCTTGCACACTGCCTGCGTGACACGCGCGTCTCAGGCGCGCCTCGAGCCGCGCGGAAAACGCGTGCATGGTAGAAATAGAACCGACGCCTATTTTTCACGCGACACGCAAGGCAAAATAGAATAGGAAAAGATGTTTGTATGTCATTTTGACATGAAAACATATTAATAAATGACATTTTGATGTTTGAAAGTTTAAGTTTTTACATAAATGCAGATATAAATGTAATAATAAAAAAAAAATATGATCGATTTTCAAATATTGCACCTGTCAATACAGAACGAAATATTCTGTAGCCTATTTTGCCTATTATTAGAGCGCAAGTTGCTGCAGCCGCGAGGACAGTCACTGCTGCACGCGTAAAGGAGTGATTGATTGTGATTGATTGTTCGAGGCGCTGCAAAAAAATACTTCACTACACAATTATCTCGTTATTTTCGTTTAAGCTTATTAGCGTTAGGCTATACTGAAAGGTCTGATTTACGCACTGTTACTTACAACAGTCATTGTTTTTTTTCTTTTCACAATGACATTTGAGTTCATGATTTTAATGTGTTTTTTTTTTTGTTTTTTTGTGGCAGACTAAAGAATAATGACAGACTGTTGATCTTTGAATAAAAATATGTTTGGTTCAGGTTTGAAATTCATTATCTTTTATTATAGGCTACGCAGTCTAATATCGTAGAAGCCCCCCCCCCCCCGTCCCGAATTTCAGCCAATCTCATCTGGTCACCCTGCCCACAATGGCCTCACTCGAGTCATACATGCCAGTAATTTATGATATCTTTATGAATGGAGTGACATATAGGGAGATTTCTGAAAGGCTGCGAGAAATAAGTGTCCAGTGGGAAAACTCTGAGATCAGAATCCAAAGACAATTTACCAAATATAATCTGCGGAGAAAAGGACACTCTTCTGATTCAGACCTTGAAATTACAGTCTCTCGAGCAATACATCAGGTATATATATATATATATATATATATATATATATATATATATATGTGTGTGTGTGTGTGTGTGTGTGTGTGTGTGTGTGTATATATATATATATATGCAACAGAGAGTCTATGGAGAGTCCCCATAAATCATTAAAATATATGTATGTGTGTGTGTGTGTGTGTGTGTGTGTGTGTGTGTGTGTGTGTGTGTGTGTGTGTGTGTATATATATATATATGCAACAGAGAGTCTATGGAGAGTCCCCATAAATCATGAAAATATATGTATGTGTGTGTGTGTGTGTGTGTGTGTGTGTGTGTGTGTGTGTGTGTGTGTGTGTGTGTGTGTGTGTGTGTGTGTGTGTGTGTGTGTGTGTGTGTGTGTGTGTGTGTGTGTGTGTGTGTGTGTGTGTGTGTGTGTTAACAGACTGGATCAACTTATGGTCGTAAAATGATGACAGTGCAGGGGAATGCCGAATCGGAGAGCAGCCCATGCCCCACACCATGAAGAACGGCGTAATGTTATAATGTAGTTATAGGTTTCATGTTTTTACAAGAGTTTAGAAGAGTAACGATTTGTATGCCACACACATGTAGGCCGAATGTCTATGCTGACCAAAGTTATTCATATATTTTCTCGCTTGTATAGGGTACCCGTAACGTTAACCCAAACCTATTTAATGCAGAATACATGGGACATAAGCTACACATGGACCAAAATGAAAAACCGGTCATGTTTGGAGTGACTCATGTAATTGCTGGGGATGGATACAGCAAGAAAATTGCCATGGATGGATGGATGGATGGATGGATACAACCAGAAAAATGGCAACAAAAAAACAATCTAGCCGTATATGATGCTGTGTACAGGTCAGTATTGAATGTTAAGTTTGAAATAAAATGCTTTAATTGTCACAACAGAAAAAAAATTGTCATACTTGTTTATGTAAACCCGCAGTCACACATTATGGAGTCTGGGATCAACTTTGTGTGGATCATGGCAAAGAGTTTTACCTCTGTCTGTACATGCAAGAGACGCTGTCAGAATACAACCAGCAAAGAGTGCCATATCTCTAAACTCAGTCAACAAGGGTAATGCTCTTAGTCTACAAACCATCAACCTGTACACCAGTCTTAGGCCAATTATTGCTAGTTCCTGTACTTGAGTATATCCATGTTCTGCTACTTTAATGTGAGTGATGACAAGCTAATATAAAAATGTCACGTTGGCCAATTTTCAAGAGTTACATTTTGGAACTTCCAGTACATTTAGCTGAAAATACTTACTGTACGATTTTATGATTTATGCATTTCAACATCATGATGTTGGCGCTTTTTCTATCGGTGAGTATTTTTTTTCTATCAAACACACCATTACTCTTTATTTGATTGCTTGTTTCTCTAGTTTCCAAATGTGTACAGCCCTCTTCCAACCTTTTATTATTTTAACAGAATCACACAGTGGAAAGGATGTGGCCAGAAACCAACAACCGGGTAAATTACCCACTAAAAGAGGCCCTGGTGCAGATACAAGACCAGGAAGCATTAGATATGGAGGACAGCCTGACGAGGTTCTGCACATCCAATCTGACTGGCCAGATGTGCCAGATTGGAATAAATAGATTTGGGCATTCATGGAATCACGATCTACCATCTAAGGAAAATGTACCTTTTTTTAATAATAAAAGTATAGTTACCATAGTTTTTTGCGTATCGATTACGATTTGTATAACCAGTTTTACTACAAACACCATGGTTAAACATGGTTCGTCTAGCAAAACCATGGTTAATTTGTGGTTTAAGTACAATAACCATGTTTTTTTTTTGTTTTTTTAAAAACATGGGTATCCACTCAATGTCACACATTAAAAAATCAAATGCCAGCAAACCTCCATTAATAAGCTTTGGGAAAGAGTATTTTTGTGTAGTTCGCATATTACCTGAAATATTTTAGAAATATTGTCGACCATCATGTCCTCTTCTCTTAATGTAACTCTTTTAGCTGAGCTGAAAGGCACAAATGATAGGCCTACATCCATTTTGTCGCAATTATGTTGCCTCGTTATGTTGAGTGTACGTGTAACGCATTATGTGTTTATTATACATTACGCATAATGTGGTTATGGCTAGTGGCAATACATTCATTGCGCATGCGCACAGCGGTAATGGCGTGTTCACACCAAATGCGAGAACTGGAAAAAGAAAGAAAACCGTAAATTAGCCCTATTATTTCGTTTTGGGTTTTCTGTTTATTTTAATTTCGGGTTCAAGCAGAAAACCGGAAAAAAGACATCAGCTTTCATTTTTTGATTCATACAGAACCACCGAAAAACGAAATATCAAACAGTCGCCATAAGATGAAAATTCACCCGATCTATTTTTTTATTATTATTGTGAACAATTCATCCATGCATATTTAATTTTTTATTTAAAATTGACATGAGGTATACCAGACTCCTCCAATCATTTTATCTGCTTAAACCCCGCCCTTTTTTATTTTTCGCACAATGGACTCATGCCTCCATCCAATCAACAAACAATGGATAGAACCAATTCCCGACCTACTTTTTTTTTTTTTTTACTGTAATCCATTTCACTTTTCATAAAAAAAAATCTGTCACAATAACATCACAACTTTAAAATACTTTCTCTAAAAATGATAAAATTACAGTTGATTTTACCATAAAAACACTGGTTTGTTTGAGCACCCTGACCAGCCCGACACGGTAACACTGTGATAACTACACCCAAAGGCATGTTTTGGGTGGGACAGTCTGTTCAAATCCAACCAATTCATAGTTTTCACGTGACGTCACACCCTTATAGGTACACGCCCTCCTGGAGGACAAACCAAGGGCTGAATTCAGAACCGCACACTACCATACAATGTCTGCTATTGAAAGATGTGGTAAAAGTAGTGCGAGTAGTATAACAGTGTGCGGTTCCGAATTCAGCAAAGGCAGTGATATTAAAAGACCAAATTCAATACACAACCTTATTGATGATGCATACTATGCACAGGCAAGCAGATGAATCCAGAATATAAATGCAACAGTTTCTCAAGCGTTTTCCTATTGAAAAAGCTTAACCATTATAATGCGTTGCATTCATATTCTGCACGTCTGGATATACCATGCATCATCAATAATGTGTATACTGAATTTGATCTTTTAAAATCACTTTTAGTGCATTTAGTTTTAGTACATTAAGGCACTTTAACTCTTTCCTCACCATTGGCGGATTTTTCTGGCAATCCAATGTTTTTACTGTTATATGGAAGGGGGCGCTATTACATCATTCACGTCGCCATTGAAAGAGTACAGAATCTCTGGATCAAATCACAGGTGAAGCACCAGAAACAAGTGATAGAAGCATTGCTTACGCACATGTAAACTAACACAATCATCAAACATTCAACAGCATATTAATCAAAACTGCCTAACGTTACAGAATGAAATGTCGAAACCATGAAGAGGAACAGGACTGTGCAAGCTTTGGGCTATGCTATATTTTGCTTTCTGAATCCGTTCCACACATAATCTTTGACAAATATTTGATTTTGTTGCTTTTTTTAATTTTATGAAACGTACCCACATTCAAGTGTTGATCAAAAAAGAATGCATGAAGATAGAATGAAAAGCAGAGGCTCTATTCTTTCTTTTCATTTACTGAATGTTCAGATATTCCTTCAACAAAATATTCTGGAGGCCATGAAAGTTTTGTGAAAATGATAAAAAATGCTGGCGCTGGGCCGCTGTATATGGAACAAGTTCCCAAAACTTGCATTTTATTCACAATTTTTTGTTCTTCTGAGGTGGATAACTGACAAGCGTGCTGCATTTCAATGGATGTTTTGGCCTCCAGTTCTTTGTGCCAGTCACGTGAATGAAAACTATAAATTGCAGATAGAGTATTGTTCAGAAAACCTCTTTGAACACAATTATTGGTGTAACTACACTACCTAAAAAAAAAAAACGTCGCTGTTTGGATTTAAATAGGCAAATGCTTAAGAGCCTATGAATGGTTAATTATTGCTGTAATCAATATGTTTCTAGCATGTTATATGTTTGGCAACAGTTCTTCTAACCCTTACTGATGGAGTGTGTAGTTTTTCATTTCTGAAGCAACTAGGAAGACACATCATGGCCATATTCCAGGATGACAATGTCAAGATTCATCAGGCTCAAACTGTGAAAGAATGGTTGTGAGGAGCATGAAGAATAATTTTCACACATGAATCGGCTCCTCTGAGTCCGGAGCTTAAATTCATTGAAAGTCTTTGGGATGTGCTGGAGGAGACTTTACAGAGTGCTGGACTCTTGCATTGTCAATACAACATCTTGAGCAAAAATTGATGCACCTTTTGATGGAAATAAATGTTGTGATGTTATTTCCATCAATGTCAATATTTTAAGTGGATGCAGTTTGGTTAATTTAATACACAAAGCATATAGCGCACACATCTATTTTTTTTCTTTTTTTTTTCTATAATTTGCATAAGCACTCGTTTATTGTAATTTCATGGAAAAAGGAAAGGAACCCTTCAAAACTAATTTTGTGTTCTGCAGAAAACATTTTCTTTTTTAAAGCATTTTAATACGAATACTTTGTTAATTCTGAAATGTTGTGAAAAAGGCAACTTCTAAAACTTTACATTTAACATTTTTTAATATGAGGGCTAGAGAATCAAAACAACCAAAACTCATTAGTACACTGAAAGATGGAGGTGTTCCCATCCCTCTTTTTACCTGTCTCTCTCACACTATTTTTGTCTTCAAAGGGAATAAAAGATTTAGGGATAGCCATTGCTTTTAGCCATGGAAGGCTGACTGATTCAAGTTCTATGATCAGAACTGTGGAAATGGAAGAAAGATGTGTCTGCGGTAGAGGTCGTGTTATAAAAGAATGATGAATGGTTTCCATTAGACCACTAATGGAGTTTGGAGTCTATTGTCCCTTAGTTCTACTCCCTGCTCCTAATTCCGCACCTATTTGATTTGCGTCTAATTAGAGCGTCATGGGTTGCATAGGCACTCCGGGAGTAGTCACAGATGAGTGGGGTCCTGGCCCTCGGGACTGCAATACGTATCCTTAGTAATCTGCTCGTATTTGTCTTAGTCACACCTCCAGCAGTCTGTGTCACAGACAAGGTGAAGGAAAACATGTCTCCTGTCAGATTTAAGAGAAATGAAGAGTGCTTTTAGATGAACAATGAGAAGGCAAAAGAAGGATGGTCTGGTCTTCTAAACCACCTTATAATAATAAGATAACTTGACTGGATGTCAAATAAATATTGAATATGTTTCTTGTTTTAAGCATACATCTTATTATACCCTTCCACATCCGTTATGCTTAAATCAAGGGAAAAACTGACAACGTGGTTAACTTAATTCAAGATTTAAAGGGTTAGTTCACCCAAAAATGAAAATTCTGTCAGTAATTACTCACCCTCATGTTGTTCCAACCCCGTAAGACCTTCGTTCATCTTCGGAACGCAAATTAAGATATTTTTGATGAAATCTGAGAGCTGGATCACTCCTCCATAGGCTTCTAAGACACGATGGGCCCTATCTTGCACCCAGCGCAATTGACTTTGTACACCGACGCATGTATCATTCCTATTTTGCACCCGCGCAAAGCGGACTTTTCCCTCCACAGAAGCACGTCGGTAAGTTAGGAAATACACTTGCACTCCCGGGGGCGGTTCAGCGCAAAGAGGAGGCGTGTTCCGGCGCAAACGTTCCTTCATGCTATTTTGCAGGTTTAGAAAACAATTGCGCCACTAACCAGGAAAAAATAGTTTAAAGTCAGTGGCGCGTTGCGCATGCTATTCATATGCTATTTTAAGGGCGCATGCTTGGCCATAATCAATGTAGCGTGTGCACAACGTGCACTTTGATTCTCTCATCTACACAGATGCAGCAGTTTTCATTTTTGCAAATCATAGATAGATAGATAGATAGATATAGATAGATAGATAGATAGATAGATAGATAGATAGATAGATAGATAGATAGATAGATAGATAGATAGATAGATAGATAGATAGATAGATAGATAGATAGATAGATAGATAGATAGATAGATAGATAGATAGATAATTTATTATAAAAGCATACATCTAGCTTACACATTTACCCAAATTATCATACGCCTGTTTAACCGAAGTTAATTTGGGTGGGTTTCTCCATCCCCAATGTCCTGGCGCGCGCCTGGCAAATCCGCCGTTATAATAGGAATCCGCTTTAGAACAAGCGCCTGCTCTTAAAGGGAATGTGAGATGTCGCTCTGATTGGTTTATTTCACGTTACGCCCAAACCACACCTATGGATAATGAAGCTACTTCAGACCAACCCCTTTAAGATTTGCGCCGGGCGCAAGAGGCATTTATCCCGCCGGGAAAATAGCAACAGCGCCGAGACCCGCCCACAAAGTTACTTGCGCTTTGCGCTTGACACTTGCGTTTCAGATCGTTAAAATAGGGCCCTATAACTTGCTGGCCCAGAAAATGCATTAAAGACATCGTTAATATAGTCCAAGTGACTAAAGGTGCGTCAATCTTAAGTTTATAAAGCGACGAGAATACTTTTTGTGCGCACATTTTTTTTAAAATAACGACTTTATTCCACTATTTATTTCCTTCTCTCTGGGCCTCGAGTGAGTTCACGTAGTGTTTTAGCGCAGCGCTTCTGTGTTGTATGTCACACGTACACTGTAAAAAAAAAAATTGAGAAAACTTCAAAGTTTAAGGCAACCAGCTGCAGGACATTTTTGAGTTTTCTCAACTTACGTGTTTGAGTTATCTCAACTTTTCTCAACTTTTTTCATGTTAAATAGTTGAATAAACTTTAAAAACTGAATTTGTCATACAAAACGTAAGTTGGATTTTTTTACAGTGTAGGCTCACTATTGACCGACGCTGGTCATGTGTGTGACGTGCAACACAGAAGCGCTACGCAGTTACACTACGTGAAAAAACTCGAGGCCCAGAGAGAAGGAAATGAATAGTGGAATAAAGTCGTTATTTTTGTGGGTTTTTTGCGTACAAAAAGTATTCTCGTCGCTTTATAAACTTAAGATTGAGCCACTGTAGTCACTTGGACTATATTAACGATCTCTTTAATGCATTTTCTGGGCCATCAAAAATATCTTAATTTGTGTTCCGAAGATGAACGAAGGTCTTACGGGGTTGGAACAACATGAGGGTGAGTAATTACTGACAGAATTTTCATTTTTGGGTGAACTAACCCTTTAACTTATGCAATTCTTAAGTAAATGTATCTTGTTTTAAGGATGTTGGTATATTTTGAATAAAAACAAGATAAAAATACTCATTAAGAAACAGATTTTTGCATAATTTTTTAGTGCATATTGTTAGGGCATTGAAAGTGAATATGTTAAATATGATTACAAGAAAATGAAAGAAAGCAACTGTACAAAGTAAAGCACAAAGTATTGTGTATATGGGTCAAATCAAAGGGGACAGTGATTCACACAATCTCATGCTGTTCGACAACAGAAGTTGTTCTCTTGAGCTGCCTGCTGTGTTACTGTTGAAAAATGGAGGAAAACAAAGAGACTAATGACTAAATCCATTTTATACACTATACTGAGTTTTCTCTCTGTGTCTTCTGTAGCAATTCATAAATATTTGGTCTGTTTTATCATTAAACATTTTGGATTAACTGTGTGGAATAGCTCCAAAATTGTTTTCTTATTGACATGCGCTTTATCTTTGTGTGCTCTCGAAGCCAAAATATGCGAAGACGACGTGAATGATATGTCAGTGAATGTATAAAATGAAATGTGGAATAAGTGATTACGTTTTTAATCTATCTACATTTCCTTAAGCCTTATGAAGCAAATGACTATATAGAAATAAGAGTTTCTGTGATTGAGGGATTTGCTGCTCTTCCAAACGAACAAATCCTGAATTTAAAAATATTTCATAACACAAAGACACACGAGGCTGTACCTTTTTGACTTTCTACCTGAGAATGAGAAAGGTATTTTCTACCTGATTAAATATTTTAAAAGCTTGACATAACTAGTTTTTTTATATTTATAAATGCCCAATAGAGTTATAAGATTTTATTAATTTACATTACTTTTCCAGGTCTAGAAGGTTTAGACTTAAGATCTGATCACACCAAGAATGATAACTAAAGGTAACTTTAACAATAACTAGTGTCCACTAGCCTGGGAAAACCCAGACTACTTCCAGCGAATTTTAATTCTCTCTCCAGGATAGTGAAGAGGCCATTCAAACTAATTTCTGTGCCGCCGAAATCGCGGCACCAATCAGAAACGTTTGGGGAGGGATTTACATGATGACGACAGCGCAGCGACGCTGAAGGAGATTTCATTACAAAGATGGATGCCGCCGTGGAACATCACTCGTTCGAATCATAGACAGTATATAAACGAATCAGTTATCGCATCTGTTTTGAGCGATTTAAACTTACCGTTTTCGTTAAAACCGGAGCAAAGAACAACACTCGAAGCATACGTCATCTCCTTCATCGATCTGATTGGTTTTATGACTATCCAATTGCGCCTAGAGGAATTTGAGCTACGTCGGTTGGTGACGCCCCTTTGGAAATGACATAGCTTCGCCAGACCCTACACTCAGTTTCAACTGAGAAGGGTCTGGTTTTAACCAGGCTAAATGTCCACACCAGCGGACGATATTGTTCTGTGTATTATATGCACACGCATCAGTTTTGTCATTCAGCTTTAAAAGCTTGAGCTCTTAATACAGAACGGATTCTGATTGGCTGTTAGTGTTGTTGTTGTTCATTAGCTTGTTCATAAATTGTGGAAATTGTTGTGAATGTAAGTACAAAGATATTGTTTCTCTGTGCTGTTAACGCGTTCATTTTGACAGTAGATAGATAGATAGATAGATAGATAGATAGATAGATAGATAGATAGATAGATAGATAGATAGATAGATAGATAGATAGATAGATAGATAGATAGATAGATAGATAGATAGATAGATAGATAGATGCATAGTCAAACCCAAATTTATTCAGACACCTTCAACATTTCTCACATTATCAGAGTTCATTCGCTATAGTTTAGAAAATGGTAATAAAATATGAAAAGAACTCAGAGTTATCAAATCAGTTTATATTTCAAAGGTTTTGTCCATCCTTCTGTTAGACTGTCTCACAAATGAATTAGGTTAAATAGCTGTCAGCTGTTAAATTTAAGTACACTATTAGATAACACCAGTTTAGTTCAACCAATTACCAAGCAATGCTTCATTTTGTTCAGTCTGTGGTGTAAAAAGGTCACATTAGCAATTAAAGAAAAAACACTTAAGCAAAACATAATCAGGTCAAAGTGTCTGAGTAATTTTGGGTCCCAAATTTGTATAAATTTTACTGGTAGTCCACTGTATGAAGAAATTGGGTATAATATGTCACAGTTTACTGTATTTTGCTATCCTCACTTACATAAATGAACTATAAAAAAAATTAAAAAAATAAAAAATGATATCTGGTGTCTGAATAATTTTTGGTTTGACTGTATATATACACACACATATACATATATTATATACAAACACACACACACACACACACACACACACATACATACTGTACATACATATACGTATATATGTATACGTACATATGTATACGTACAGTCGTACACACATACACACACACACATTCCCACAAAGAGGTGTCCTCAGTCAGCTCTGAAAGATCAAATCATCTACACGCCTCTGCTTATTCTCTTCTCATCTGGTTTCCTCTCCACGTGTCAGCAACTATAAACTCTGAAGGTGTCTAAAGTGCACTTTCTGCAGGCACAAAGAAAGTGACTTCACACTGTTTCAGGCCCATGTTCAGACCTGCAGGTGTCACAGATCATTAGACATGGGTCACCTCAATCAGACCTCCCCAAAAAACTGGCACATGGCACATCCAAAAAAAAAAAAAAAAAGAAGAAAACCTGGTCATGCCCTGAGGGAGAGGAAAGCAGCATGACTAAGACATGAGTAAGAGGACAGCTGAAAGCTGCTCGGCCACAAAAGCTTGTAACAGAGGAACTGTGAAGGCTGTCAAAACAAATCCAAGAAGGGAAAAATGCCAATATGTAGAAACAATCCAAAAAAGATAAGCAGGAAATAAATAAACATATGTTGTTTAACTGTTCCAGATCCCCTTCATATTAATTACCAAGAAAAAGCACCAATCACAGGCCAATTACTCCTCTGGCTGCTCAATTCCAAATTATATTTTTATTGCTCGCTATTAGGCAGTACAATTACATCCATCCTTGTCCACGGGAGAATTAATAATTCATTGGAAAGAAAGAGTCAATGATCCTTGCAGAGGGAATTCAAATGACCATTAAAGAATATGACTACCACCACAGCTGCTGGCAATAGTGTTACTGCAACCTTTGTAGAGTTATACTGCCTGAACACTTCCCACAAATCCCTTCCACAATAAAGATGATCACTTAAGTGCGAGTATTGAAAACAGGCAAAATATTGGGTCAATGACAAGTAATCGTGTCAACGATAAAGAAAAGAAGAAAAAAAGTTCTTATACAAGGACTTTTCGTATTGGTTTCATGGTTTTGAAAAACTTTTATACCGTTTTCAAGAAAAGCCTCCTTTTCCTTTCACCTTGAGCACACGTGTAAGTACACCTGTTAATCATTATTTAAATTAAATATATTTTTCAAGGCAAATATAGATTTTTTACATGTATAACAAATTAATCATGAAATTATTATGTTTTGGGTCAAATTATTAGATATTTTTAAAAATGTATTGACCTTGACACAGGGATCCTCTCTATGAGATCATATCATGTTGAAAAATATCTATTAGAATGTCAGCAATGGTTGCAGGAATGAAGAGTTGAGACAGGATTTAAGCACAGTAGTAACTTTTAATGACAATAAACCAAAATACAAACACGCAGTAGAATCAGGCCAGGTCAAAACCAAATCACTTAACGAATAACGAGAACAGACAAAGAACTGAAACTTGTTTCCTCGCATCCCTATCAGGGAATGACTTTGCAATCTTAACAATTAATGAGTAACTATGACAACAAATGTAAACATACTTAGAAACCATGACAACCAAGGGAACAAAGGAAAAACAAAACAAAAAAAAATCCCCTTTTTGTGAGCAAAAAGTACTTGGATGACCTACTTCTACCAGCGAGATTCTGAAGTGTGCAAATGATAGGCACTACTATCCCATGAGGCCACGGGAGATATACATATACACTTACACACACACACACACACACACACACACACACACACGACAATTTTTACTCTGTCCCTCAAAAATATCAAAATGAATTCAGAAATTCATAAAAAAAACATTGTTTTTAATTAACTTCAATATATACACTATGGGCCCTCTCTTGCACCCAGCGCAATTGACTTTGTACACCGACGCATGTATCATTCCTATTTTGCACCCGAAGCACAGCGAACTTTTCCCTCCACAGACGCACGTCGGTAAATTAGGGAATAAACTTGCGCTCCCTGGGGCGGTTCAGTGAAAAGAGTGTTCCGGCGCAAAAGTTCCCTGGTGCTATTTTGCAGTTTCAGAAAACAATTCCGCCACAGACCAGGATTGGTCTGGCGTGTTATTCAGATGCTATTTTAAGGGCGCATGCTTGGCCATAATGTAGCGTGTGCACAACGCCATACACTTTGCTTCTCTCATCTACACAGATGCAGCAGTTGACATTTTTGCAAACCATACATAATTACAAGGAAAAATATTCCACACGAAGGAAATCATTGTGGTGTGGATGAAGATGTGAAAAAAATAGGCATAAATCTAGCTTACACATTTACCCAAATTATTATACGCCTGTTTAACCGAAGCTAATTTGGGTGGGTTTCTCCCATCTGCATACAATGTCACTTCTCTGACTTTTACGGCCCTGGCGAGAACGTCGGTCTCGTCGGCTGTGAACCGCTCCTAGCGTGCGCCTGGCAAATCCGCCGTTATAATAGCAAACCGCCATGGAACAAGCGCGCCTGCTCTTAAAGGGAATGTGAGATGATGCTCTGATTGGTTTATTTCACGTTACGCCCAAACCACACCTATGAGTAATGAAGCTACTTCAGACCAACCCATTTTAGATTTGCGTCGGGCGCAAGAGTCATTTATCCCGCCGGTATAAGATCAGCCCACAAAGTTACTTGCGTTTGATACTTGCGTTTCAGATCGTAAAAATAGGGCCCTATATATAAAAATATAATGAATAAAATAATAGATGAAAAATTACCTATCACGCCAATGACCCTAATATCAATGGCAAGTATGCAGCCACTTGCGGTCTAACTATCTATAGATTGCAAGCATCTGTACTAAGCCGCAGGGTTGCAAGCAGAGCCAATAGCACCTCATTCTTTCAGGAAGTGTGCCCAAAACGAGCTGGCCTCTCCTACCACAATTACTCATATTTCCCTTACAACCCTCAGAGACGGTGGAAGACAGCAGTCATCCATTCTACCTGCAGAAAACAAGTGCTGCGCATCTCCGCCATGCTCAGCTCTGCTCACCCACTCCTCTGGGGAGTAAGAGGTTTAAGATGGGCATGAAATGCAGTGATTATGCCAGCAATAGAAGATGATGGGTTGATTGTGTTAAATCTGGCATTATCAGACACAGCCCAATCAAAGAGGTTATCTGGCATTTAGGGAGATCCGTGCAACAAAATTACATCAGATGAAAAGAACTCTAATCCTTGCGAGAGAATTAAACCGCTGAAAATGAAAAGGGTAACGTGTCATCACATGGCTGACGAATGAAAGAATGTTCTCAAAATAAAACAAACAAAACTTCTGAAGGAGATGTCAGGGTATCCCAGGATCTCAGTAAAATCTAAGTGGCGCTGTCGCTCAGTAGGGGTTCTAGAAAAAAGGAATAGGCCTCTTTCTAATGCTGGAATGAACTGGAATTTAAATTAAAAGTCTTGCTTGTAGTTTATTCCTTTGCCCTTTTCACTTGGCTGCAACTTTCTGCAACTACATGACAAGAGCAGACAGAAAAAAAAAAAAGTGCAAATGTTCCTTGTGAGATGGAGTCTCTGGGCTCCTGTGCAATTAAAACAACTGAGATTTTAGGGTGCACAATGAATAGCATGTAAAAAAATAAATAAAAAAAATCATGCAAATTCATTATAGATTTAATGTCAGTGAAAAGAGCATCTTGGGATGCAGCAAACAAAACAGCTCAATAATCCCCTTTCACACTAAAACCTTTCGACCTTCCAGTTCTACTTCCCAAACTCACAATGGTGAAAGCCCCACAGGAGCGTTGCATTAACCTGTTTATTTGCCCCTGAGATATGTGACCTTGACTCACGAGGCAAAGGCTTGTGGTATAAAACTCCGTCCCTGACTGCCACAGCCATCTGTGCCCTGAGGAGGTGGTCCCTCTGTGACTCCATAGTTCATACTCTCTCACTTCATACAAAATGCGGGCCTGAGCAGTTTCAATCCATCTCACATTCCCCAGGACAATAAAAAAAATTTACAAGAAAAAGCCTCTGATTATTTTTGAGGCATGTAAACCTTGTGAAAAAGAACAATTAAGAGTGAACTGAATGCACTGTAATGTTTTCAGACACTAGTTGCATGCCATTTACAATTGAATGAATGTATTTTAATAGTTACATTTTTATTAAATGCAGTTATGTCAGGATTATGTCCTTTTGTTCCTATGCGTTTTGTTTCTTGTGCTTCAGTTCAGTTTAGTCTTGATTATGTCTTAGTTAGTCTCCTTGGTTACTGACTGCGTTCAGCTGTCTATCATCTGTTCTGCACATTTCATTGTCGGTACTCGTCTTTGGTTTGTGTGGTTAATGATTTTATTCTCTGTGTATTCTCCTTGTGTGCATTCTAGCTGATTAAAGAAGTTATTATTACATATTCTGCGTCATGCGTTTCCTTAACCTTTAGAGTGTTTGTTTATTACCCACTTCAGTAGGACTTAAGTACATCTTTATATGTAAATTCAAAATTACCTCTATTGTCTTTAAAATATGATTAAAGGGGTCATGACATGAGAAATTTTTCTTGATCTTAGAAAAAAGTCTTGATCTTTTGACGCATAAAAAACACTGCAAGCTTTATAGCAAGTTGTATAGTTCTCTTCAGTACAAAAAGAGTGTGCAAAAAACTTTAAACTTTAAAACATTAAAATATTTTTGGAAAAAATCCATGTCATGATCCCTTTAAACTGTACTGCTGAATGTACTGTAGCATTTATGTTAAGCAAAAATATAATTGAAAGACCCACTGAAGTGCCTTGAAATGCGCAGCGTTATTCAGTGTGTTGACGTAAAATTCCACTGAAACCGGAAGACAGGGCGGGACATATCGAACAGCTCCTCCCCTTTTTTAAAATAGCCAATAGCATTTAGTTTATATCACAGCTCGGCCAGAGTCGTTGAGCTCGGTAACGCCACAGTTTCCACCTAATCTCTAACCATTTCTCCTCCTAATCTTAAAATCTTAAAATATAGCATTCTGTGCAGAATTCAAATGGGTCCGATACGTTTTCTGCTCTGCGCCGACTCGCGCGTATGATCCGCTCTGTGCTATCGGGTCTCTGCAAGTGCAGTTTGTTAAAAACTACAAGTGCACTAGGGCTTTGACTTTTGGCCAAAAATGATTTTCGAAGTTCGTTTGTTTATTAATATTAATATTCTAATATATTCTAATATTTATTAATAATATTTTGATGGAGATAGCATGGAGTCGATTCTGGCCTGCCTCGCCCCCAATCCCTCCCCCTCCTCCTCTTCCAGCTTACCGGGATGTAGTGTTGACAGGTGGGCTCTCATGTTGCTTGTCACCGCGTGGTATGTGAGTTTGGTCCTACATATTTTACACATCACTTTGTCCTTACTCGTGATTTTTCCCTGTTTCTTTAGGAACCCAAAGTAGCGCCACACGTTGCTTTTCAAATAGTCAGGAGTGTAGATTTTGAACTCCTCGTTGTTGTTATAGGCGTTGGCGCGGCCATTGTTTTGGTATGCAAAATAGGTGCTAACCAGGACGCTAACACCACCTACCGGAGCCCAGATGACCAATAACAGCCTTGCTAATGAGCTCGCGATTCACAACTTCACCAGGCGTGAAAAAGCCACGGAATCTGAATTGAAAACAACGTTTACAAGCAAACACATTTACCAAAAATAATGCCCATAACAGGTTTGAATATTAAAGGCTGCCTAATATTCGTACGAATATCACTATTCTTTTTAAACATTCAAATTATAGTCAAAGTTCGGAGTCAAAGCCCTAAAGTGCACATGGGAAGATTCCTGTCAAGGCCATTTATTGAGACAAAGGAGGATTATTTAAGTCAGTTCTGCGCCGTCTGAGAACGATGAACACTTCTATTTGTGTTCTAAACAGTGCCGCCTTGTATGCCTTCGATTTCTGAAGCCATCTGCCGCAGCCTGATACTGAAGTACGCGACAGATTCCTCTCTAACAGAAACATCAACACAACCAGGCAGCCGTACAAATGAAAATAATCCATTCCATCAAAATCTACCGCAGCAGACAAAGGAGATGTCATGCGTGTCAGAACAAAGTGTGAAATGTTTGTTTCATCATGCTGCAGGCCTTCCGCGCAAGACAATAGACAAGCATCAGAATGTAGCCGTTAGTCAGCCATGATACAGCCGTAGGGGAAAAGAAGGGACAAATTACAGCTAATTGCAAGTTGAAAAATCAGGAAGGGTGAGAGGAGGGGCTGTAATTTTGTGTTCCGAATCCAGTGCATAAAAGCCTTTGAGAGGGCTGGCGGATGATCGCGAAGAGCCTGCGTTCACCGCTTACCGTATCGCCAATACCTTTTATGGAGAGAAGAAGGCTGTATCGCTCTATTAACAACACGGAGAACTGAATATTTATGACTGGAAATGTAGAGTCCTTGGATATAGAGCTGAAAAGAGGATGAAAAAAGTAAATGGTGCTTTAAAAACAGTCCAATTTACCAGAGATATGTTTTCCCTTTGAAAACCGAAATTTCATTAAATGTCCAGTGACAGCGGAATGAGAAATGTATATAGGAATCTAAATAAAGCGAACTGCTGAGGACTATAATCAGCCATGACAGGCAGGCAGATGTCTGCATAAACAAATTAAACTGTATGCAAGCAAAAATATCCTGATTTAAAGCATTAAGACCCTTTCACATGCAATGCAAAATGAAAAAGTGAAACAAATCGCTGACGATTGGTCTATTCACACCAAAAGAGAAACAAAGATCTGTCGGGCTAAACGAAAAGCAAATGCGCGACGGGACAACAACACCTTTCAGCTGGTCTGCCATCCGGCTCTCAAGATGATGATATAGCCCGCTTCCTTGAAGATGACAGTTAAACCGTTTCAAAGAACTATACAGCACAAGACAAGTGAGCAAGACCAAGACTAATGTCTTGTGACATAACTGGTAACAAAAAAAGAGAAAAAGATGCATATGATGCATCACACAGGGAACATCATTTTACTGTTTTGCTGTGAATTATAATGTAGCTAATAAAAAAATAAATAATAAAAATAACAATACATTAAAATGTATGTATTTTTTGTTGAATATTATGTAGATTTAAACTGTAAATTATATGGTAATTTATACTTTTCACTTCCAAAAACCACGTAAAATTACATATAATGTGATGTTAAACCATTTTAAAGATCTTTCACCATATATGGTTGCTTAACCAGTAACTTAAAGCTGCAGTATGTATCTTTTTTTATTAATAAAATAACAAAAAACATTTATAAGATATCAGTCTCACTACTGTACCCTGATTCGCAACGCTAAGCTTATAGAAGTGATTTTTAATTTGAGTTCTCATGTCCGATTTCGCTAGAAATGTCAGTTTGCGGTCATCCGTCTTTGCATGGTTTTGTCACATCCGTAAACAGACGACCCGGCTACTATTTGGCGTGTGCCGAGGATGCAGTTGCTTAGAATTTAAACTTGTCATCTAAATGGCTGCTTTTAATCTAGAAAGGTCCGAACGGTCTAATTGTTGGCATCTGGAGAAACACTTGAAACCTCAAACTGCAGAGAGGCTGCTGTCAAAAAGGAAAAGCGACAGAGTCCGTGCTAAAACAAGAGTAGATATCAACATGGAGACAACTCAGAAATCTGAAGGGATTGAAGACTGACAGAGAGATGTGTTGTTTTTTTTGTCTGCTGTCATCTCGATGTACAATGACAGATCCACTCTGATGTGGTGATCACAGATTAATCCACTCACTGCAAAGCAAATGGGTGGAGCTTGACGTCCAGCTCCCCCTCACTGGATGCAATATGGGTGGAGCTAGACATCCAACCACACCCTAAAGCTAAACATAACTCCACCCATTACATCCACAGAGGTGAAGCTGGACTATATATGTCAAACTATTACGTCTAGAGAGGGGGAGCTAGATGTCACTTGGCTCTGCATTGAGAGCAGTGCTGAAACACAACCCACGTAAAAAATAACTCAGCCAGTAACTTGCAATTTTATGTTTCAAACAGAGTTTGCTATAGAGAGGAAAAATTTTCGTACTACCAGGTTTTTACAATAGACTAGCCTTTTTTTCTGTAAGATAAGTGACGCGAGACGTGTAGCCAAGTATGGTGTCCCATACTCGAAATTCGTGCTCTGCATTTCACCCATCCAAGTGCACACACACACAACAGTGAGTATTGAACACACACACACACCGTGAACACACACCTGGAGCATTGGGCAGCCGATTGGTGGCAGCAATTCAAGTTACAAGTCCAACTCTCTAACCCATCCAAGGTCATAACTGCTCCCCTGAACAAGAATCCAATACCTAGATCTATTCAAAATCCTGTTTGCAATGAATATTTGTGCTTGGTGTGAATAAACCATAAAGGACTCTGAGCTCCACAAAAGTCTCTTAATCTCTAACTGTGAGCCCTAGATTTCCTGAAACACAATACTAGTTTGCAGTCAGGTTTCCAACCTTTGAGCGCCACTAACTGAGAGGCATTCTTCATGCAAAAACCATTTTTCAACATGGCAGTTCTAGCTGAGCAGAAGAGGTTGTGTTAAGCAGAAAGGTCCATAAAGAAAGCAAGTGAGACTGAAGTAAAGAGCACGATTCCAGTGTGTCTTTATCAGCAAGCAACTGATGTTCCAAATACTGTAATGACTGCAATGATGACTAATGAGTCGTTAGGCAAATTTATGACCTTGCAGAAATCTTTCTTCTGAACCGCAGGAGTGTGTCAGTGATGCAGGGACAGCAGAATGTGAAGGGTTACGTGAGGGCATGCAGAAGAACGTCCCTGAGAGAGACCAAACAGCTGGTGTTGCAAAATGAAGAGTGGAGCATTACAAGGTTTTGTCATGAAGGCACAACAGTAAAATGCATGAATTATGTACTATCAAATAAGGAAAAAAAATCCTTCAAAATTTCCTATTCAATTTCGGATAAACATCTCTGAGAAAAATATACTCAACAATAGCACAATATGTCAGTGCAAATAGCAACGTCTTATTCGGTAACACTTTACAATAAGGTTCATTAGTTAACTACATTAGTTATGAACTAATAATGAACTGCACTTACGCAGCATTTATTCATCTTAATTTCAACATTTACTAATTGAAGAAACACTGAACAGCTGTATTGTATTTCCTAACTGTAGCAATGTTCGTTGTTATGGGAAGGAGGAGGCGGGAACCGGTGAACATTCTCAGACTTTAATAATAAAATGAACAAATACAAAACGAAAGTAAAAGACAGCGGCCCCTCACAGACAAGTGCTGTCACATATAATAAAACATAAGTCCAACTAAAAATGTCCAGGCCTGGTCCTCTCTCAATCTTCACTGTCGTCACTCCGTGTGAGATCCTGCTCGCCACACTAACGTTAATAAAGATGAACAAATACAGTAACAAATGTATTGCTCATGGTTAGTTCATGTTAGTTAATACTAATACTAAACTAATAAACCTTCTTGTAAAGTGTTACCTCTTATTTTCTAAACACCTGCAATCCAGTTTAACCAAATGCTAAATGGACTGAAATAGCGTGGAAGTGTGAACATTTAAATTCCATTTAATGCTTGATTCTGATTGGCTGATGAACGTTCTAAGGTGTGCACATTTTTTGCAGGAAACGCACAGGTAAGTAGTTCGAGGCAAGTTTTAAAACAATTTTAAAATTGTTTAAAATCAATAAAATCAATTTTATTTTGTAATCATTTTTGGGGTCAGTATCTTTTTTCAAAGTACAATGGTATTACCTTCTAATACAGAACTATATCACTGGTACTACCACAATAACAGGGTTTCTATATATATATATATAAATATAATCTTTTTTTTGTGTGTGAAAACAAGCAAACAATACATAAGTATTAAAAAATAAGCCTACATCCTAGTTACTGTAACACTTAAAAAGATAACTTAATGTTCAGTGGGCAACAAGAAAACATTGTGTATCATATATAGAATATTCAGAACGTGCACAAGATAATAAAAACACTTCACTTTGAAATAATTATATCACAATTACAACTGCAGCTGCAGAGATGAGTCACATTAATTACTTTAGGTTCATTAGCAAATAAGTATGTGTCAGCTACTAAAAAAGTGTGACAATTAACACTTTGAAAATGCAAGTTTTCAAAGCCTCAAGAGGCACTATCAAACAACTTAAGAGGACAAACAATCTGTGCCCGAAATGCGGTTATGTCTGTTTCATAAATAATGACAGCCAAATCCATTTTATTTGTATAGAGCCTTTCGTAATGCATATTGTTTCAAAGCAGCTTTACAGAAAATCATCCCTTAATGCCTCCAGTGAGAGAGCCGAACATGGAGGACCGGCAGCGGTGAAAGGCAGCAGTGGTGGCCATCCAAAGCTCATCAATACAGACAGACAGCCGCTTCACACGCTGGTTGCTTAGTGCCACAAAAGAACAGCCTCAAAAATGACCACAGGAATAAATAAGCTCCTCTGTGACCCAATCAACACAAAACCTGTACACTGAGCTTCACAAAACTGACATTTATGGCAGGGCTGCCATTCAGAAATCACTTGTATCCATGACAACGAACAAAGAGCCATAACTTGCAGTAAGAAGCTCACAACATGAACCCTCATGAGCAAAGTAATGATGTCATGGGTAACCCTATTTACTGCATCTATGCTCAGGATAAAGGTTCAGTGGGGTTCAATGTAGAACACTAGGGTTCTTGACTCAATTTTAAAGCTTCTTTATAAAGGAGAAATGTCTGAAATTATTGCATACGGCTTTCATGTTTAACAAGTTTTTTTAGTTTTTTCCACTGATATATTTTGTGTGAACTGTTTAATTCATAAAATGTTATTAAAATTAAATCCCCAAAAATATCCCATGAGGGGATCCCCTAACATTTTACTCATGTATTATATTATATTGTATTATATTGTATTGTATTGTATGCAAAAAATATATAATTTTCCTATAATTGTTAATTTTTTTCCTTTTTATAGGAAAAAGCACAAGGATTCCGATATTCTCAGATCAGTTTTAGGCCTCATTCATAATGGAAATAAATCTGATATGAATCGGATATGTGCATTTGCATCAGCCATGTTATCATTTCATCTGCATCCATTGCCGTCTTTACTTCCTTTTCTGCCTGAGCTTTTGCCGGGTCAGTACCTCTACCTTGGGTTGTTTCGCCAAGTCAAGTGTATGGTGCAAATGCAGATATCGGATATGGGTCACTTTTAAAAGAAGAGCGGATATAGTCAATCGTTTCTTCTAAAAGAGTTTTTTGTTTAGAAGAAAATCAAAGGATGCCCTCAACCTCCAACCAAGGTCCATTGTTCTATATCAGGGATTTCCAAACTTATGTAAACCAAGCCTCTTTGACCTAACATATTTACTTGAAATGCCCCTTGATTTTAAAGTCCCCCTGTGGTGAAAATCAAGCTTTTAATGTTGTTGATATGTCTATGTGGTGTTTTTAATATGCTTTAAGTCAAACCATGTGTAAATTCATAAGTCGACACCATTGCTGAGTATTTTCTCCTTTAAACTGCAGTGAACCAAAGACCGTCTCGAAAACGCGGTTTGAAATCGCTGGATTCTGACATCACAAACTACCTTGTAACCAATCAGGTCAACGTGTGATCGTCAATGAGTGGATATCTGAGCTGGTGCGAGTGAGTGGAGGCGGGGCTCATTTGCATATTCACGGGTACCCGTATACTAAATGAGGCAAGGGTGTAAAGTTACCAAGGAAAACAAATTTAAATATGTAATTTTGGTGATCAAAGATGAGTTTTAAGGGATAATATTATTGACTACAGGGGGACTTTAAGTTAATATTCCAATAAGTTGCATGTTTACAGTTCTCAAAAGTTTGTTAAATGGTCAAATGACATGCAGGTAAACAAATTAGAATTTTTTTAGTAGGCGTTTTATTTTTAATGTTTTCACTTTAGAATTATTCATTTTAATTTGACATTTTTATGATTAAATCACTTATTTTTTAGCAAATGGCATCTAACAGTTTCAAAGTGAAAGTAAATAATATATGAGAAAGTAAATGTCACAAAATCACTTTTTTTCCACGGGATTACAACAGAGCAGTGCACTTCACCCACTTTAAGCATTATGCGTGTTATCCTCTTGTTTTGTAGTCAACATGATATATTTTTATAATAATATAACACTGACAGTAGTGTCATCTGCAGCATTTCCTACTGTTCTATAGTTGCCATTTAATTAAATATGCAAAACCAGATCTGAAGCAGACACATTTAGATGAGTGATTCTACAGGTGTCCCCATCACCTTGTCGCTGAATGGCTTGTATTCACAGCTGTCTTCTTTAATCTTCTTTTATTCATTTGGTTGGCAGAAAAAAATGCTTTTTGGGATTCTTGGCTTTTTTAAGGTGCGAAAAAACCCTGCACAACATTTATACATGTTATTCTTTCTAAAAAAAAAAAAAAAAAAAAAAAAGTTCCCAACTTGAAATGATAAAGAAATGTAAAAATTTTATGAATAAAAGAAGTAAAATGCTTTCCTGAATCATTAAATAGATTCCACATCATCATTTACCCACCTTTATGTCATTCTAAACCGGTTTTACTTTCTCTTCTGAGGAACACAAAAGATGATATATCTCCTCACAATGAAAGTCACTGTGGTCCTTTGAAAACACCTGAAACATTCTTCAAAAAAAAAAATCTCTTTTGTGTTCAGCAGAAGAATGAGGTTTTTTTCATGCAGTTTTTTTTTTTTTAGTGTAGAATTTCAAAAAGCAAACTTTTCTGACTCTTCAGCTGGTTGACTAACATATTTGTAGGTATATACTTTGTTTTCCTGTGTACATTGTTACTTCCAGCTCCATTATTGATTTTAAACACTTGGTATGTATGAGTAATTTAAAAACACTAAACTATTTTTCGTTCAGGGGCTCATGACAGCTTGGGGGTCTAAGTTATGCCTTGTTAAGTTGTGGGTAATCACATATTGATCACTGGCTATGTAGCATTTCATTAAAATTACACTTGACACTGCTATTAACCCTGGATCCCTCAGCAATCTGAGTAAATAGGTTGGTGTAGTGTTGTACTTCTGTTGAGTGGTGTTGTGCCCGGATAGCTACAGTACGTTGTCATTTGTTCGTTGTTTTAGGTGAATTGTAGGCCTGCGACACTGGTAATTGGATAACAGTGTACTTTACTCTTAAAGGGACAGTACATCATTTACTCACCCTCATGTCATTACAAATCAGTGTGACTTTACTTTTCTTCTGTGGAACTGAAGATATTTTGATAATTGTATTTGCTTTTATGTCCATAAAATAAAAGTTAATGGGGTCCAGAAAGTCAATTTGTCTCATTCAATAATAACTATGTGGATTATTCCACCAACTTCTCACCATTTCAAGATTACATTTCTATGTATAAAATGTCATCTTAATACATTTCAGAACTCCCAGAGTAAGTACTTTTTGTGTACATGTGGTTTCAGATGTTCCTACTTTTTCAAAATGTAAAAAATGTATTGGAGAATCATGATTTGTTCATGAAAACATAACTTCACATAATTTTGCGCACATGCACAGTGAAAGACATATTGTTCTTAAAAAAAAAAAAAAAAAAAAAACTTTAGTGCTCCACAAAAGAAAGTAAAAATCATCTCATTACACTTTAAAGTCAGAATGAAATCAAAATGGAAAATTCATATTTAATGGAAAATTTCCTCATAAAAACCCCTTGAAATCTTCAAATCAAAATAACTTCCCCTCCCTCTTGCAGCGATGGTGTGTTTTTCGGCAGGACAATCTGTCACTCACATGAGATCGATCAATCAATAGCAAACCACAACCATCTAACGATCCAATCAAGTCCAGTAATGCATTTTTTTCTTGTTCAAGAATCCATTTCACTTGGATATACATAACAAAAGTGAAGAAAAGACTAATCGCAACTTCCATTTCATGCCAACTTTAAGTAGAAATCAAAATGCAATACCTCTCAATTCGAAAAAAAAATTCCTAGCAGGGCAAGACACGGCCAACTTTGTCCTCAGTGTATTTTCTGACAATGAAACATGAACGATTTACAGTTATATCATGTTTCATCTTGTAACTAATTACCCTAACTTGACCAGATTGGGTTATAAATATGCAGCCGTTTATGTAGGAGGGAGATGAAGTTCTAATGGTGGCAGTAAAAAAGGCAGGCAGAGTGGGCAGAAGAAACAGATGGTTAGTGCTTTGGAGAGTTGGAGAGGAAGGTTGGCATGTCTGAATCTAATGCCATGCAGTGGAGAGAGGAGACGCGTCAATGATTTAATGAAGTCCTCTCCTCAGCTCCTCTAGAGAGCCGCTTTAATCTAAAGCCATCGCTGCACAGCTCTTCTCTGACAGGTGCAGGAAATGCAATCAGCATTACATGAGAGTCCTCCACTACAGTAAAGCCACGAATTAAACGCCTTTTCGGTCAGAGGCCTTTCCCCGTCTCTCAAACTCAACATACATGGCTGATTGTAGTAAAAGAACATGACACCCTAAATAATTAATTTCCTGAAAATAACTATTATTTTGAGTGGCTTTCAAAACCACGACTGCTAGAAACGGAAGGGTAATGATCTCTAGACTATCCCAGCTGTGAGCGCAAGTCATTTGGCAGTGTTGATTTTTTGAATAAATATTAATACTTTTGCATGACTGTATGCATTGACTAAAATAAAGAATAATAATAATGTGCCATTATGTTTAATGCATTGATTGCAATAGTGGGTGAGAATTTTGATGGAATAAATATCTATTACTCACTCATTTGTTGTGAAACAGTTTGTGAGGAGGCAGTCAGAAGCATTCTTCCCTCTAGCATTCTGTATATATTTACTGATCACAGCTATAAATAAAATCTGTTTGGCTGTAATTGCCTTAAGGGCAAAATTTGTGTCCGAAATCAACGGATGGTGTTATCTGTGCTGATATATCTAGGACATCTAGGGCCCTATCTTGCACCCAGCGCAATTGACTTTGTACACGACGCATGTTTCATTCCTATTTTACATCCGACGAACAGCGGACTTTTCCCTCGGACGTCAGTAAATTAGGGAATGAACTTGCGCTCCCGGGGGCGGTTCAACGGAAAGAGGAGGCGTGTTACGGTGCAAACGTTCCCTGGTGCTATTTTGCAGTTTCAGAAAACAATTCCGCCACAGACCAGGAAAACCCTAGTCTAAAGTCAGTGGCATGTTATTCAGATGATATTTTAAGGGCACATGCTTGGCCATAATGTAGCGTGTGCACAACGCACATACACTTTGCTTCTCTCATCTACACAGACGCAGCAGTTGCCATTTTTGCAAACCATACATAATTACAAGGAAAAATATTCCACATGAGGGAAATCATTGTGGTGTCCATGAAGATGTGAAAAAAATTGACATAAATCTAGCTTACACATTTACCCAAAATATTATACGCCTGTTTAACCGAAGCTAATTTGGGTGAGTTTCTCCCATCCCCAATGTCACTTCTCTGTGTTTTACGGCCCTGATGAGAACGTCGGTCTCCTCGGCTGTGAACCGCTCCTGGCAAATCCGCCGTAATAATAGCAATCCGCCATGGAACAAGCACGCCTGCTCTTAAAGGGAATGTGAGATGACACTCTGATTGGTTTATTTCACGTTACGCCCAAACCACACCTATGAGTAATGAAGCTACTTCAGAACAACCCATAGACCTGCGTCGGGCGCAAGAGTCATTTATCCCGCCGGTATAATAGCAACAGCGCCCGAGATCCGCCCACAAAGTTACTTGCGTTTCGGGTTTGATACTTGCGTTTCAGATCGTTAAAATAGGGCCCCTAGGGTGAGTTGGCCAAATAAGGGTATGTCCCCCAAAATAATGAGCCATTTTTTCCATTGAAGTTGTAAAAAAAAATATTAAAAAATAATGCTTTCTGTCCTCCTCAGTTGGATTATAGATGTTTCCTTTTCAGCTCCGTAATATTTCGTATTAAGTGTTATTTAAAATGACCTGTTGTAATAAAAAATGTATGCATAAAATGTTATTTATGTCTGTTCATGGGCTGGTGATCCTCTTGATTTAACATCTTGTCTTTTCAAAGGGAAACGCATTTTCTTAAAGTAAAAAAGGTTCTGATAGTGTAACCATTTGTGGAATTTAAAAGCTACCTTCACCCATGTAGGGAATGATCATCCTTCACACTAAACATGTTGAAGTACCTAAGGGAGCATGAAAATCACCAAACATCTGGGGATTCAGTGGCCCAATGTAAACCTCAGCTATGCTATCTTTTATTGCTTTAAAGGCTCTGAAATGCATGAAATATAAATTGTATTGGAGTCAGAGATACATAGGATGGAAGGCCATAACAGTCAGGGCTATCCAACTGAAAACCCAGAGGAAGATATAGACAGGGATAAAGCAGATCACAAGAAGAGCTCTCTCCAAACAAGTGCACTGAAATCCCATTATCCAGTGTAGATGGTAACCAGTAGCAACACATTTACTTGGTTGTAAAACAGTATTTGCATAGGATACAGAGAGCACATTCTACGAAAGAGTACAAAGTAGGGCCTGAAACTCAAAAATGCATTAAAATGTTTTCTTTTTCAGCAGTGCTTTTCAAAAATACCAACTTCAAGAGGCCAAATTTAAATATTATTCATTTTATTTTCTATATTAATTTTTGTCTTTGGCAAAATAAATGTCAAATATTACATTTTTGTAGTAATTTCTACAAAAAAAACAACAAAAAATTCAATAATACATTATGCCTAAATTGTAATCAAATATATCTGATATGTCTCAAAAACTATATCTAACTAATAAGTACTGTAAAGATACTAGGACCTCTGGTACAGTGACCAGACCTTGGCCCAAACTTGCCTTTAACACAATTATTGGTCACTGTGATTCAGGAAAATCCTTCTTCATATCGGGCTCCGCACTGAGACCTTGAAAGTTCCCCATTTTGTGTGAGTCCATCAGTTTCAGTCAATAAATCAATGTCAGATTGAGATTTGTTTGCCCCAGGAGAAATGGGACACCACTGACTTCCCGTGAATAGAATGAAAATAAATTCATAGCATGTCCGAATTTTCCAGAAAAACTGCATAAAAATTGCACGCCGGCAGAACGCCATATTTTCAAACACATTTGCGAGCACGCTGACTGGGCATCATATAAACATAATTTAAAATGATTGCTTTATGAATCATTAAGTTTGATAAATTATTCAATTATATTTCACATTTCCCACTTCATTCATAAAATATGTGACCCTTATTAGTCGCAATAATGCATTGCATGAAATTGTCCGCCAGTTTACTTGAATAACATTGACTAATAACTGTTTTTGGGTCGAGATCTGGTCACTGTACTGGAGGTCAAGAAGGTGCTTAACTTTGACTGCCCAGTCAAATAACATAGAGCACGCTATAGGGTTGATTAGAAACCGCTCAGCTCGATGCAGGATGCTTTGTGCCATGTCAGCTTTGAAGAGGAAGTTTAATTATATCCCAGAGGAACACTCACAGTATCTCAAATACAGTGAGGTCAGTTCCTGCGTTCCACTCTTCCTGTTATACTTGAGGTAAAAGATCATTAGCATTCAACTCAGCACGAAGCAGCAAAAACACAGGCTTATTTGGCCAATTCGTCATATACTTTTGAGCAAGAGTCAAGATAAGATAGATTCATTGCCAATTTTTATTCTGAGTTCTGAGAAAACAATTGAACGAGAGCTCCGAGGATGACTAACATCCTGGACTAGCACGGGAAAGTTTTGTTCAAATCACAGCGGGATACAAACATTAGATTTTGTATTTTATCCCAAATGTCAGTGCAAACATTTATGCCATCAAAATTCTCAAACAAGAGCTGACATGCTGCAATCAACCGTCTCAGAGAAGCTGATCAGTGCATCAGTTATGACTGCTAAAGGGAGAAATGTTTCAAAGACATCCGAGTCACTTCTGTAGCGCTGCATGGGACTTGCAGCATTCATTCGGCTTGGGTCAATTGGAAAATCGTGTTAGGTTAATATCTAGATTTGAATGGCCCTGCTTACCATGTCCTTGCAGCACCCTCGCATTATTCATCTGTAGTATAATCCCCCACGGTAGTTAAAAACTTTTGTTTTTGTGAAGTCAGAGGATCTAAAAGAAGCGCTAATCAAACAGTCCGAGAGGCAGAGAGGGTTTGATACCTACATATGAAACTGTATCAAAGCGCAAGTCTGTGTCTCTGTTCTTTAAAAAGGTTACTAGCTTTCAACTGCACCTCATCAGCCAATATAGTGGCAAACCTTGGCTGGAGTTGCACACTTCAGTTCACATTATGGTATTTTAATTAACAGCATCGCTGTCAATTAATTTTTCATTCTCTAATTAGCACAAAGGAACTGATTCATCACATTTGACAAATTTGTCAAAGAGCCTGAAGTGGCATAAGGTGGTGCCTTGTATGGAGGAGTGGGGGGGGGATTTTTTTTAACATGAAACAGAAAAGTGGTAAAAAATTTAGACTTTTTTGGTGTTTTAATGAGAGCCTGTTGGAGATGATGAAAAATGTATCTGATTAGGCCCACACAGAGACTGTGAAATCTAAGCTTTAAAAAAAAAACACACAAAAAAACACATCCTCCGCATGCACATCCACTTCTTGAATGTTGATGAATATGTCATGACACATTTTTAGCCAATTTTATTATGCTTTCAACAATCAATATGAGTTCTCCCTAGGGATGCACAATATATCAGCGCCATATCAGCTATGAGCCAATATATTAGCTCTTTTTTAAATTTAATGATATTTGATATTTAATTAATTCAGACTTTTAAGATCAAGTTGGCTTTTTCCATTATCTAGCACTAAATTAAAAGCATCATGATAGAACAACGATTTAAACCATAGGCTCATTGTTCACAAGAATATTCAAAGGCCCTCATGTCTTTTCCAGTTGTTTATGATTCTCTGAAAAAGGATTGAAAAAAGGAAGTTTTGCGAAAGTAAAACCCCTTTGTTTGGCCTTCCGAAAAGTGATGAAATTGGGAATCATATGTTAACATTTATTAATAATGGCGTTCTGAGTACAGCCCAAAAGTTATCTTGTGCACAGCGCATTTTACGGAGGACAGCCTCCTGAACCTGGCCTGGTACAACGCCGGCCATGAACAACTAAATAAATTAGAAATCAGGGGCGTTTCCTCTGAGGAGGCAAGGGAGGCAGCGCCTCCTCAAAGAACTGGATGAGAAAATAAATCGTATTACAAAAATAAAACCGCACTAATATTACAAAATGAGACATTAAAAGGTGTATAAACCACTCGTTTTTCTAAAAACAACAGCAGGTAAAGTTACAGCGGGACGCCGTGTCTCTCTTGCCTCTCCTGAGCCCCATTGTGTTTTATCTGAGCCCTTAAAGCATGCGGTGGGTTTGATGGGGGTAATTGAGAATGCATGGGGGAAAGTCACATGAGAGGAGGCAATGCCTCCATTGTGCTATGCTTGGATATGATTGGTTTGTGCAATAAATAAAACAGCTAAACATCAGGTCACAAATAAAAATGTATTGTTTAAATTGTTACAGCATTTATTTATAATTTTTGAATAAATGTAAAAATTTAGGGCCAGATTTACTAACAGCGTGCACCAGCGCAAACTCTTTTGGCATTAAAAAACTACTGTCAGGATTTACTAAAGACACGCAGTGAAAAATTAGCGCTGAAAAGGCGCGGACATAGTTGTATTTGCGGCTGACCTTATTGCATATGCATTTGTAGGAGTTTCCCTTTCAGACGCAAAATTTATGGGAGGAGGAGAGTATTATATTATTATAAATGTACTGCTGGTGTTTACGCCATTATTTATCGGCCCCCAAAAAGCATATTCTTTATATTATTTCCATGAATACTCTTTTTAAAAGTATGCTAATATGAACTACTTCTTCCCAAGGGTGGGTCAGTTGATTATCTGCAAACTTTCTCTCACAGATGAATTACTCATTTATGAACAGAACTAATTTGAATGAACTGATACTTGGAGTTGATGATGTCGAGTGTCCTAAATCAAACTTGCGACTCATCTGCAGCCTGACTATGATAGACTACATCCCTTGAGAGTTTCACAAAGGCACAATATAATTTTTTACACATCATTAGGCTACCCAAGCAAACCTGCTCAACAATAAACTGTTGCTCCACTGTCATTGCAATCTTCCATTCAGAGCAAGATTGCACACCCATCCAGAGCACACCCATTCCCCGTGCATTTCAAAACAGATGGTGAGAGACAGATATTGATACAGTCATGTGAACTGACTCATCGCGGAAGTAATTTATCTTAATTGAGAACGGAACCTACCCGGGGTGAAAAATGACATTAATTTACTATATGATTAAGTGAATAACCGACTAAGGTGGAATGAAGATCAAGAGCCACGAATATGAGCCGTGAATATCATTTTTAAAAAACGCATTATGTAATGTAGGCCACAGGGTCTTTTACAAATTCCTTTCTAAAATCACTCTTTTATACGCTCCTCTAAAGTTCTGCCAACCAGATTTTTCTCAGCAAAGTTCTCTGATAGAGCATCATAAAACTACATGTAGATTAAAAAGGAAACTTAATTAATTACAGTGCCTGCCAAAGCTATATTCCCCTTATGCTCGAATCACTCTGGTGTTTTATAGATGTTGCAACTCAAAGCCTGTGTAAACGGTCAGTTGGACAGCCAGAAAAGTGCACAGGCGAATTGCACTGGGCAATACTGGCAGTGCAGGAGAGACGAGAACATGGCCTTCCATTTACGAAGCCTGACCCTATTTTGTAAGCTGACTGGCTGTGTATGAAGGGAACGATGTGAGGTCGGTGTTGTTTTTGTATGGAATAATAATGAGAGGAGCTGTGACCGCTACTGCTGATCCTGCATGTGTTCCCAGCATTTGGGAGGAACAATAATGAATAGAACACAGGTGTGTGTTCGTGTGTGTACGTGGCCATGTCCGCTGCCCTTTACCTTGGCAAACGGTTTGCAATTGTTTTATTGTCCGGAATAATCAGGATTCACGCCGTGATGCGCTGCAGGTCTGAAATCTATTTCTAGAGGCTAACAAATAACTAACACGGAATAAAAGCACAGCTAGACTGTTTAAGAGGCCTGACCCATTTCGAGAGGACTTAACAATGCACATGCTTCCACCGTCTCGCTGTTCCTCCACCCACTGCTAACACTGCAGGTCTAATGTACCATGAGTCAAACGTTACAGTCAGTGCTCTAGGGCAGGAGAGCTCCAGCCCATTAAGTTAACACAGAGCCACACATCAAGATGATGGGTGATAGAAAGCAGAAAATGTTTGTCGAAAGGACCAGACAACGTATACACCACAACAATGCTAGAGAGATTTCTCATCAGAAACACAAGCGACTGCTTTTTTGGTGTTAAATGGTGCTGAAATTCGTATTTGTGTGTATTTATTGATGCGATGCTTAACCAACAGCCCATTGACCAAAGAACTGTACATTTTAAAAACCACATACAAGGACAATCAACCACAAAAACATAACAATAAAACCAGAGATTACATAAAATAAATAAACCCCACAGATGGAATATACAACCAGTTTTGATTACCCTGCCACATCAAATGCTAATGCGAGGAGATATTCTTTTAACTTCGTTAGTGTGGGTGCCAATCTGAGGTAAAGAGGTAAATCATTTGACAGTTTAGGAGCTGCCATTGCAAATGCACAATCTCCACTCATTTTTCGTCTGGTCCCAGGAATCGTAAAAGGTCAGCTGACCTTAAAGACTGTTTCGGCTCATATTTCTTAATTCCACCAAATATGGGGAAGCTAAGTTATGTCTTAGCTCTTGGGTCCAGAGCATCCCAAACATGCTCACTGGGTGACATGTCCAGTGAGTATGTTGGCCATGCAAGAACTGGGATGTTTTCAGCTTTCAGGAATTGTGTACATATCCTTGCAACATGGGGCAGTGCATTATCATACTGCAACATGAGGTGATGGTCGTGGATGAATGGCACAACAATGGGCCTCAGGATCTCGTCACGGTATCCCTGTGCATTCAAAATGCCATCAATAAAATGCACAGTGATGGGAATAACGGCGTTATAAATAAACGGCGTTACTAACGGCGTTATTTTTTTCAGTAACGAGTAATCTAACTAATTACTGTTTCCTCCATTACAACGCCGTTACCGTTACTGTCAATAAAAATGCGGCGTTACTATAATTGAGCTCACTGAAGCGGTTTTCATCCGAGTAGGCTCTCTCTCAGCCATAGGAGCTGCAATGTTTTTTCTCTGGTGTTGTAAGTGTTTATGAGGCGCGGGACTCGACAAAAGCGAGGCGAATGCCGCGAGCGTGCTCGACAGTGCGCGAGAGAGACCGAGTGTGTCCGAGAACGCGCTCGACAGTGCGCGAGAGAGACCGAGTGTGTCCGAGAACGCGCTCGACAGTGTGCGACAGAGACCGAATGTGTCCGAGCATAAATACTTTATTTATAAATAAATTACACATATCAGCATTTGAATAATCTCTGTAGCATATTGGTATCATATGCAATGTTTTAATTAGTTTATATAACATAAACTCCAAAATAACCTGCAGGGAACGTTCAAACATATTTGTTTGACGGTTGTGAGCACGTGCGGCAAACACGACTAGAATTGGGCTAAAATAACCTCTGATGATGACGTTCTCTGTAGATTATGAAAATAAACCCCCAAAAGATTATATTGTATTATTATTATTTATGTTGATACATTGTTCAGTATTATATTGAAAACACTTTTTGTTAAACTTACTATTGTGAGGAAGAAAATACTTCAAGTAGGCTATACAGAATGTCTACCAGTTGTAAAGGTGTGTGAGTTTTATCATTTTAATTATATGCACTAGTGTATGTGTATGTATAGCCTATTTTTATTAGGCTACTATTTATTTATTTTTGGTACATTTCTTAAGAAGCATAATTTATTTTTAGACTTAATTGTTGGCCAGTTGTGGTCTGTGCAATAAATATTAAAAGTTCTAAACCATCTATTGTTTTATTGTTGCACTATAGTAATGATAATATTTTAATATTTAAGTTAATAGGTGTCTCTCACATTGTCCCACAGCAACATTAAAATAGTGTAGATTAGTGTACAATGTTTTATAATAATAAGATGTTCTATTTAGTGTCAATTTCATTCATTTAACATTTCATATTGGGGGTATCCAAGAAATTTCTTATATTTAAATTATTTTTTTTAACGCAATAGTTACTTTCCCTGGTAATTAGTTACTTTTGTAATGATGTAATTCAGTTACTAACGCAGTTACTTTTTGTGAGAAGTAACTAGTAACTATAACTAATTCCTTTTTTTAAGTAACTTGCCCAACACTTAAATGCACCTGTGTTTGTTGTCCATAACATATGCCTGCCTATACCATAACCCTACCACCACCATGGGCCAATCGATCCATAACGTTGACATCAGCAATCCGCTCACCCACACGACGCCAAACACACTGTCTGCCATCTGCCCTGTACAGTGAAAACCGGGATTCATCCGTGAAAAGAACACCTCTCCAAAGTGTCAGACACCATCGAATGTGAGCATTTTCCCACTCAAGTCGGTTACGACGACGAACTGCAGTCAGGTCGAGACCCCGATGAGGACGATGAGCATGCAGATGAGCTTCCCTGAGACGTTTTCTGACAGTTTGTGCAGAACTTCTTTGGTTATGCAAACCGATTGTTGCAGCAGCTGTCCAGGTGGCTGGTCTCAGACAATCTTGGAGGTGAAGATGCTGGATGTGGAGGTCCTGGGCCGGTGTGGTTACACGTGGTCTGCGGTTGTGAGGCCGGTTGGATGTACTGCCAAATTCTCTGAAACGCCTTTGGAGACGGCTTATGGTAGAAAAATTAACATTCAATTCACGGGCAACAGCTCTGGTGGACATTCCTGCAGTCTGCATGCCAATTGCACGCTCCATCAAAACTTGCGACATCTGTGGCATTGTGCTGTGTGATAAAACTGCACATTTCAGAGTGGCCTTTTATTGTGGCCAGCCTAAGGCACACCTGTGCAATAATCATTTAGACAGATTTGTGAACAGTATTTGAGAGAAATAGAAAAAGTCTTAGATCTTTGAGTTCAGCTCATGAAAAATGGAGGCAAAAACAAAAGTGCTGCGTTTATAATTTTGTTCAGTGTATAATGTAGGGGGCGGGATGCTTTATATTCTAGAGAGTATTAGATTGGACAGAAAATCTGATGAGAAGCTGAAGTGAAGGGTGGTGTCATCAAAAGCATTGATTCATATTAGCTGAAGTGAGAGACTAAGTTAGAATGTCTATATTTTCTAAATGCAGATTAGGAGCACACTATAGCATATAGATAGCAGTAAGGCTAACATATATTCATACTAAAAGCCAAAACAAATTCAATTTTGATTTCATGGGGACTTTAAAATTGATTCTATAACAAATCAGCAACCAATGTAAGGAAGCCAAGGCTAAAGTAATATGGTCTCTCTTATGAGTACCAGTTAAGAGCCTCGCAAGAGCATTTTGTACCAATTGTAAGCAGTTTAGTAATGATTTGTTAATACCCAAGTATAGTGAGTTACAGTAGTCTAACCTTGTAAAAACAAAAGCATGAATGACTTTTTCCTAAATCACGTGTGGACAAAAACGGTTTAAAAAACATGATTTAACCACAGAATAAATCTGCGTCTCAAATTTAAGATAGCTGTTAAAGAACACCCCCAGATTCCACGCTACTGGCTTGCAAAAGGGGGCTAAGGTTCCCGGATCAGAAAAATAGCTTTCTCCTGGTGCTCCAAACCAGTTTTATCTTCATTTAACTATTTAAAAAAAGAAATAATTTTTATATATAGTTTAAATACCCACACAAACACAAATCGCACATAGGCAGAAAAGCAAAATTACACTCGTCTCTTGTCTGACAAAGCGAACTGTTATTTGGCAAAAGGGTCAGACTATTTTCCTACCAATTTCCAAGTGAAATCACTCTTCAGCAGTGTCATGGCATGTATTTGAAATGTACTGCGGTCCTTTCCTGGAGAGCAGCATTCCAAGTCACTTGAATATTATTTGAAAGCCAAGTGCCATATTTGAACAGTGACACTTCAAAAGCTTCTCCGTTTTATTGTAAGACACCAGATCTTTTGGGAGAGCCTTTGATATTCTCATTGAAGCTGTATAGACACCTCTCTCGGCTCCAGATGGCGAATTCTAAGGTAACTTGGAGACACAGATATGCAAGTTTGTTCCTTTCATCCAATCATCTCAAGTCATGAAGGGTAAAGCTTAATTTGAAGGGTTAAATAAAGAAATCAAGCACATGTTAAATGTACTTTTGCAGGTTTATACTTTTTTTGTTTAAGTTCATCCAGTTCAACATGATACAACCGCTTATCTCTGGGAATCAAATGCAAAAAATCACAGGTTCAGTTCCCAGGGAATGATCAAATGCACACATTAATGCAATGGTGTTTTAGTGTGTTGTTACGCAAGCACAATCATGACATGACTAGCACATTCTGACTAGCATTTACCTGTGTATTTGTCTCTTTTTGCACAGATGCTAGCCATAATATTACGTTTATGTCATATATCTGATAATATAATCTCATATAAGATGTTAACCTGCTGGTAAAGCATTTCAGGTCACAGGTTTTCATGGTGTTTACTGTTTATTGCCAGATTATTTTAACTGCATGCATGCTGATTAAGCAGTCCAGATAAGAGGCCACACAGTAGCCTAAAATCAATTACCTTAAATAGTCAATCATGGGTTGGCACAAACTGAAGCAGCAGCATCCACTGAGGCTCTTTGTATATCGAGTTTGACTTGTTTGAGGTATTGCTTGGGAAAGCAGAAGCGGTGTACTTTAAAGGAACACCAAACAGAACAGCAAATGCATGATGGAAAAACAGACCTGTTCGCACACAAAAGAAGTCTATTAAAGACAGACGCCATTTCACAAGAAGAGATCTGCAGTGCGGAAAATCTCAATGCTGAAAATGAGCAATCTTCGTTTTGTGAACACACATCAAACATTAATACACCTTCTGACGTCTGTATGAATATAACACAAAAATAACACTACACACACACACCAGCATTCACAAATCAAACAACATTGGAAATATAGAAAAATAATTGAAGTATTTTGAAGATGCACCTTTAATTTGACACTGACATGTTAGTGTGTGTGAGTGTGAGTGTGAGTGTGAGTGTGTGTGTGTGTGTGTGTGTGTGTGTGTGTGTTATTTTTTCTGTATATATGTATTAATACTTAAAAAGGTACCACTATATAACTGCATGTATTTTGCATTAGAACATTGTTTTGGTTGTGCTTCGGCTCTGCGTGACTGTACGGATGAATATGGTTATCCTCGAAGACAGAACTGCAGCTGAAGACGTTACTGTAGCTTTACCCATTAATAGACACGGTACTTCCTACAATAAATTCTAGCACAGCTTTACAACAACCATAATGAAATGACCCTTCACAATAGATCATGCTTTACAATGAACTCTGTTAGAGAGCTACATATGGCAATTTATATAGGCTACCCGATAATAAAACGCCATCTCAGTGTCACTTTTACAACATTTCAAATCCCTCGTTCTCGCCATCTCTGAAAAGCCAAGCCAATGTTGGTTCTTGTTTTATTACGAGGTCTGTCGCGTTTTATTTTTGCCAGCAGACTCTCCTCTGTTCGGCATTTGTTTAAAACAACTTTCTCCTGAGGTTGGAAATTTAGCTGCTCCATGTCAACAAACACACACACACACACACACACACACTCAACTAACCTCTGACCTCCCACATCAGACACGTGTCAAAGGAGCCGGAGCAACTTACGGATTATTTACAGATATGACAAAACACGCACTGTCAAGTGAAGTATGTACACAATTTCCCTTGAAAACCATTCCCGAGATGTCTAAAATACTTATAACTATAAACACTTATAATAGGCTAACCTTAGGGAATCCGGGCAATTAATTTAGTTGTGCATGTCCTAATGGGGATACTAGATTTGCACATTTTAGTGAGCACAGAAGACTGTAATTCTGACTTTTGTCACCTTATTGCGATAAGCAGTCAGACAGTTGAGGATCATGTGTGACTTGATATTTTACATAAATTTTTTGTATACTATATTATTTTTTAAAACTTAAGTGTATTTTTAGTGTATTGTCTCAATTTCCAGAGACTTCTTTTTTCTTTTCTTTTTTTTTTCTTTTTTTTGAGAAGCTTGGAGGTAAAAACAATGTTTGTCACATCAACCATGGAAATCAAATCAGAATCCATAAATCTCACTCATAACAACACAGGATACACACAAGTGCGCACACTCACACACACATGGACAAAGATGCACAGTCTCCTCTCAGGGCCTATAAATCAAAGCCGAGCTGAAGCAGTACTCCTCCTCCATCTATCTGCATTGTGAAGTTCTTGCTGGCCGTTTGGCCCCACAGCCTTGTCAGCACTTCACTGCGATTCCTCAGACCCACATATATTCATTCTGATCACAAAGGCTTATGCCTTATTTATACGCCTGCACAGACGGCACCTTTAGCATCTGAGTGTGGTGTTTAGTTGTAAATTGCTACAGCCATGCAACATCACAGAAGCCGCCTAGTTGTGGGAAGTAGCACCTAAAAGCACAGAGTGTTACTGCAGGGATACGCCACACTTTTTGATCTTCGGTGTATTAGGAAAGTATGTCAGTACAGAGACTTAGACCTCCCACTAGACTCCCACTATTTTTGCTCTTTGGTTCAAAATGTTTAAGAAAAAGTTTGCCTTTATCCTATAGAATACTTCTGAACTTCTGAGGTGCATGATGGTCATATGTCACAATAGTCAACAATAAATACAACATGAGATTACATTAAAAATCTGTGACTGTTCCAATTAAAAATAAAGGTTTTAGGGTTTTGAACATTATTAAAGCATTTTATGACATTAAATATTTCAAAGATTTCAGATTCCGCATTCAAATCTTCACTCAAGTTTTTACTGAAAAATCCTAAAAACCTAAAAAGTCTACACACTCCCTGTTGAAACAGTTTGGGATGTAAAAAAACAAAACAAATATCATATAAGGACTTTAACAACCTATTCAATGACACTGAAAACCAAAGTGAACCCCACAGATTTTCATAGGATTCAGGTCCAAAACATTTGTCTTTTCTTTGACGCCATTATTTTGTTGGTTTAGGAGGTGTGTGTTTTAGATCAGTGTCATGCTGAAAGTTCTAATTTCCAATATATAAATTGTATTCTCTACTCTTGTTATTACTTGTATTTATTTTTAAAGTGTGCAAACTTGCTCCATATCCCAAACAGATTAAGAATATACGGGAGTGTCACATGTAGGGAGCAGCCTTTGCTCTTTCTATCAACTCTTTTGGTCAAAGTGGTCATGATACTGTATTTTACATTTTCAACCCTGAAACGCCTCTATACACAATATTCCTCAACTAAATTCCCGCCCAAGGCATACACACACACACAAAAAAAATAAAAAAAATAAAAAAGGAGCAAGACCTGGTTGAGTTGAGTTAGTAGTGTGCTGAAACTTGCGGTTATGGTAAGAGGCATGACATTTACGAAACATGCTCAAAGTGGTTGACCAATCACAACACACTGATCCAGCCAACCAATTCGAACACATTGCGCTTTTTAGAAGGAGGGGCTTCACAGAGACAAGAACTAAACCAAGCTTTACAGACTGGGAAGAGAAGTGCTGCAACAATGCAAAATATCTGAAAAATAATGTGATTTTTGAACATTCAAGCATGAAAACCTATTCTAGTAGACTCCCTGACCCCTGTTCTTGATAATAGCCTCTTTCACACATAGGCCTACAGTCTTTACTGGTAAATTACCGGTAAGAGATCATGTGTGAACAGGACCTTTTTAAAAAACACCAGTAAATTGGTTCCGGCAATTTACCAGTAAGGGAAGATGTAACATTACTGGTAATTTACGGATAATGTGCTGTGAACGCGGAATGAAAATCACCGGTAGGATCACGTCAGAACGTGCTGATGTAAGAAGTCTGCTTTGGGCCAATCAGGGCTCCTACACATTTTCCATTTCAAAATTCTAGACTTTTCCAGACTCAAATTTCCAGACCTCATTCCAAAAGATTTTTAGACCCCATTTAACAAATTTATTTAACACAGCATTATTTTCAGTAAATAGTATAGTAATCTGTAAATATTATTTTCATTGTTTTCTCAAAGTGATAACATGCGCTTGCATGATGAGAAGAAACCTTAAAAGCTTTATAACCTACATATATTCACCCATGACACATGACTTTAATACTTTAAATGTGTTTTGATGTTGCACGATCACCAAACAGCAAAGTACAGTCTGATTTAGATGATCTTTGCTTCTTTATCTGTTGCTGATCTGAGTGGCACATGCACATTCGTTTAGTGAGGTTCAAAAGAGACTTGCTTATGGTAAAGTATTCATTCAGTCAGTCATTTTCAACAATAAAACTTGTAGGGCTGGGTATTGGCAAATTTCACAATTTGGTTTAGATTCTCAAGCATGCGATTCAATTCAATTCCGATTTCGATTAAATTCCATTCCATAATGATTAATTGCGCTAAGTATCAGGTACAGTACATGGTAAATATTCAAAGAATATAAATGTCTCCTAATTCTGTATATTACGGGAACACTGGTTGGTACATTACTATACTATTACAGGTTGTAGTGGTCTTTCAAAGTTACTAGCCTCTCAGCATTTTCACTGGCCACAACATTGACATTGATACCATGGAGAAAAAACTGCCATATAGATATTTTAAATATCATCTCATAATTTGTCAGTTGATATATTAGGCTGCTGTCACTTTAAGACCTGACACACGGTCTTATCCATTATACTGTTACACATGTATATTCTCTCAACTGTTCACTTGTGTTTTCGTGAATACTCGCCAAGACGGGCATTTTGACGTTATTTTGTGTGTATTTGACTGTTTAAGTGCAATAAGCAGCAAAAAATAACTCAATTTAGCACTGAGAGGTGGCTTTATGTGTGCACTGCATGAGCATATAATATGAGGGAATGAGTAAAATGATGTGCAATGCATGCTGAAATTCAAGCTGTAACACCAATCGATAAAAATCTAGAATATTTTTAACTCAGCCCTATTATATATTTATATTATATTTATAACAGGACAATTAAATGTGTAAAACAGATGAATTTTTTTACTAGTGATCTCAGGTCTATATTGCAGTATTTCTTTTATTAATATATTTCCAGGCACAGGAACAGCCAGTTTAATTATGTTGCTCAAATGTCTTTGTTGTTTCGTAGATTAAATCTACAAAAAAACACCAGATGGCTCTATTGACTACATCTTTAGATAAGTTTCTTTAAACAGCAGCTGTTTTCAAAAGGTTATGAGAACAACATATGCTCACGAAGGTAGGAACAAATAAGGATGGTGACGCTTACCTATGCCGTTTTTACAGAAGCAGTACCTGAAATTATCTCTCTGACTTCTCTAAATCCAGATACAATATAATTAGGCGCTTAATAAAGCTAATGTTCCTGACAACATTACCTAGAAAATACATCATTAACAAGGAAAATATAAGCAAAATCTATCCACAGATGGCATCAAACACATGACCCCCCAAAAAAGTATTACCCATTTAAAAGAAAAAAAAAATACTTAAGCATCTTCCCAACTGGTCTTATTATTTATACTGTAACTGTTAGAAAGTTAGAAACACTTAAGCTGACTGGTCATAAAACAAGGTTTAAGAACAAATGCCAAAAAATCAGCATGCACAAACAGAACAGAAGTGCAAGTAAAAAAATAAAAATAAAAAAACAGCAAACAGCAACCAATGCGAAACAACATTAGACTACAGCAAAGCAAAAGCAAAAGCACACATCAACAACCTGACAGCTACAGCAATCTACTATAGTGGAAAGTTGTCGTACAATAAAACATCCAACACAATTTAGCAGTGGTATGATCACAGACAGAAAGACATCAATCCATTCGTTCATGTATTAAAATAGGGTATATGTCTTTATGTTCAGCACTGTTACATGATCACTGACTCAAAAGCAATGTTTAGGAAAGGCCTGTATTTCCTATTGGTAGACTTTAAGTGCCATCTAATGGCTAGATATAGACATTGCAAAGATCTTGTAAAGACATGATTCACAGCTAACCCTACCTACATTATTTTTATTTTTTTTATCAAAATGTAATCATGAATGATACACAAAAAAATGGTTTCATACCCTACTTTAAACGCCTAAACTTCAAGGCATGTGTATTATAGGCTTGTTTAACCCTTAATGGTTTTTGGAACATATAAAGACATTTAACAGACTGAGAGGAAAAATAATGAGTGATTTATTTTTATTTTTTTTATGGCATATATTCACCATATGTATGTAAAAGTAATATCTCACTTGATACATAGAGATACAGAGCCCAAGAAAATAAAAGCCCAAGTTTTAAAAAATATATTAAATTGTTCTATTTGAGCCCTATGAGGCCAATTAATTTCTGAGGTACATTATGTTCTTACCCATTTGATTGACCCTATTCACAGAAGCAGAAGTCGTCATAGTTGGGTAAACTTCTATAGTGGTGAATGAGAGACTAGCCTACATTAAATATATTTTTTTGCGTTCTCATTTGCTCAAATAGCAAACACAACAACAGTGATCTCACAACTTTCAAAAAGAGAAATAAAAATAGAGAGACTGATAATGGCAGTCAGAAGAAAGAAAGATGCTAGTTGTACTGTCACTCCCACAGCATTCTCACAGGATACTAGTTGTTGTTGTTGTAGTTTAATTTGTTTATTTATTTTATGCAAAGGTAATATAATAGTAAGTATAGTATTATAAGTGTACATACATTTAAAAATAAATTTAAATGTTTTTTTTGTTTGTTTTTTTACATGATTTATGAAGCTAAAACCCGTCATCACAGTCTGTGAAAAAAGTCCATTGTTTACGCTAACCAAACAGTGACTAATATATATATATATATATATATATGTTCCAGTTGTTTTAACATCTGGAATTTAACGTCAGAACCCACCTTACAAACACAACCAAGATAACAGTTGGGTGATGGTTGTGTCGTCTTGCCAAAAGAAGCGTGAATGACACTCAGCTGTTTCAATTCGGAGCTGTGTGGAGTAGACAAGTGAACGCCACGTACCTCTTATAACAAGCGTACTTGCCAAGTTACCATGGTAACCCTTGACAGACAGATAACATGCCCAATGACAGACCAACGCTTAAAAATCCAAGGAGGAAGCGCCACGGTTCCTCCAATCACCAGAGCGAGGGGCGTGGCTATATCGTTACCATTAAGGAACTGTGTTTAGCGCATATCAGGTAAAACAAGTTGCAAATGATCTGTCAGAGCGATTATCTGTAAGGCTTGATCGAGACGAAGACAGCTACATCGAGAGAGTGTGTAAATACTACTCTCAGGGGATCATTTAGGGTAGGTGCTCACCTGTCGCGTCTTACAATATCAGCTGCTGTATTCTATTACAGCTGATGCTTAGAAACATATGGTGGGGTAATATAGTTTTGTGTTCAACGAAAAAGAAGTTAAGAAATTTTCGCCATTTAGTACCTATTGGTTAGCGATATGATTTCAGTCTGAACAAATAATTTAGGTTTATTTGCTCGTAATTATTGAAAACGATGTCTTGCCTGTTACAGAGAATGACCAGGTTTATCTAACACGTGCCAGTGACGTCACGCGTTGGTTGTAGTTAAGCTCCCTTTAAAAACAAAAAAGATAATGACGTAAATGTTTTGTTTTAGTTTGTATTAATAACACGTTTGTATTTAGTTTGTATCACTTTACTAATGATGATGACACCTGCTGCTAGAGATAGTTCACCTAAAAATGAAAATTCTGCAATCATTTACTCAGCCTTCAAGTTGTTCCAAACCTGTATGAGTTTTCTTCTTCTGCTGAACACAAAAGAAGATATTTTGAAGAATATGGGTAACCAAACAGTTGATGAAAAAAAAAAAAAAATATGGAAGTCAATGGTGTCTACTGTTTGGTTACTAGAATTTAGTTTTTAAAATAGTGTGTGTGTGTGTGTGTGTGTGTGTGTGTGTGTGTGTGTGTGTGTGTGTGTGTGTGTGTGTGTGTGTGTGTGTGTGTGTCTTCAGGAGAAGAAAGAATTTCATGCAGGTTTGGAACAACTTGAGAGCAAGTAAATGATGACAGAATTAAAATTTTTGCGTGAACCTTTAAAGTGGGTGAGACTTATATGTACACATCATATATATATATATATATATATATGTATGAAGAGTTCAGATGCAAAAGCCTCTAAGTGCCATCTGAAATTTTCTTCTAGAATGATAATTTTTATCAAGCTTGTGTGTGTGTGTCTGTGTGTTGTGTGTGTGCAGTAATCCAGTCATATATATGCACTTATTCAGTCTACAAAGTTATCAACATCAAAAATGACCTGTGACGTTCATGTGCTTTCCCAGATGTGGGGACCGTCACACTGCTGCTTGATACTGTGTCTGTGGGCTTGTTTGGATGCACTGCCAGTTGCTGTGGATAAAAGGAAAGTGAGCCCTCCAGTAGAGGAACTGGAGCCACCGAAAAGTGAAGTAAGTAATATGATTTCATTTAAAAATAGTTTTTACCTTTATACTAGTATACAAGTGTTTATACTAATGTGAGACGTGCTGCTCTATTGTTTGAATGGTTGTGACGGTTTTTGCTGACATACAGTTTGAAAACTTCAGAAAGGTTTTGTAAGCATGTATTATATACAGTATAATGTGATGCTCACAATGAGGAGAAAGGGGTGTTTGACCGACACAGACTGGCTTTATTGCTCAGTCCTTTTTGCAAACGTTTATTATCCTGTGGGTTTAAAAAGATTTAGTTTTCCTGGTCTCCTTTTTACTTCAATCTAATTTAAATTCATTTAGGACACTGGATTGCACTATGATCGATATCTCAGAGAGGTTATTGACTTCCTGGAAAAGGACCCACATTTCAGAGACAAACTTCATAACACAGACATGGAAGAAATCAAGGTATTGCACCACTTTATTTTCCAATTTTACTTTGCAGATGTTAAATCAGATTGTCTAAACACCGCTTTGCTTACCTCTCACTCCCTATTTGGCGAAAACAGCAAGGGAAGCTGGCCAAAGAGTTGGACTTCGTCAGCCATCACGTGAGAACTAAACTTGATGAGCTAAAGAGGCAAGAAGTGAACAGACTGCGCACCCTAATCAAAGTCAAACAAGACATGAATGGAGAAAAAGGTAGCACAGGAATCTCTTTACGAGCACAACCGCTTTTGTTATTGCCTTGTCGCTTATCGTGAAATGTCCTCCACCATCTCGTTTCTTTATTTACGGTCGGCAGGCTCGGAGAGCGCAGATATGGGAAGATACAGAATGTGTTATCTGAGAGTGTCATTCATCAAACTCTCCATATCACGGTTTACTTTATAGACCAGTAACTCTAGCCTGCTGCAAAGACAAGAAACATGTGAAAAATGAGATGCTTTCCATTTCCCTCAAGGTACGTCAGTGGACCACCAGGCCCTTCTGAAACAGTTTGAGCATCTGAATCACATGAATCCACACACATTCGAGGTGGAAGACTTGGATCGCCTCATTCAATCGGTAGGGTCTAAATCAGACTTCCTGTGGGTTTCATTCTACATTCACTAATAAATGTCACACATTCGTGCTCAGGGCATAAAATTACATTTTTGGCTGGTGAAAAATGTCTGCCCATAAATATTTATTACTAGATTATATATTTAAATGTTTGTTTTTTGTTTTTTTCTATGACAAAGATTTTATTGATTTCGCTGTTTCTCCTTCCGTATTTTTGACAAAAAAATCACAGGTAATTTATCACAAGCAGCATCATACGAGAGAAGCCAATCTCTATCTCTCAGGGAAACTGCACCTGTCACAAAAACCTTTCAGTATTGTTCCTGTAGCTCAAACAGTACAGCATGATGCTAGCAAACACCAAGGTTATGGGCTTGAATCCCATGGAATGTATGAACTTTGCATATTGACACACAAACCCAGCTCCTCTCAATCACTTGTTACACTCTGGATGAATGTTGTTGGTGTGACAGGGTTGAAATTTCGCAGAGATTGTGTTTGTTGCGCGTAATTTTACAAATTTCTGCAGATTTTGTTCTTGCACACAAAGGGTCTCATTCATGAAACACGAGCAGAACGAATTTTTGTGTAAATCGTGTGTAAAGTGGTTCTGGCGTAAATTTTCGGATTCATTAAAATGTTCGTATTTTCCAAATGTTAGTTGGTACGAAAGCAATCTCCACCTGCTCCCAGCCACGCGTAAATAGTGCGTTTAACCTCTGAACGTTTTGCTCATTAATAAGGCTGCATTTTAATTCACCTTAATCGGGTACATATTTACACAGCATTTTGAAAAAACATTATATATAGTAATTACATACTTTTTCTTTTTACTTTTATTATGAGAGCCAGTAAAAGCATCTGCAAATGGAACACAAGTCCACAAATCACAAGTGTTGCAGTCAAGCTTCATGTCGAACCATTTTCTTTTCACTTCTGGGACTGTTCGATTAACAGATGAAACTCCATTAACTGCATCTGTAATATATGCTGCCAAGCTTCCTTTTTTTTTAGGACCTGATACGCCACTATGTACGCTTGAAAATAAAATGTGGCGTTTTGAATGAACTTCTGATAATAAAACTTCAGAGAAATTTCTCTTTTTCATTCGCTTTTGAGAAGACATGTTGAAATCCTTCGTTTGGTGTCATAATATAATGCCCATATATAGTTGTCAGTCGGATTTAATGGGCGGGATTTATGGTAATTGAGAATGAGCGTGCACGTGCGTCCCATTTACGAGTGATTGGAATTCATTAACACACACACACATTTCACTATCACATCTGATGTTTACGAAGTATTTGTGAATCAGGAGAAGAGTTTTCGGGAAGGTCTCTTTACGCGCAAATCACTCACATATTTACGAATGTTTCATGAATGAGACCCAAAGTGTGCGCACATCAAGCCACATCTCGGTACTAAATTGAGTTCTTTTTCGCTGCTTATTGTGTTCAAACAGTCAGATACACAAAATAATGTAAAAATGCCTGTCTTGGCGAGTTTTCACATAAGCACAGTCAGTTATGTTTAACGTGAACGTAAACAGCTGAGAAAGAAATGCATGTGTAACAGTATGATGGATCCATGTGTCAGGTCTTAAAGTGACAGAAGCCTAATAAACCTGCTGCCAAATAATTATGCGATATTAAAAATATCTTTATGGCAGTTTTTCCCCATTGTATCGATGTCAAAATTGTGGCCAGTGATAATGCTGAGTGGCTAGTAACTTTGGAAAACCACTAATCATAGTGTCTGGTGAGCAAAAGAGTTAATGTCAAGCCCTGCATGGATGCAATGTAAGTTGCTTTAGATATGAAAATGTAATGTAAATTTTGGTGGCTTAATGTGTCCAAGATTAATTTCTGATAATAGATAAAAAGAAGAAGACTTCTAACAAGACTCTTACAGGTTCTAATAAAGTTATTAGTCAAGTAGCAAGTTTTATTTCCCAAGTGCAATTTAAGATTACTTGTCAATTTGGGGTTTTGATCTACACACACAGTGAGTTGTTGGTCTCCGCATCACACGTTCACATTTTCCTTTCTACTTTTTTCCTATTTTCTTTGTTAAGGCCACTAATGACCTGGAAAACTTTGACAAGGATCGACACGAAGAGTTCAAGAAGTACGAGATGATGAAGGAACTCGAGCGGAGGGAACATCTTAAGACGCTGGATGAGGAAGCGCGCAAAAAAGAGGAGGAACACTACGAAGAGATGAAGAAGAAACATGCAGACCATCCCAAAATCAATCATCCTGTAAGCAAAAGACACACTTCTTGAACTACTATTATAATCAAATAAGCCCGTTTGTGATATTGCTTTATTCTATTATAAATAGAAGCATTTTCAAGTCGCTTAAGATGGAAATTCCCCCAATCTATTTTCTAAATTCACGTTATTGATTTTATAGAGTGGTGCAGGAATTATATATTTTTGTAGGCCAAAACCTGGAAATGAGTTCGAATTTTAGCACTTCCGGTTCCATCTTCCTGAAGTCAATGTTTTTTTTTTAATGGGTTTATGGTTAAATGCATGAAATAAAGTCTGTGGTGATAACAAGCTCAAGATATTTACACGTTTTGTTCTACAATATAAAATACATCGGTAATATCCACTTTTACTTGTGGTGTAACGTGACTAAATGGGACTACAGTGGATTTCTAGGACATTAAATGTCATCAGCCGAACAGGTAAACTCATCTACTCAGTCGCTTTCACAGCCTCATTACGTTTACTGTACAATCGTGCTCTTGCAAACTATCATAACTCGAACTTTCAGAGAAAATGTTTTAAAGACTGAAAGAGCTGTCGGAGACTTAAGCCGCCTTTCAACGGCACACGACATTCACATACGATTGTCGCATTTCGCCCCCTAGTGGCAGTCGCACAGAACTTTGAAATTAGTCGTTACCCTCGGCTATTCGCAATGGTAAAATTTATGATTTTAATGAATGTAATGCATGCACGAATATATCCACACAAAACAAATACCCTCAATACATTTAAAATAAAAACATAGTATATTTTATAGAGCTAATCAATACAAATTATTTCTGCCATAAGTGTTAAAAACCGCCATTTTACAGACATAGCATTTACAGAATAACGTTAAAGGAACGCTCCACCGTTTTTTGAAATAGGGCTTATTCACTTTCTTTCCTACATTTAGATAGGTGGGCAAATGCATTTTTGTCTCAGTGCATGCATTGTTTTAGTTTGACAGGGTCGGCGCTAGCTTAGCTTAGCACAATGAATGGAATCCTTTGTTGCCAGCTAGCATGTCCTGAGTAAAAGTGATATAAAAAAAATTAAAAACCCACCTAATTACTTCTTGTGGCCTGCGTATTCACAACAAGTACAAATAGTGATGCAGATTAACACTAGGCGATTTCCTAGGCAGATATTGACTTATATATTAAGGACTATATTAGGGGGAAGCACAGGCGAAGCACTGCTACTTGGGCGTGATATCTCTGCGCCCAAGTAGCAGTGCTTCACCTGTGCTTCCCCCTAATATAGTCCCAAGTCAAAATCTGCATAGGAAATCGTCTAGTGTTAATCTGCATCGCTATTTGTACTTGTTGTGAATACGCAGGCCACAAGAAGTAATTAGGTGTTTTTTTTTTGTTTTTTTATCACTTTTACTCAGGACATGCTAGCTGGCAACAAAGGATTCCATTCATTATGCTAAGCTAAGCTAGCGCCGACCCTGTCAAACTAAAACAATGCATGCACTGAGACAAAAATGCATTTGCCCACCTATCTAAATGTAGGAAAGAAGGTGAATAAGCCCTATTTAAAAAAACGGTGGCGTGTTCTTTAAAGTGTTAAAATATAGGTAATTCTAGCTTCGCGCTCATAGTTTTGATTAGAATACCTCACATACGGTCACATACGGTCTAGCCGCAGAAGTTCAGATATTTCAACGCATCTGAAGCTTCCAGTGGAAATGAATGACTTCCGGTCCAACGGCTGTCGTTTGTCGTGTGCAGTGGAAAGGCGGGTTTGATGATGATGACGTTGAAGTCATGTGTAGTCATGTTTGTTTATAGCCCATGATTAGCTTTTGACTTCTGCCGATTGCATTTATGCTTCAAAATTCATAAGTTGTTCATTTCTGAAGATTAGCCTATCACAGACCAGACAGAAGTTTGTCACAGACCATATTTTCTGCAATAATCTAAAAGTCAAAGGAAAAAATCCTATTGGGTTTTGGTCTAGGGAACCAGGGTTGGCCTACAAAAATGCTTCATCCCTGAACCACAATTTTTAATCAAAATGTGATGTATGCAAGACTTCTCCAATCATTTCGCCCACATAAACCCCTCCTTTCTTACAATCGACTGCAAGTTCGCGTTCAGATCTGCCTCCGTCCAATCGAAAACCGATTCATAGAATCAAGACCTGCCCTACTTTTTTCTTTTCGATAATCCGTTTCCCTTCGTCAGAATATGAATGGAAAAGATCTGTCACTATTTCCGTTAAACCGCGTTTTTAAATGTTGGATAATTTAAGTAAATTTAGTAAATTACATCTGAACCATAAAATCTAACATTTAAAATATGTCATTGTTGAGCATTTGTTCTGTATAAATAGGGCAGTCAAGACCAGTTGAAAGAGGTCTGGCAGGAATCCGATGGGTTGGATCCCAGTGAGTTTGAACCAAAGACGTTCTTCAAACTGCATGGTGAGATCATTGAGCTTCTCCGTTCTGAACACAGTAGATGATATCACTGCACGACTCTGACATCTGTTTGCTCTCACAGACACTAATGGAGACGGCTATTTCGATGAGCAAGAGCTCGAGGCGCTGTTTACCAAAGAGGTTCCACTTAATAACCTTTCCGTTCAGGGCTAACACAATAGTGGATCTTTGAGAATGACGTGGCTTTATGGGATGCTAAATCTGATGTTTGTCTCCACCGTGTTCAGCTAGAGAAGATCTATGATCCTGCACGTGAAGAGGATGACATGCAGGAAATGGAGGAGGACAGACTTCGTATGAGAGAGCATGTGATGAATGAGGTGGGAGCATCATAGCAGGGGATTGAATGTGCTAATGATATTATTTCAAAGATGTTTCACTTGTAATTATTTATTATTTATTGTCTGTCCATAGATTGACACTAACAGAGACAGGCTTGTTTCACTAAATGAATTTATTACTGCCACAGATAGGAAAGAATTTCAAGAGCCAGGTGGATGGGAGGTAATTTAACATTTTAAGTCAACATGAAATTCAAATCGACCCTATTTGTGAACTGTGTTTCATGATATCTACTGTTTGAAAGTTTGGGGTCAGGTTTTGTTTTGTTTTTTTAAAGAAATTAATACTTTTATTCAACAAGGTCACACATTTATTAAAGACATTTATAATGTTACAGATGAAATAAATGTTCTTTTGAACTTTAAGCAGCACAGCCGTTTTCAATATTGATAATTAGAATTTTTCATATTAGCAAATTATAATGATTTCTGAAGGATTGTGACTGAAGAAATAGGAATAAATTACATTTTAAAATGCACTACAATAGAAAAGTTATTTTAAATTATAATAATATTACCATTTTACTGTAGATTTGACTTTTGACCAAATAAATGCAGCCTCGGTTGAACATAAAACGTTTTTAAAAATCTTACCGACCCCAAACTTTTGAGTGGTGGAGTAAAACTGTCTTTCCATAACTGTCCTTTGTCTGCTTCCTCTCGAGACTCTGGACCAGAATCCAGTCTACACGGAAGAAGAGTTGAGAGAGTTTGAGGAGCATCTCGCTCGAGAGGAGCACGACCTTAACCTGAAGACCAATGACCTGCTGAAACAGCGGGAGGAGCTGGAGAGACAACAGGACCAGCTTAACGCCAATAAAATGGAGCTACAGCAGGTAGAAGAGCGACACTAACTTGCACCCAGACACTGAGTGAGAGATGCACACAGTCCTCAAACCTCGAAATATGAGGGAATTTCAAAAGTGTGATTTCCAGGCCTGGACCAGTCATGAGGGGCTTTTGCACCGGGTAGTTATAAGAACTACATAGTTATTTAACAATGGAGGATGTCGGTGTTTCGTATGGCATGCGTTCGTCCAATCAGTGTACATTTACGTCACTGGTCGTTTCTATTGTCCTGGGTTAGACCTAGAAGCTAATTTAGTCCCCCAAAAGGCGTTCCTAGAACTAAAACCGTTCCCAGTTCCTGCGGTGCGAACAGGCCATCAAGCGGTTACTTCCGCCAACGCTTATAGGAACTATAAAAATGTTCCTCCCATGTGAAAGCCCCCATGGAAATTATATAAAAAATTCACGGAAAAGTCATGGATATTTCTTTGTTCAGTTCTGAGTATATTTTTCTAGTTATTTTCAGTCCTGATAATGTGAATACAATCTCTATTAAAATCCTTTTCAGGTCATCAAAATGACTGGAAAAGTCATGGAAATTAACCCGTCAGACACTGTTTTAAAATAAAAACGGAAAACTTTATTATGCATTTTGGCTGTTTATTTACACGAAAATAATTGCCTGAAAACGCAAACTTTTGAAAACTGGTTTCAAAGTACGTGAATTTGTGAAACCAGTGATGTCATGTGCATGCATATTACGTGTTCAGACTATAGGCACATAGTCTTTCTTTACAAAGTGACGTCGCCATCTACTGGCCTGACAGCAGAATACAGCGCTTTCAGTGGTTTTAGCGGATCCGTGCGCACGGGGATCATTTTGACATATGCAAAACTTTTCCGTCTGTAAGTACATCATTGTTGTGTAAACGTACCCTTAGAGATGTTGTTGCTATCTGACATGAGTACATTTCACAAAAGCTGTCAAGAACATGTCTGGATCATATTTTGCCCCCACCAAAATGTTTTTTTTGTTTTTTTTAAATACATACAAGAGATTGTATTTTGCTCACAGATGATTGAGGTTAATTTTAGGGCCATTATGATGTTAGGCAATTTTTTCGAAATCAATTAAGCACCTCCACCCATTTAAAGAAACCTCATTACCTTAATGCGGGAAGAAAAAGTTTTAAAAATATATATTTATAGTTATTTCCAATATCATTCAAAGTTTTAGGGACAGTAGAAGGACAGTTTACAAAGAAATTAATACTTTTATTAAGCAAAGTATTAATGGCTGCTGCAAATTCAGCTTTGCCGTTACAAGAATAAATTACATTTTCAAATATATTGAAAATGTCACAATTTGATGACACTTGATGAGCATAAGAATCTTCTTTTAAAAGCATAAATAAATCTTACTGACCCCAAACTTTTGAATAAGTGACTAAACGTTTTGTTGCACTGCATTTACCTTATTCTGATATTCTTGTCACTAAACTATTCCCTTTAAAACATAATGGAAATGTTTAAGGTAGTGCTGCCTCACCACAAAAACTTTCTAACATATTAATCTATTCTATTGATTACATATTCTATTGATTATTGACCTATTCAACCTCTTTGTTTCCTTTAGGCGGTTCAGCACATGGAGCGGTTGAAGAAAACAGAGACTCCAGTGCAGGCCAAAGGTCGGTGCAATTCTTTTACATTTTGGGGTCCAAGTACTATGCCCTGTCACAAGGAACAACATATTGATTTTCTATCATAATTTGTCTTTGTTTTTTGTCAAATGCAGTTCCTTCTGCTGTGGAGATGCTGCCTGGCGACACTCGGCCTATGTCACACCAGCAAGACCTTCCTGCACATTTTTAGCAGCTCAAGCTCTTCTCTGTGTCTGTATTGTGTATGTCTGTTGTATAATGTAAAATATTTCCATTCTCGCATTCAAAAGAACCATTTACTGTCTCTTAGCAAATACACTGGTATTCCTTATCAAACACAAAACAACATTCACCAAACTTTAGTTATTGTATCCCAAAGTATGTAATCAGACAATCACACTTTTGTCTACAGTTTGTGAGGACAGGGATTGTACTTGAAACGTGTGTTTAGAGATGTTAACTATTTTAATTTTCCTAGTAAATTCATGTCTGATTTGCACAAACCTCATAGGATAAATCTGTCTTCATATTTAGTCATATTAAAAGCCCTACAATTCAGCATTCCTACTGTACCGCACTTCCAATACTAAACATATAGGTGTAAATAAAGGTGCAGAGAATATAAAAACACATTAATATCCAACACAGGATAACAATAACAACATCATCACGTACAAACTATCATTTAATTAAATACAGGCCAGATTGGCATTGTTTTGTAATACGTGTTTTTGCTTTAGCTTCAGTTGAAAGTCAATCCTAGATGTACAAAGTTTCTTAAAATTGATGAATTACTACAGCAACACCAATTTTTTTAACAGAAATCCAAATAATCATAAAATAACGCATTCATGAGGCAATTTTGGCTTTGTTTGAGTTTCCTTTGTGAGTGTAAAAAGTGAGTGTGCTGTACATTTCTTTAAAATATAATTAAATTATCTCAGCTCCACCAATTATGTGCTTTGATGATTATTACCACTTTGTTTTTTCATATACAATTGCAAACTTCCACTTAAACCAGAGCCTGTTTTTTGCCATAGGTATCATTAAACCTTGATAAAAGGTAATCAAATGAATTAATAGGAGGATATTTATCGGATCCATCGCAGCATGAAATCATGGCTTCATCATCAGGGTGGACAAAGAAAGCCAAAGACTGGCGTGTGCTGGAGTCTCCTGCAGGGGGCAGCAACACCCTGTGAGCCTGAGGGTCAATAATAGAGAAGAGTTCAACAGTGCAATAGAGTGCATTAGTGCCTGCCTACTTTTCAGCGGAGTTGGTTCCGGAATTTATTTATTTTCCCATAGGGAAAATCTTCATTAAAGCGTTTTAAGCCATGAACCAAACCACCATTCTTCTGTACTAGATATTTTGAACATGTGGTAAATGTAGTAAATTATGGTAATCCTCTTAATTTTTTTCGATACTTTATCTTATGGCTTATTGTCAAGGGGTTTATTAAATTGCCCATCAATTATGTTGGATACATTTATTATGGTTTGCAATATTTTATGGTTTTATTTCAAATAAATATTAAAATTTGAGATTAACCTGATAAAGAAAATATAATTTGTTTGGCCAGACAAGGCCTGCAATTGAAATTATGAATTAAATATATATTGAGGGAGACCGACTCGATTCCTTTATTTATGGTGCTTCATGGGAGTGAACATTATCTTCTGCAGAGCTCTATTTGTGTCATTTTCTGCACAGCATCATGGGTAATGTAGTTTTCCACCAAGAATTCCACTGTTAAATTATTTTTAATTTTTTTTAACTAATTATATTAGTTTTAGCAGTCAAAAATAAAAAAGTAAACAAAAATATATTCTTTATGCCTTATATTAAGATTTAAAAAAAAAAAATATTAAAAGAAAAATTATTTTTTAATAAGTGTGAGTTTTCCTACATCTTGAAACTTTTAGTTTTATAAATGGGGGTAATATTTGAAGGATGAACAAATAATGTTTTGGTCATCACATTAATTACTAAAAAATAACATTTAAATATGATAATATTTGAGATTTGAAGTGCTGGAAAAAGATGTGCGACGCACTTGAAAGCATTTTACTATTCCTGCCAAACTTCCATGGTTACAGTTAGTGTTGCTACATTAAATCCATGGTGAATGTTGCTGATCTGTGGACTTGAAGCCTAGAACCAGTTCATTCATGGCACAATGTTTCTCCTGGTTTTCACGTCAGCGCTGTTTGATGCGGGATCTCGTGCTTTCAAAGCTAGCTTGCTATTGCTAGCCACTCTGAAATTGCCTACCCTACTTTTAAAGATTTATACGGTAGGTTATCGTCAAAAATCAATTTCCCTTTGGAGAAAATGGGGAGTTTTTACTTCCGGAACCCAACTGTTGCACTCTATTAAATGAAATGCCATATAAAGTAAAGAAACGTACCGCAGACACGTACACATCACTGGTCCACCTTTGCATCAGGTCTGCTATGTTAATCAGAACTGTTCCAGGAATGCTTGGGGCCGAAACGTATTCACCAGCCCGGTTCAGAACCTGAAGAAAACACAGACATGCAGAGCCAAACATACTGTCACATGCATCCGTAATGATAGAGGACAACATTAAACATGGTCAAAATTATTTTTTTCTTTTGTCCTCTATTGGTATTCACCTGCAGTCCACTCTCTGGGCTTTGGAAGAGCAGAGTGATGCTCCCATAATCCGAGTGTTCACCACAGCGCAGCTGATTTTCCTTCACACATGTGCTGTTCACCGGAGGGTAGTACAGAGACCGGAGTGTGGTTGCATTCACAGCACCTTAACCACAGCATAAAGGTGTTTATGAGCCATTGACTCACTGGGAGGAAGAGGTAGTGCATACTTGTACTTACTTCCAATATGCTTATGTGTGTTGAGGAAGAATTCTGATTCCAGATCCAACCCAAGAGCCATCAGTCGGAGCACTCGGAGAGAGAGATCCTTACAGCGCAGGAAAAATGATACATGGACATCTCGAAAATCATCTACTCCTTCTGAAGGCCAATCCTGAGCACATGGAGAATGGAGGATTATAAAGTTTACAATCACGAATATTAGGGATATATTATCTTAATGTTAACGCTAAATATATTTGTCCCTCCCATTTCATAGGGTTTTTTTTGTGTGTGTGTGTGTGTGTGTGTGTGTGTGTGTGTGTGTGTGTGTGTGTGTGTGTGTGTGTGTGTGTGTGTGTGTGTGTGTGTGTGTGTGTGTGTGTGTGTGTGTGTGTGTGTGTGTGTGTGTGTGTGTGTGTGTGTGTGTGTGTGTGTGTGTGTGTGTGTTTGTTTACCATCATGTTGTCCCTTAGGGGATTAATATGAAATTTATGAGATCATTTATTGCACAGACCACAACTGGCCAACAAATGAGTCTAAAAATAAATTATGCTTCTTAAGAAATGTACCAAAAATAAATAAATAGTAATAAAAAATATACATACACTCTTTGTAGTGCAAATTAAAATGATAAAACACACCTTTACAACTGGTAGACATATAGCCTACTTGAAGTATTTTCTTCCTCAATAGTAAACAGTTTAGCAAAAAAGTGCTCTCAATATAATACTGAACAATGTACCAATATAAATAATAATAATAAAAGAAAATATTTTTGTGTTTTATTTTAATAATCTACAGAGAACGTCATCATCAGAGGTTATTTAAGCCCAATTCTAGGCGTGTTTGCCGCACGTGTTCACAAACCAGTCAAACAAAGATGTTTTCTTGGAACGTTCCCTGCAGGTTATTTTGGAGTTTTATTTTATAACCATGTAAACTAATTAAAACGTTGCAGATGATGCCAATATGCTACAGAGATTATTCTAATGCTGAAATGTGTGATTTATTTATAAACAAACTAGCCTATTATGCTCGGACACACTAGGTTTCAGGGCCGTGCAGAGACCTCTGGAGGGGCAGGTGCTCAAAGTATAAAAGGGGGCACATGGAACAAGGCTTTAAATAGGGCTGTGCTCAAAATATCAATACAGCAATATATCAATATGGATGATTCTGTATCGATACGGCAGCAAATGCATTGATGCAGTTTTGAAAAAGAAACAGAACAGAAAAGACTAATTTTAAGTTTAAGAGTAAAAAAAAAAAAATGTATGTGCACCTATTAATAACTCTGGGATTAGAAACTGAAGTATCTTAAGTTGTCCCAACCTGATGGATTTTTTCTTCTCTGTTAAACAGAATAATAAAGAACAGCTGTAATAGTAAACTGTGTAGGACAAAATCAACGTGGCCCATGTTTCGTACAGTACAGTACAGTACAGTACAGTACAGTTTTATTTAATGCCGTGTCAGCATCTGTGGCTACTTTCATGGCATAAACTGATTTACAAAAATACAAGAGTTACATTTATACAATGAAAATAAAAACAAAGCAAACAGAAAAAATACAGCAATTAATACTTTACAAGATTTTTAACATTAATGTGGTACCTGTTCTGGTAAATTCTTACTAAAGTCCTTAAGTGAGTTTGCTGCCTTTGCTGTTGTTGTTACTGCTGCTGCTGATGATGATGATGATGATGATGATGATGATGATACTGCTGGAGCTGATCTGAGACTAGACATTAAAACAAACATATAGGAGATATATTAGCTGATTAAACAATTTTTATGTGACCATGACAAGATGTAAAGATAGCTGACAGTGTTTGGAACTGGCTCACTAGCTCACTGACCTGCTGTAAAGCTGCAGATTCTGCCCAGGCTGGTAGAGGAGATGTTCACAGAGGCTGCTGCACACAAAACATAAGATACTGGTAAGCCTTACCAGTGTTGTGATAATAATTTTTAAGGCACTCTACGTTTTTTAAAAATTAATACTGTAGAAATAATAACAATAGTTTAAAGTATAAATAATAGTTTTTAGTCAAATAACATAAAAAGACCAGACCCTCTGAAACTTGTCTCTCTCAAACAGCAAACTAACGTTACTTCTACAGCCTACACGCAGCAATATAAACAACATCTCTGTCTGCATGCTCTCTTCACGTCGTTCTTGTAAAATAATAATAATAAGTAAACAAACATCAAAAGCACTTCGCTGAGAATGAAACACCACTTACCAGCAGCCGCAGAGTTGAAGATATCCTCTGGTAGTGCGCGTAGCCGCGCCAAATTAAAAAATGCGCGTGCAGCGTGAGGAATCGTCCCGGATGAGTTCGTAAGGTGAAAGGTCATCATGTGGGTCATTTTATTTACGGCTAAATTATTATTAATTAATTTTACTAATAGTTAGATTGGGCAGGCATCCACAAAAGGGCCTTTAATTTAAAAAAAAGGAGAGGAAATTTTGCCTTGACAAAAGGGCACTTTGGGCACCAAGGGGCAAAAGGGCAGGTGCTGGAGCACCCAACGCCCCCCCCCCTCTGCACGTGCCTGCTAGGTTTCTCTCGCGCACTGTCGAGCGCGCTCTCGGACACACTCGGTTTCTCTCGCGCTCTGTCGAGCGCTCTCGCGGCTTTCGCCTCATAAACACACACAAACCAGAGAAAAAAACATTGCATTTTATTGTCAGTAACGGTAACGGCGTTGTAACGGAGGAAATAGTAATTAGTTTGATTATTCGTTATACTGAAAAAAGTAACGCCGTTTATTTATAACGCCGTTATTCCCATCTCTGCCTAGGCTAGGCTACTATATAGTGATAAGAGTAGTAGGCTATGTCCAAATTCACAGTAGACTACTCATAAAAGAGTAAGCAAAAGGTACCTGGATGACATCTATGCATATGGACCCTTAACTATCTCATGAGGCCATGCGAGAGTGGCGTAAGGCCTACGTTCAGATTACATCAATATAACACACATTTAAACTATACAGAATCAGATCATACATTTTTAGAGGTTGCAAAAAAAAAAAAAAAAAAAGATGAGAAAAAATTGGTATTTACGTTATCCGCGCTCAAAGATGTTAAATTATACGCCTCCTTCAGATCACCGGGACGGCGAGGATTCAGACTGTGAAATGACAGGATTTAAAACCATTAAAATGTTTGTCCATCTTTTGTGAGTTATTCAGTAATGCTTCTGAATGTAAAGAATGACGTGCATTTCATTTTCTACCGCAATCCAGCCATGAAACTCGTTACATGAGAAACTCCCCCGGCTGAAAGGCTTCTTCATGTCTTCTGGCAAACAGAAGAACTTCTTAGAAACATGCATGACTTTTTCCACCTAAAACAGTGAACAGAGAAATAATAGACATCCCACAAACAATAGCCCTAAATAACTTATCTTAAGTAACAAGAATAAAAAAAATAAAAAAAATTAACAAACCTCTTCCTGATTTATGCCCGTGTTTTTCAGATAAACAAACCCCACCTCGGTAAAGGCCTTTCTCAATTCTTTACTTAACTTTTCCAATTTAGCAACCGATACATTGGCCTTTCCCAGTTCGTAGACACTGAAATCCAAGACAGGTAACCCCATTCTTTCCCTTGAGACAACAAAACTTCTATTAAAATTCTTTCGAAAATCCGGAAGAAATGTGGCAAGGATCTTCGCTTCTTTGATCAATGCAGTGCAGTCCGTTATTGAACAGTTGTTGAGCAATGCAGCGAAATAAAGATCTACCAATGAATGACCAAACATCGGTGTAGTTTCACTCACCTAAAGGATTATTAGGAACACCATACTAATACTGTGTTTGACCCCCTTTCGCCTTCAGAACTGCCTTAATTCTACGTGGCATTGATTCAACAAGTTGCTGAAAGCATTCTTTAGAAATGTTGGCCCATATTGATAGGATAGCATCTTGCAGTTGATGGAGATTTGTGGGATGCACATCCAGGGCACGAAGCTCCCGTTCCACCACATCCCAAAGATGCTCTATTGGGTTGAGATCTGGTGACTGTGGGGGCCATTTTAGTACAGTGAACTCATTGTCATGTTCAAGAAACCAATTTGAAATGATTCGAGCTTTGTAACATGGTGCATTATCCTGCTGGAAGTAGCCATCAGAGGATGGGTACATGGTACATGGAATTTTTTTTCACATCGGTGATGTGCATGCGTATTACATGTTCAGACTATAGTCACGTAGTGTTTCTTCATAAAGTGACATCGCCAACTACTGGCCTGACAGCAGAATACAGCGCTTTCAGTCGTTTTAGCGGATCCGTGCGCACGGGGATCATTTTGACAATGTTGTTTCCCATATGCAAAACTTTTCAGTTTGTAAGTATCATTGTTGTGTAACTATCTGACATGAGTACATTTCACAAAGCCTGTCAAGAATATGTCTGGATCATATTTTACCCCAAAATAAAAAGACAAATACAAAATTGTATTTTACTTAAAGTAGATTGAGCTTATTTTTTAATTAAGCACCTCCACCTATTTAAAGAAACGTCATTGCCTTAATGGGGGAAGAAAAGGTTTTAAATTTGTTTTACTTTATTGTATATAATATATTTATAATTGTTTACAATATCATTCAAAAGTTTAGGGACAGTAAAGGGACTGTTTATAAAGAAATTAATACTTTTATACTAATATACTTTTATACTAATATGCTTTTATACTAATATACTTTTATACTAATATACTTTTATACTAATACTAAAGCAAAGTATTAATGGCTGTTGCAAATTCAGCTTTGCCATTACAAGAATAAATTACATTTTTAAATATAAAAAAAAAAAAATTCACAGTACTATATTTTTTTATCAAATAAATGCAGCCTTGATGAGCATAAGAATCTTCTTTAAAAAGCATAAATCTTACCGACCCCAAACATTTGATTGAGTGATAAAAACTTTTGTTGCACTGCATTTACCTGATGCTGACATTCTTCTCATTATAAACTATTCCCTTTTTAAAACATAACAGAAATGTCTTCAAGCTCGTACTGCCTCACCGCAAAAAAAATTTCTAACATATTAATCTCATTGCATTGATTACTCATTATTCAACCTCTTTGTTTCCTTTAGGCGGTTCAGCACATGGAGCGGTTGAAGAAAACAGAGACTCCAGTGCAGGCCAAAGGTCGGTGCAGTTCTTTTACATTTTGGGGTCCAAGTCCTATGCCCTGTCACAAGGAACAACATATTGATTTTCTATCATAATTTATCTTTGTTTTTTTGTCAAATGCAGTTCCTTCTGCTGTGGAGATGCTGCCTGGCGACACTCGGCCTATGTCACAAGGTCACCAGCAAGACCTTCCTGCACATTTTTAGCAGCTCAAGCTCTTCTCTGTGTCTGTATTGTGTATGTCTGTTGTATGTAATGTAAAATATTTCCATTCTCACATTCAAAAGAACCATTTACTGTCTCTTAGCAAATACACTGGCATTCCTTATCAAACACAAAACAATATTCACCAAACTTTAGTTATTGTATCCCAAAGTATGTAATCAGACTATCACACTTTTGTCTACAGTTGTGAGGACAGGGATTGTGCTTGAAACGTGTGTTTAGAGATGTTAACTATTTTAATTGTCCATGTAAATTTCATGTCTGATTTGCACAAACCTCAGAAGATAAATCTCTCTTCATATTTAGTCATATTAAAAGCCCCACAATTACTAAAAATATAGGTGTAACATAAAGGTGCAGAGAATGAAAAACACATTAATATCCAACACAGGATATATAACTATAACAATACATACTATCATAGAATTAAAAACAGGCCAGATTCACATTTTGTAATTTATCTTTTTGCTTTTTACTTTCAGTTGAAAGTCAATCCTAGATGTACAAAGTTTCTTAGAATTGATGAATTAGTACTTCAATCAGTGATTTAAAAAAAAAGTACAGAAATCCTATTAATCATAAAATAGTGCATACATGAGGCAATTTTGGCTTGTTTGAGTTTCCTTTGTGAGTGTAAAAAGTAACCGTGCTGTACATTTCTTTAGAAATTTTTTTAAATTATCTCAGCTCCACCAATTATGTGCTTTGATTATTACCACTTTGTTTTTTACATACAATTGTATACTTCCACTTAAACCACAGCCTGTTTTTTGCCATAGGTATCATTAAACCTTGATAAAAGGTAATCCATTGAATTAACAGGAGGATATTTATCGGATCCATCGCAGCATGAAATCATGGCTTCATCATCAGGGTGTACAAAGAAAGCCAAAGACTGGCGTGTGCTGGAGTCTCCTGCAGGGGGCAGCAACACCCTGTGAGCCTGAGGGGTCAATAATAGAGAAGAGTTAGAGTGCATTAGTGCATGACCACTTTTTCAGCGGAGTTGGTTCCAGAATTTTATTTTTTTTTTCCCATAGGGAAAGTCTTGAACCAAACCAACCTTCTTCTGCGGCAGACAATAACACATTATGGTAAATATCCTCTTAATTTTTTTCTATACTTTATCTTGTGGCTTATTGTCAGGGGGTATATTAAATTGCCCGTCAATTATGTTGGATACATTTATTATGGTTTTGATTTTATTTCAAATAAATATTACAATTTGAGATTAACCTGATAAAGAAAATAACATTTGTTTGGCCAGACAAGGCCTGCCGTTGAAATGATGAATTAAATATATATTGAGGGAGACCGACTCGATTCCTTTATTCATTGTGCTTCATGGGAGTGAACATTATCTTCTGCAGAGCTCTATTTGTGTCATTTTCTGTACAGCATCATGGGTAATGTAGTTTTCCACCAAGAATTCCACTGTTAACAATTATTTTAGAAATAAGAAAGTGAATAAGGTAAAGATTGCTTCAACAAAAGCATAAACCATCAATTAACTCACAACACGTCTGTCTTTAAAGGTAGGCAAGGCAATTTTTTATAAACACTTTTTGTTATACTGGTTAAAACCTGTACCTGTACCACAGGGCTCTGTATTAGGTCCCCTTTTATTCACTATTTATATAAACAGTATGGGTCAAAATGTGTTAAATGCTAATCTTCATTTTCATGCTGATGATACTGTCATATATTGCAGTGCGTCAACTCTTGTACAAGCAATTGAATATTTGCAAAATGTGTTTATTGAAGTCCAAAACACCCTTATGCAGCTGAAATTAGTTTTAAATGGAGATAAGACCAAACTTATGTTGTTTACTAAATCTAGGATCAGGCCACAAAGCCTCCCTCCGATTGTCACTATGGGGGGAAGTGAAATAGAGGCTGTTAATTCCTATAAATACCTGGGTCTTTTGATTGATGACTCCCTGACTTTTAAACCACATGGGTTTTTATTTTTGAAATAAGTTGTGTTTTTCTTTTAATGTAAAAAAAATGACTTGTGGCCACCACTTTCTTATCTGTTCTGGACTATGGTGATCTTTTATATATGCATACTTCTGCACAGAATTTTCATATGATTGACACAGCTTACCATGCTTCGTTGAGGTTCATTACAAATTGCAAAGCGCTGACTCACCACTGTGAGCTATACTCTCGGGTTGGATGGCCTCCTCTAGCCACCCGAAGGCTATGTCATTGGTACACTTTCATATATAAGGCAATTCTTGGTCTGCTGCCAAGCTATCTATGTGTTCATATCATACAGAAAAGCAATGGGTGACACTTTTTGCGTTCTCAGGACTTTGTTATGCTCTCTGTGCCAAAGACTCGTACGGAAATGGGAAAGAAGGCATTTCTGTATTCTGCACCTTCAGCATGGAATACGTTGCAAAGGGACTTGAAACTCACTGAATTAATCTCGCTAAACGCATTTAAATCCAAAATGAAAGACGTAGAGGCAGATGCCTTAATATGTAAATGTTTTTAGATGGTAAAAATGATTTTAAATGATTTTATGAAGTGTTAGTTTTAGTTTTCTGTGTTATTTGTCTACCCTGTATGTGTTTGTATTATTTTTTTTATATGCTGCTGCCTGTCTTGGCCAGGTCACCCTTGCAAAAGAGGTTCTTAATCTCATGGGATTCTCCTGGTTAAATAAAGGTTTAAAAAAAAAAAAAAAAGTAAAACCTGATAGCAACCAATAGACTTGGTGCAAATATTCAAACATGTACATATATCTTCTGTGGAATTTTTTTTCGAATGCAGTGATAGGATGTCCTACCTGCTTGTCAACATGTATTTCCAAACCTCAGCACACCCTGCTCGTGCAGACATCACAGGTCACCAGCGTGTTTCATGAGGCTATTCAGAGTGAGTTGTAGACAGACACCGAGTCCCACAAACTAACAGAGTTTTTGGAGGAGGCGTAGCTTTGGAGAAAGGAACGTGGGATCTCATGCTTTCAAAGCTAGCTTGCTATTGCTAGCCATTCTGAAGTTGCCTACCCTACCTTTAAAGGTTTATAGTAGGGATGGAGAAATGAAACCTCTTAAATCGTTGAAGCTTGACTATAATTGTTTCGGGAAAAGATTTGAAGCATCAAGAGTGATGAAAACAGTGCCATCTTGTGGTAGGTAAAATGTATGGCAGCCATGAGCCGAGCAGCCAGTAGTGCAGCTCCGTTGTTTTATCCATTAAAGGAACACTCCACCGTTTTTTGAAATAGGGCTTATTCACCGTCTTTCCTATATTTAGATAGGTGGGCAAACGCATTTTTGTCTCAGTGCATGGATTGTTTTAGTTTGGCAACGCCGCCGATAGCTTAGCTTAGCATAATGAATGGAATCCTTTGTTGCAGATATTGACTTGGGACTATATTGGGGGGAAGCACAGGCGAAGCACTGCTACTTGGGCGCAGAGATATCACACAACACCTGAAATCCCCCAACTTCCGTCAACATACCAGCGTGAATAGTAGCCGGCTATTTTTCCTACAGTAGACATAGTGAATGGCGATGAATTTTGTGAGAGACGAAGAGGGTGACTTCTCAGACAGTCAAGATCCAGAACCATACCTCTATGAACCAGAGTTTTCAGAAGACGAGTTGCGTGCTTTGGAAATAGAACGACAGGGGGAGGAGGTTGCGATCGCTCAACAGCCTGAGGACGTGAGGATGAGAGTCAACACGAACTGGTGGTGAGTGTGATATCTCTGCGCCCAAGTAGCAGTGCTTCGCCTGTGCTTCCCCCCAATATAGTCCCAAGTCAATATCTGCCTAGGAAATCGCCTAGTCTTAATCTGCATTGCTATTTGTACTCATTGTGAATACGCAGGCCACAAGAAGTAATTGGTTTTTTTTATTAAATTTTTTTTATCACTTTTACTCATGACATGCTAGCTGGCAACAAAGGATTCCATTCATTATGTTAAGCTAAGCTAGCGGTGGCGCTTCCAAACTAAAACAATGCATGCACTGAGACAAAACTGCGTTTGCCCACCTATCTAAATGTAGGAAAGACGGTGAATAAGCCCTATTTAAAAAAACGGTGGAGTGTTCCTTTAAGCACAAATAAAAGCCTGACAATGCTAAAGTTTTCTGATAATATAATTCCCATATTAAAGTGTGGCAATAAATTAAAGGTAACAATAATTATAATGATACCAAGAGAGTTGTTTGATGCAAGTAAATGGCAGCCATGGCTGCTCTAATTATTTTATGGTTTTTATACTGTACTTTTTTATACAATAACATAGGGTATAGGCATATATATATATAAATGGACTTGAACTTCCATAAACCCTTTTAGAGTAGTCTGGGTTCAAACATTACGACCACGCAAAATGAAGTATTCACGTGACTGGAAAGAAAGCGGGGCTTCGTTTTTTTCATTGATCAAGTGTTTTTCTGAAAACAATACGCGGTCCGCCACGGAGCTTCATGAGAAATTGTGCTGTGAATGCGATACATGCTTTGAAGCTTCAGTGTCATATGTAACATCACTAGTTTATAAATTACAGTCAAAAATAAATTTCCCTATGGAGAAAATGAATGGAGTTTTTTACTTCCGGAACCCGACTGTTTGACTCTATTAAATAAATTGCCTTATAAAGTAAAGAAACGTACCGCAGACACGTACACATCGCTGGTCCACCTTTGCATCAGGTCTGCTATGTTAATCAGAACTGTCCCAGGAATGCTTGGGGCGGAAACGTATTCACCATCCCTGTTCAGAACCTGGAGAAAACACAGAGACATGCAGAGCCAAACATACTGTCACATGCATCCGTAATGATAGAGGACAACATTAAACATGGTCAAAATTTTTTTTTTCTTTTGTCCTCTATTGGTATTCACCTGCAGTCCACTCTCTGGGCTTTGGAAGAGCAGAGTGATGCTCCCATAATCCGAGTGTTCACCACAGCGCAGCTGATTTTCCTTCACACATGTGCTGTTCACCGGAGGGTAGTACAGAGACCGGAGTGTGGTTGCATTCACAGCACCTTAAAACAAACCACAGCATAAAGGTGTTTATGAGCCATTGACTCACTGGGAGGAAGAAGTAGTGCATACTTGTACTTACTTCCAATATGCTTATGTGTGTTGATGAAGACTTCTGGTTCCAGATCCAACCCAAGAGCCATCAGTCGGAGCACTCGGAGAGAGAGATCCTTACAGCGCAGGAAAAATGATACATGGACATCTCGAAAATCATCTACTCCTTCTGAAGGCCAATTCTGAGCACATTGAGAGTAGAGGATGTGATGGATTTTTTAATTAATCATAACTAACATTTATTTTTCTTGCAGGAACAGCATTCATATGCTTTTGAATTTTAAATGTATGTTTCCCCTTTGGCGAAAACTCGTGACTTTGACTGTGTGAGTGTAAAAATAACAAATATGGGAAATGAAACTAGTCCGATGTCTAGGTTTGAAACCTTGTGATTATGAAGTAATCATTAACAGAGTTTGCTTCTACCCAGTAACAGAAGGGTTTGTCTATGAAGAACCAATCAAATTGTAGGGAAATCATGTTATGTATCATGTCATTTTCACCATGCTCCTATTCTATAAAAACTGTTGTATTCCTGTTTGCTGGTGGGATTCTCTCTGAAATTTGTCTGAGATCCTCCGGCCGTGCTTCTTCTTGGGGGAGATTCTCTGGAGAACTGCTCGAGAACTCTCCCGGCCGTGATTAAAACATTTAAAGGACATTTGCTGAAGTCTGTCTGTTATTATTGCTGCGCAGCAAGTTAGTTAAGGGAACAAGTTAGAGATAGGGGACGTCGACTGTAGACAAGACCCAGAGAAACTAACGTCGACTGTAGACGTTCGGGGACGTCGATTGTAGACGAGACCCTAGACTTAGGTCAGGTGCGAAATAGGGGAAAAATCTACCACAAGGACTATAAAGTTTACAATCACAAATGTTAGGGTTATATTTTCTTAATGTTAATGCTAAATATATGTTTTCCTCCTATTTCATTTTTAATTTTTTTACCATCATGCTGTCCCTTCAGGGGCTTCATATGAAACGAACATACAAAACCAAAGCACCATATAGTAGGTGAAAGATGGTAAAAGAGTAGGCAAAAGGTATCGGGATGAACCACTTCTTCTGGCGAGATTCTGAAGTGTGCATACGATGGACCCTTTACTATCCCATGAGGCCACAGGAGAGGATTAGTGAATAGTAGTAAAGCAACGCTAGTAGGTCACATGACAATGACAACATGGCAAATGTAATACGTTCGGGATTACATTCTAAGACACATTCAAATTATACAGAACATACATTTTTAGAGGTTGCAAAAAAAGTGCATACCAATCTGTGTACTTGTGCACTATTCAATGCCGTTTTGTAGTATAACTAGTGCGGGTAGTGTGTTCACACTGAAAATTCCAAAAAGAAACGGTGGACCTTAAATATCCCAATGATGCACTTAAAGGGATAGTTCACCCAAAAATGAAAATTAGCCCATGATTTACTCACCCTCAAGTCATCCTAGGTGTATATGACTTTCTTCTTTCAGACGAATACAATCGGAGTTATATTAAATAATATCCTGGCTCTTCCAAGCTTTATAATGGGAGTGAATGGCTGGTGAAAATTTGAAGCCCAAAAAAGTGCATCTATCCCTTATAAAAGTAAAGGCCTTCTGAAGCGAAGCATATGCGTTTGTGTCAGGAAAATACCCATATTTAAAACTTTATAAACTATAATGACTGGCTTTCGACAGACGGCCGTATGCATCGATTTACGGTGAAAGAGTGACCCGTGACCCGACGTACAACGTAATGACGAATGTGGAAGCTCAGAGGAAAGAGCAATACAAAACACAGCTCGCAAATTAAACATTTTGAAGAGAAATGTTGGAGGATTTCATAGAAGAGGAGCTTCAGTTTGTTGATCAGCCCTGTTTGTTAAAACCGTGAGAGGCGTCTAAGCTTACGATACTCCTACATCCTACGTCATACACACGTCACGGGTTACTCTTGTGGCGCAAGTCGACTTGTGTAGTATGAATACAGTCGTCTGGCGGAAGCTAGTTATTTTAAATTATGGAGGTTTAAATATGGGTGTTTTTCTAACAAAAACCCATGGCTTCGCTTCAATATTTTTATAATGGATGGATGCACTTTTTTGGGCTTCAAATTTTCACCAGCCTTTCACTCCCATTATAAATCTTGGATTAGCCAGGACATTTTTTAATATAACTCTTATTGTATTTGTCTGAAAGAAGAATGTCATATACACCTAGGATGACTTGAATGTAAATAAATCATGGGATAATTTTCATCTTTAGGTGAACTATCCCTTTAAGTACTTAAATAAGTGCCTACTCAAGAGACTATTTGATTTCAGACACATATCCCACTTCTAAAAACCACAGCTTTTGTTGAACTTTTGACTCGAAAAATGTATAATTATAACCCATAAATGTGCACGATTGTCAACGTCATGCTACTGTTAAATTTTTGAGAGACAGAAAGAAGAAGAGATAAGAAGAAATGGGTATTTAGGCCTACGTTATCCCCACTCAAAGATGTTATATTATACGCCTCCTTCAGATCACCGGGACGGCGAGGATTCAGACTGTGAAATGACAGGATTTAGAACCGTTAAAATCATTCTTGAGTTTTACAGTAGGCCTAATGCTTCTGAATGTAGAGAATGACGTGCCTTTCAGTTTCTACCGAAACCCAGCCATGGTTTACATTACATGAGAAACTTCCCCTGCTGAAAGGCTTCTTCATGTCTTCTGGCAAATAGAAGAACTTCTTTGAAACATGCATGACTTTTTCCACCTAAAACAGTGAACAGAGAAATAATAAAACAAAATAGAACTTCTCTTAAGTAACAAGAATGTTTAAAAAAAATCACAAACCTCTTCCTGATTTATTCCCGTGTTTTTCAGATAAACAAATCCCACCTCCGTAAAGGCCTTTCTCAATTCTTTACTTAACTTTTCCAAGTTAGCAACTGATACATTGGCCTTTCCCAGTTCGTAGACACTGAAATCCAAGACAGGTATACCCATTCTTTCCCTTGAGACAACAAAACTTGTTTTTAATCCGGAAGAAAGCGTGCTAAGGTTATCTTCGCTTCTTTGATCAAGCGAAGTCCATAGTTCGTATTGAGCAATGCAGGGAAATACAAATCCATCATATGATATGACACAAACATAGGGGAACAAAGATTGCTGAATACTGTTTTGTAGTGAGTGTGGCCCATTTTACAGATGGCAAATTAAAATGTATAGTGTCAGGCTGAGATAAACTTTCAAGGAAAAACATGAGGTCTTAACCATGGAAATACTAAATGGTAACAAAAAAAAAAAAAGTACAACTTTACTGGATGAAAAGAAACAAATCTAACAAAATCGGTATTGACTCTAAAATCCTTTATTCAAACATATTTTCTCATTTGGACTCACGAGAAACTTAAAAGACAAGCACAACTACATTTCAAGGTTAGTACATTTTAAAGTCCATTTATTTTATGTTTTCTTTCCAAATATATTTATAATTATTTACAATATCATTCAAAAGTTTAGGGTCAGTAAGATTTTTTATAAAGACAATACTTTTTGAAGCAAGTATTACTGGCTGCTGCAAATTAAGCTTTGCCATTACATTAATATATTACATTGTCAAAATATCGCCTATTAAAACAGAAAAGCATTTTACTGTTACATCATCATTTTCATACTATTTCACAATATTACTTTATTTTTTATCAAATTGGGGAGCATTAGAATCTTCTTTCAAAAGCATAGGCTAAATCTTACTGACCCCAAACTTTTAAATGAGCGTCTAAAACCAGCCTGATCTCATGCAAATGCGTCTCTATAACACACATTGTGTTTATCATGCAATTTATACACGAAAATGAATTTTTATACGCGAGCATGCCATTTTATTGCGTGTATACAGGTTTCTACTATCATCACTTGGGAATAAGGTTTCTACTATCATCACTTGGGAATGGAAGTAAGATCTCTAGTGTGTAATCAGACAGACTCAGACAATGCCTTCGAAAATGCTTTAATCACGGCCGGAAGGATCTCAGATCAATTTCAGAGAAAATCCCCCCCCCCCCGACAAAAAGAGTCAGAAACAGTTTTCATAGAATATAGGAACATGAAAAATCATTACATCATTGTCCTCCAATATGATTGGTTCTTCATTATGTTTAATTCTCAGTTACTAGGTAAAAGCAAATCTGGATTTCTTGATTACTTCAGCTTGTTACTCAAGTCATGAGGTTATATATTTAGGCAGTTGACGTTTAGTTTTCAAAAATATAAAAATGTTAATCCTGTAAGTAAAATAAATGTTAGTTATGATTCATTAAAAATTCCTTTGCAATATTAATCTTGAAATACATATGGAAACAGAGCTTCCAGTGGAGGCCAAATGTTGCACAAACATAACCTCAAAGGATAAATCTCTCTTCATATTTAGTCATATTAAACGCCCCACAATTCAGCATTCTGTATATGGCACTTTCAATAATAAAAACTAGGTTTAAAAACTTCAAATATAAAAACAAATACAAAAAGGTGCAGAGAATAAAAAAACAGATTAACATTCAACACAGTATATCAATAACAATACCACTGTTTCAAGCGAATAGTCTGCTTTTTTCGTCACTCTCATATTACAAATTACACAACAATGCCAATCTGTCCTGTATTTAATTAAATGATAGGATTTTCACTTTAGCTTCAGTCGAATGTCAGTCCTAGATGTATACAGTTTCTTAAAATTTGGTTGGATGAAAAACTACTGCAAGACCAGTGATTTATTTCAAGCTGTTTAACATGATTCATTATAGTATCATGGTTTCCAATTAAAAATCTAATAAACATATTTATTAAAATATACAAAAATCCAATTTATCACAAAATAGTGCATATATGAGGCAACTTTGGCCTTTTTTGAATTTACTCTATGATTTAAAGAGTAAGTAAATGTGCTTTTTTACTTATTTCAAAATCAATTAAATTATCTCAGCTCCAGCAATTATGTACTATGATTATTATAAGCACAACTTTTTTTAGTTTTTGCTGTTGTTTTTTTTTTGTTTTTTTTACATACAATTGTAAACTTCCACTTAAGCCACAGCCTGTATTTTGCCATAGGTATCATTAAACCTTGATAAAAGGTAATCCATTGAATTAATAGGAGGATATTTATCGGATCCATCGAAGCATGAAATCATGGCTTCATCATCAGGGTGGACAAAGAAAGCCAAAGACTGGCGTGTGCTGGAGTCTCCTGCAGGGGGCAGCAACACCCTGTGAGCCTGAGGGGTCAATAATAGAGAAGAGTTAAAGCTACACTGTGTAATTTTTTTAGTTGATTCTTAGCAAAAAAACACTTAGTTCTTTCAAAAATATATGTGCTCATTAATGTATATTTACTTCTTTCAAGTAATAAAGTATTCTCGTAAGTTTATAATCTGCCATTGAAAGTACATACGGGTGAGGGGTTCGAATGCCGGTCGCCATGTTGCCCCTCCATCTTGAAACTACATTAGCCAAAGAGGGACATACCTGTAAATTCAAGCTTCGCCTTTCGCGCTTTACACTCAGTGACACAGAGACGAATGCGAGGGGGAGATTACTCGCGACTGCCGGCAGATTTGAAAGATTGCTGATGGAGGATCACGCCTATTTTCGAGGACATGTAGCAGAGTCGCCAAGGAAGCGAAAGAGAGAATTAAAACGTCAACGCGACAGGCAAATCAGCAAGACCAAAGTCAATACTGGAGTAACTTTTCCCAGATGGAAAGAGCTCATGAGGAGTAAAGATTTTAAAACGGACGCCGAAGTTGCCTGCTTTCCTCTCGAGAGGTAATTCAGCCTATTTGTGTAAATTCAAAGTTTTATAGTTGCTTGTCTAACCATAGCATGGTTGTGCATAACGCCAGAACGACCTCTAGTATAACTTGCGTTACTTTTCCTCACGTCAATGGTGAAAAAGTATTGTTTACCTTGTAACATAAATCTGTGCTGCGACGGATCACAGGTGATAGTTTTAAAGGCGCAATTGGACGAAGTCGAACTGGAAGCCATGCTAATCTTGGAATAATACGGCCACCGTAGGAGTTAAAACGCCCTCGAAATTGAAAGGAACAGAAACTAATATTCACTGGGTAGTCATATACAATTTCACCGCTAGATGGGGGAAAATATCACACAGTGTAGCTTTAAACAAGCATTTGCCAGTGCATGACCTGCATTAGTGCATGACCACTTTTTCAGCGGAGTTGGATCCGGAATTTTTTTGAGGTCTGATACCGATACTTTTATTTTTAGATTTTGCTGATACCTGTATTTTCATTGCATTTATTTAAAAAAAATATTGGGCAGAGAAACCAAAAGAATATGAATCAAATTATTTGGCTTATCAAATAGACATTTCCTTCCATTATTTCCATGCCTAATTATGCCTCTTCATTTTTTATCTTTAATTTCTTTGACACAAGCACTGTACTGTACACGCCACGTGGTATCGGTTGCAGAGGTGTAAAAAGTACAAAAAAAATGTCATGTCCAATTTCATGGAATGTGAAAACGAATCCCATTGGCAGAATAAATAACATTTAAATTAAACTGGGCATCAGCGCAATTCAATTGGTTTGGTAATAGCAAGGGAAAATAGAATGAAGTGATGTCCAAAAAAGAAGTACTTTTTGACTGTAAATAAAATTGTAAGGAGTAAAAAGTACTTTTTTTTCTTAAAAAATTTAATTAAGTAAAAGTAAAAGTATTGATTTTTAATTGTACTCAAGTAAAGTAAAAATCCCCCAAAATAATACTTAAGTACAGTAATCAAGAAAATTACTCAAGTATTTTACACCTCTGATCGGTTGTTGCTATTGGAGCATTTTAATGAGTACGATATGAGCGCAGTTTCAGGCCCGATACTGGTATCACTGCATCCCTATTTTTATTTATTTTTTCATTCATTTTTCCAAATTAAAGTCTTTGTTAAAGCATTTTAAGCCATGAACCAAACCAACCAGCAACAAGGATATAAACACAACATTACAAACTTAGATTTGAAGCAAAAAAAGTATTTGATTATCAGACAAAAAGACAAACGTACAAGATTATGTATTTAACAGCTTTACAGAGGAAAGAACTACAAAATGATGGTGAAATTAATTCATTTAAAGTTGTGGATTATACCTATATAAATAATATATTATAAATGTATTCCAAAATATGCATATAAATGTGTACGTTTGTGGGTGCGTGTGTGTAGGTTTATATTACATTGTGGGGACAAAAGGTTAGTAAAACCTGAGATCCCCTACATTGTGGGACCAGCCAGCTGTCCCCACGAGGGAAACTGAACATACTTGGTTAATAAACATACTAAATTATATATTTTTGAAAATGTAAAAACAGAAGGTTTTGTGTGATGGGTAGGTTTAGGGGTCGGGTTAGTGTAAGTAGACAGAATATACAGTTTGGACAGTAAAAAAAACATTACTCCTATGGATTGTCCCCACAAAGATAAACCAGTGATTTTTGTTTGTTCGTGTGTGTCTGTGTAACCCGACTGTTTCACTCTATTAAATGAAATGCCACATAAAGTACTTACCGCAGACATGAACACATCGCTGGTCCACCTTTGCATCAGGTCTGCTATGTTAACCAGAACTGTCCCAGGAATGCTTGGGGCCGAAACGTATTCACCAGCCCTATTCCGAACCTGGAGAAAACACAGACATGCAGAGCCAAACATACTGTCACATGCATCCGTAATGATAGAGGACAACATTAAACATAGTCAAAATATTTTTTTTCTTTTGTCCTCTATTGGTATTCACCTGCAGTCCACTCTCTGTGCTTTGGAAGAGCAGAGTGATGCTCCCATAATCCGAGTGTTCACCACAGCGCACCTGATTTTCCTTCACACATGTGCTGTTCACCGGAGGGTAGTACAGAGACCGGAGTGTGGTTGCATTCACAGCACCTTAAAACAAACCACAGCATAAAGGTGTTTATGAGCCATTGACTCACTGGGAGGAAGAAGTAGTGCATACTTGTACTTACTTCCAATATGCTTATGTGTGTTGAGGAAGACTTCTGGTTCCAGATCCAACCCAAGAGCCATCAGTCGGAGCACTCGGAGAGAGAGATCCTTACAGCGCAGGAAAAATGATACATGGACATCTCGAAAATCATCTACTCCTTCTGAAGGCCAATCCTGAGCACATGGAGAATGACCATGGATGCATCTGAAAATCGCATACTCCCCTACTATATAGTATAGTAAAAAACAGTAGCCTATGTGACAAGAGTAGCATGTCCGAATTCACAGTACTCATAAAAGAGTAAGCAAAAGGTATCCGGATGACCCACTTCGTCTGGCGAGATTCTGAAGTGTGCATACGATGGACCCTTTACTATCCCATGAGGCCACAGGAGAGGATTAGTGAATGGCAGTGATGCTGGTAGGTCACATGACAGTAGTACGTTCGGATTACATTCAACAACACACATACTATATAGAACGTACTTTTTTAGCGGTTGCAAAGTAAAGGTGCGTCCCAAATCGTGTACTTATGCACTATTCAATGGTGCGAGTTGTGTGTTCACAATGAAATCTCCTTAAAGAAGAAGTACACTTTAAATACCCAGATGATGCACTTAATTAACCAAAAAAATGAAGTGCGGAATGTTGAACACTTCATGCACTCAACTGTAACTGTCACAGCTTTAGTTATGTAGCGAAGGGGAAGAGGGGACTCCGCTGCTGAACGACAAAACCTTAAATGCATACACTACACGGCTGAATACGTAGTGTATAGTGCATCATTTGGGATACAACTTAAGTACTTAAATAAGTGCCTACTCAAGAGAGTATGTGATTTCAGACATAGCTCACTTCTAAAGAAATCCAAGATTTTGTTGCACTTTTGATAAAAAAAGAAAATAATATATATAATTATAACCCATAAATGTGCACTATTGTCAACGTCATGCTATTGTTAAAACTTTGAGAGACAGAAAGGAGAAGAGATAAGAAAGAAATGGGTATTTACGTTATCCCCACTCAAAGATGTTATATTATACGCCTCCTTCAGATCACCGGGACGGCTAGGATTCAGACTGTGAAATGACAGGATTTAGAACCGTTAAAATGTTTGTCCATCATTCGTGAGTTTTACAGTAATGCTTCTGAATGTAGAGAATGACGTGCCTTTCAGTTTCTAATGAAACCCAGCCATGGTTCACATTACATGAGAAACTCCCCCTGCTGAAAGGCTTCTTCATGTCTTCTGGCAAACAGAAGAACTTCTTTGAAACATGCATGACTTTTTCCACCTAAAACAGTGAACAGAGAAATAATCCGCCACAAACAAATATAGAACTTCTCTTAAAGGGATACTCCACTTTAAAATGAAAATTCTGTCATCATATACTTACCCTCATGTTGTTTCAATCCTTTATGAATTTCTTTCTTCTGCTGAACAGAAAGGAAGATATTTAGAAGAATATCAGTAATCAGACAGTTTCTGGTCTCATTGACTTCCATAGTATATATTTTTTCCTACTATGGAAGTCAATGAGACCAGAAACTGTCTGGTTACTGATATTCTTCTAAATATCTTCCTTTCTGTTCAGCAGAAGAAAGAAATTCATAAAGGATTGAAACAACTTGAGGGTGAGTATATGATGACAGAATTTTCATTTTAAAGTGGAGTATTCCTTTAAGTAACAAACACCGGTTGCATAAATTGCTTAGACTAGTCTTACAAGTTAACGTATCATAATTTAAGTCAGTTATATAAAAGGAAGATTGGTCAAATTTCAATCTGAAAAGTAAGACTGATTATCCCTAACTAATTGCTAGTCAGACTAGGGGCGTTTCTCAATACAAAGTATGCAAAGTTCGGACTTGTCAAGTACGACTCAGGAGAACAAGCTCCCGAGGACGGTCACTGGAGGACGCAAATCCAGTAATTCTGTAAATGGAACAGGTCCCGGAACCACCAAGGTCACCTTCATCACTATATAAAATAAACATTACAGTAATTTACCATAATGTGAATATTTACTTATAACAAGCAAATATATGTGCTGTGTCTAGGCTACTATATTTGTATGGAAGGCATTTTCTGCCAAATTTAAATAAATAAATTAAATTATTAAAATTAAAATTAAAACCAGATTAACGATTTCATTACAGAAAACAGTATGCAAAATATGTGACAAAATTGAGAATGAAATTAAATGATTTCATTTTCACAGCATTATCCCTGTCAAATTGAAAAATAAAATGCAATTGGTGATTTCACATTTCATTTTCACTACAGTCTCGAGGCAAGACTGCCAATATTAAAATGAAAAGCCAAACGTGAAAAAGAAACTACAAATACAGTTTTTACAATGCTCTTTAGTAATGCTCACGCAATAATAGTGACACAATTCAAATACAAATGTAAATTTTCGTTTTCATTTTAATTTAAAATAGTTCATTGTCACATTTTTTGCTTACAGTTTTCTGTAATGAAATCGTTAATCTGGTTTTAATTTTAATCATTTAATTTATTTATTTAAATTTGGCAGAAAATGCCTTCCATATATTTGCGGTGTCATGTGGAAATATTTTTTAATGATGATTTATAGGCTACTTAAATATTTTATAAATAACTAGAAGAATAAAAAAGGCAGTAAACGGTCTAAAACTTTTTGTGCTACAAACCAGTTTGTTATTATTATCATGAAATTAAAATAATATGACTACAAAGATTATACTCCTCATTTAAAAAAAACAACAACTTGTTTAACACGAAAAAGGCTATTTTATGGAAGCTTGTTTCCGCCACAGAATAAAACATTTTAAAAGATAATTGCGACTTTTTATCTCACAATTGCGAGTTTACATCTCGCAATTCTGACTTTATTTCTCAAAATTGCGAGATATAAAGTCAGAATTGCGTGAAATAAAGTCGCAATTGCGTGTTATAAAGTCAGAATTCTGACTTTTTTCTCGCAATTGCGACTTTATATTACGCAATTCTGACTTTAACAGACAATTGCGACTTTATATCACGTAATTCTGAGATAAAAAGTCAGAATTGTGAGATGTAAACTCGCAATTGTGGGGAAAAAAGTCAGAATTGTGAGATTAAAAAGTCGCAATTAACTTTTTTATTTTTCACTCTGTGGCGGAAACAAGCTTCCATATATTTATCTTATTATCTATATTAAGAAAATATATTAAGAAAATAACAGTAGCCTATAGGTTATCAGCACATGTTTAAATAGACTCGTGTCTGAGGGAATAGCTAGCCTATGTGCCGTTAATGCAGCGTCAAATGGCGGACGCTCGGCGAGTTTTTACTTTCACTCTCTGTCTCTGTAGTGAATAATTTAATGGGGTTGTTTGAAACTTCTTCACCGCGTCTGGAGCAAAGTTTGCGCATTGCTTCTGTGATAACCACTGACTCGCCTTTATGGTTTAAAACGGAAATATAGCCTAGCCAATATTGCAACCTGACAAGTTAAAAGAAAAGTAATACAAGATTACAAACCTCCTCCTGATTTATGCCCGTGTTTTTCAGATAAACAAATCCCACGTCGATAAAGCCCTTTCTCATGTCTTTGCTTAACTTTTCCAAGTTAGCAACCGATTCATTGCCCTTTCCCAGTTCGCAGACACTGAAATCCAACACAGGTATCTCCATTCTTTCCCTTGAGACAACAAAACTTGTTTTAAAATCAAGAAGAAAATAAGCCAAGGATCTTTTCGCGAGCAACGCAGCGCAGTCCGTTATGCCCTATCAGTATGGAATTAATTTTGTGCCAATAATAATGAACGTAGCTTTTCAAGAAACTAATGAAAATATAAATTGAAACTGAATAAAATATCTTTGAAACTGAAAAAGCAAATTTTTTTACTTCGTTTTTAATACACTGCATGTTTTGCTAACTATTTCTCATATTTCAATCGCTGATCTGAACTTACAAATGTGCTTCCAGAGTTTTCATTTGCGCTTCTGAAGTTTTCGTTCGCCGTTCTGACACATTTCTCTCGTGGGGGCGGGGCTAGTGGCAGTGTGTTCTCATTGGCTACTGAGTTTTTGATTGACAGCTTCTTCACCTGGAAGTGAAGACGTCAGTGTTGTGTTTACATGTGTGGATTTAAGCGTCTGTAATCGCAGCTTTCTATTTCATTTTAGTGATATTAAGTTTATATCTGTATTTATTTGCTGCTACACTATATTGTTGAGATGATTTCTTATAGAAGGAATAGTAGGCCTACAGACGAATGATATCATTATCATTAGTCATCGTCGCTATCAGGATACTGGATAGCCTACTCGTGGAAAGTGTGATTTTTTTTTAATACTATACTATTTATAATACAGTACTGGCTTTTTTCAGGTGGAGAGGCATTTTAGAGCTCAGTGAGAGCCCATAACATTATACAGCTGTGTTGTTTTTGATTTGACTATTAGCCCAATCACTTGTTTATCTACATTCGGTTACAGTCTTCGATTATCATATTCCCCCCCCCCCCCCCCCCCCCCAGCCACCCCAAACAACATTGGGCTAGAGTAGGGTAGACTGTGTACAGTTGAGACACTTTTTGAGTTTTGATTTTTCACACAAAAATACATACTGAAAAGAATTGAATTTTCACATGAAATGCCACATGACATTACATTAGCTTGTAGACTAATATATTATCAATCAATAATACCATAAGTAGTTTACATTTTCCACAATTAGCGAATAAAAATAAGGTGCTTTTTGTGTCAACTCTGTCTCAACTGTACCTATGTACGGGACAGTTGAGACAGTACTATGGTACAGTTGAGACACCCATTTTTAATGAGGGAAATGTAACTAAATGTTCATTGCAAATATAATAAATAAAGACAAATGAAGAAAATAACAATTGGGCAACATGTCTGTTTATTCATCCTTTCTAAATTCATTAATTTGATGTAAATTAGCACCGTTAAAATGTATAAAACATGAACAAGATATTTAACAGTATTTATTAATAATATACAGTTTAAATATAATACATATGAAATTGTATTTTTAATTGCATCCTATGCTGGCCAATTATGACGTTTAACCTGTTATCATAACACTGAACAAATAAACAGCGTGTTTTGTAATAGAACTCTATCGGGGGTACAGTTGGTACACTTGTGTCTCAACTATCCCCCGCTGGCCACTTCTCACATTTCTCTAGATTTTGCATTGAGCTTGCATGACTCAATACCATGAAATATGCCAATTTTTAGGGCACAGAATAACGTTTGTAATGGTACCAGTTACGTTTAACAGTCACATAAGGATAATAAGTTATTCATAGTTGAGTGCGCAAAAAACGATGCAAGCCTTATCTTAGAAAAAAAACTTTTGCAGATATCTTCTGATCGGAGACGCGTCCAGTCTTCAGATTTTGCAGGATAAAAGAGGACACTAATACGCATGTGCACAGCAAAAATCACAACTTGTGCATGCTGCGCACGCAAGTTATTTAAGGTGTCTCAACTGTACACATGTCTCAACTGTACACAGTCTACCCTACTGTACAGTATCTGTACTGTATCAGTCAATGACCGATGCCATAGGACCAGAGCGCTGTCAATCACTGCCTGATTCAACTTTGGCAATGTAAAGCCTTTTTTTTACCATGCCGATAAAGCTATTTAAACCTGAATTTTTCAATTGCTGATTCATTTGCGATGCAGAGTTTTTGAAAGAGGAGAGACACGACTTGACCACAGACCACGCCTCTGTTCATATATGTAAACACTCAATTATTTTGAAGTATCGCCCTGGTCGCAATATTTATTCTGATTACTTTAGTGTGATAAAGATGACTGATAAAGCTATGTAGCTAGTATGAGTAACAAAATGCTTTTTCTGTGTCCATATTTGACTAATAATAATGCAAAAATTGCACTTCAAATGAACATTTCAGAGAAAAAGTTTAATCTTTAATAGTCTTTAATAATAAATATATGTCCAAATTAAAAACTTAATACATGCAAGTAATTATGACTGAAAACATCCAGCAACTAGGGAATACACAGCCATGGATATATGTTTATATATAGGGCTATACAGCCATCTACTGGTTACACAACAGTATTACATATGAGAAATGCTGCATGACTCCGAGGTAAATATTTAGTACTGTAAAATCCCTTAAAACATTTATATAATTTGTTTGGAATAAATATTTTAAGTCTGCAACTTGTTACTGTATGTGGAAGTTCAAAGCAGTTTGTATTGTTAGATTATAATACATTTCCTCTCTCATTTTCCAGGGAGTGGAGCAACTTTTCCATAAACAAAATTCTGATGCTGACACAGAGGATGGAGTGATAGTACCAGAGATCCACTGTCCCTATCAGACAATAATCTTACTTTGTTCAGACACATCACCTTTGAATGACTGGGATCTTGATCTTCAGACACCTGATTTATTTTATTTTAATATTATAAACTAAAATATTTAAATTTCCTCTAGATTAAAACAAACACAGTTCACAAGTACACAAGAGGTTGCACTTTATTCTTATTAGTCTATGCTGATCTTGGATTAGCATACCAACAGCATATGAATGTTAAGGGGATAGTTCACCCAAAAATAAAATTCTCACTCTCATGCTGTCCCAGATGCATTTTATTTTCTTTCTACAGATAAACACGAATTAAGATTGTAAAGAAAGTAATCCATCTCTGCGAGTCCTAAAGACGCTTTAAAAACACACACACAGTGAGCGTGACGGTATCAATGCATGGATCCTCAGTTGATGAATCAATGCCTTCTGAAGTCAAACAATAGGCTAGATAAAAGAAATACTAATATTGTAAACTGTTTTAACTATTAAAAATCACTTCCGACCAACTGTCTTACGTACATGGGTTACAATCCACTTGTTTTATGGACTCACAGAGATGGATTATTTCCTTAAAACTCTTTGTCTATGTTTATGTGAAGAAGAAAGTCATATACATCTGGGATGGCATGAAGGAGAGTAAATGATGAGAGAATGCTCATGTTTTGGGTGGACTATCCTTGTACTGCTTGTATCCAGTCACTGCTTTGTTATTTGTACTGCAACAGGAACTGTTCAAAGAATCATTGCATCATTTAAAATGTATATGAATTTTTTTAATGTATTCTGTATTTGTAATTGTGCATTTTGTATAGTAATATATATCGTGAGAATACTTTGCATTACATGTGTAAGACTGAAAATACTGGTCTATGGGACAAAATGGCCCTGCTGGCTCATTAGCATTCGACCTCCCCATATCCAGCCTTTCTTCCTCTCAGAAACTAAGAACTCACACAAGAACATGGTTTAATGTGAATATTTAACATTGACTGTTATGTTTTTGGTGTCATTTGAAATGTCTCAAAGTGAGTGGTACAGATATCTCATATCCAGATAGATCAAATAAAAGGTAATAAGGTTTAAAGAAGTTTAGAGAAAACTGGTTTAGAGATAAGGCCAGATAAGGCAACCCCCCTTCTGTGGGATAGAAGCCATTTGAGGGTGGTGTCCCCCATCCCCCATATCACCTGGTCAAAGGAGGATAAAGGTGTTCTGGCGCTCTCAGGCGCTCTTCTTTGCTGGACACGAATGGAATAGGGGATTTCTCTCTCTCTCTCTCTCTCTCTCTCTATCTATCTCAGGTACAAGCTGGGTAAGATTCTTTGGTGTAACCAATGTATAACCATGTTCTAGATATTTGAATTGATTGTGGAATTGATCTCTGATATCTGAAATATTAAATTGCTACAATGTGATTATTCCAACTGATTTTGACATTGTTCATTTAATGGTTAAAAGGAATAGTCAAACATTCGCTCACTTTTAGTGAGGCACAGATATGATTAAAACCTTTCAGTTATGGAGTCAGATGAATTAGCGAGTAAATACATATGATTAATGTATTACAAATTTAACCAACCAATACTTTGCATGAGTGAGGACAGAACACGTGATACCTTCCCCGTGTATTGGCGAACCGGCAGATTGGACTAATATAGCGGGCCTTACACATGTATATTATGCAGTTAATGTTTTGTGGATTCTGGTCTTTCCTGTCACAACATAATTGCATCCAAGACTTTCACTCTGATACTTGTGTATATGCTTTAGTGACAATAAAGAATGAACATTTATTTGAATTCATATTTTCAATTACATTCATTTAACTGGTTGTAGAAGTCACAACTGAAACGGTTGATGATTGTTAAAATATATTTACAATTTTAAATGTTAGAAGATAGTATTAATTAAATGAAATAAATAAATACAATTATCAATAAAAAAAATGGCAACAAGAACATTCTTTGTGTGACATATGTAATGAAATGCCCTCTGAGGTCTGTATCATCTGACAGCAGGCCACGATTGTAATTTTCATATTGTTTAAATTCCTCTTATTTAAGTTATCATTCATTTTGATGGTGTAAATGTATATCATGCTAACAATGAGTAGTGTGATGGCCATGGTTACCAACCTTGATTACCTGAAGTGAAACTTTCTTGACGGCTGAATGTATCACACACGTTTGCTAGTATTCTCTTTAAATTGTGACAGCTCAACCTAATCAAAGCCTAACATGCAGAATAGTCATCAGGAATAAACAAATATTCTCTGAAAACATTGGACACTACAATATTTTAAGTATCATATACAGTACTTTAATGTACAAGTAGGCCTACACCTGAATAGACTGAATAGATATCGTGCTCCTAAAAGCACGTAGTAGTAACAGCAGGTAAATACAGATAAAATTAAAAAACAAACCTAACTTGAACACTAAAATGAAATAGAAAGCTGCGATTACAGACGCTTAAATCCACACATGTAAACACAACACTGACGTCTTCACTTCCAGGTGAAGAAGCTGTCAATCAAAACCTCAGTAGCCAATCAAAACACACTGCCACTAGCCCCGCCCCCACGAGAGAAATGTGTCAGAACGGCGAACGAAAACTCCAGAAGCGCAAATGAAAACTCTGGAAGCGCATTTGTAAGTTCAGATCAGCGATTGAAATATGAGAAATAGTTAGCAAAACATGCAGTGTATTAAAAACAAAGTCAAAAAATGTGCCTGCGATTTATTCTTTAATATTTTATTCAGTTTCAATTTATATTTTCATTAGTTTCTTGAAAAGCTACGTTCATTATTATTGGCACAAGAATAATTCCATATATCAGGGCCGTCGCTAGTGTGGTGAAAGGTGGTGACAATTACAGGGCCCCCCACTGCCCAGGGGGCCCCACAAAATCCAGCAGTTAAAATATAGCCCCCTGTTGTATGAATAATTATAATATTTATTTAGTTGTATGCCTGAGATTTAAATGAAAACCACAAAAACATGCAATTTGGTTAAATATATATTTTTAACCAAATATCTGCTTCTCTTACCTCCCTAAAAGTGGTTTAGTCCGATCTAAAGTATTTATTCATTATTCAGTCAGTGACAAACATCAGACATCAGATGGACCCAATAAAATTGTAAGTCCCACCCCAGCTCGTGAACAGAACCAATCAGAGTTGAGGCGGCAGTGCCTGAAGTTAACGATGAACTTGGTGGAAGAGCAGGAGACTGACTGACTGAAAAATGTCGGGGAAAAGAAAACATAAAGTAGGATAGGCCTACTACAAACGAAAAGAAGGAGAGGGAGGCCAGGAGAGTTGTTGTATCCCAGTTGATCAAGACGTTCTTAAAGACAGGTTGTAGCCTATTGTTATTTCGCTGGGAATAAGAAAACTAGCCTACCGTCTACAGCCTGCCGGGTACTGTCACTTTTCATTATCGGTGCCGATAATTCATTATTACCCACAATCGACCGAATGAATAAGTGGTCAAAATTTTGTAAATCGAATTAAAAAATTGACACGAGTCACGACGCATTGCATTATGCTCCTGACCTGCCGGCTGATGATGTATTTATTACATCAAGAAAACAGGAATACAACTCACTGCACTTGGATGAATCCTTTTATTAGCTTTATTTAATAATATATTACCAATTCCATATTATCTTCATTAAAAAATAAGTCAATAAATTATTTTATTTTTTTAAATTTGACTGCATTCCTGTCGATTTCTACATGTTTACTTTTTGATTTATGAAAAAAACATTATTTTGCTGTTACTTTTTTAAAATTGGTATTATTATTTAACAATTTCTTGCTTTTTGTTAGATTTTATTAGTTGTAGTTTTGTATGTAAACATTTAACTTTTAAAATAAAGGTTTTACAACAACATCACCATCTTCTGTTATATGTGGGCCTCCATGCTCATCTATTTACAGTAGGCCTATATGATATTGGTGGAGGGTGGGGGGGCCCACATCAATATTTTTCAGAGGGCCCCGAATCCTCTAGCTACGGCCCTGTGCCCTATTCACATGACGTCACACAAGTATGCTATCTTAGTTCTAATGCAGGATCATCAAGTTCCACCAATGAAACCATCGGAGTACAAAGACTGCATTTCAGCGGCTTCAGCCTATTCAGCGTGCTACTGCAATACTGTTTAAACTTTGATATATGCAGTAGCTTACTGCACTTTAAACAGCCTACCTTTTCCAATGGGAAAAAAGATTCAAGAATGCTTTCTGAAAGCAATAGGCTATATGATATGTGCAGTGGTATTGATCGTATTTATTACATAGCTTATGTGGAGGTCTTGAGTACATTAGTTTACACTACTGAAAACAGAATGCAAACCATTTTGTCCCAACTTCCAAAATGTTATTTCAATTTCAATTAAATTTCCAAATTCTCAAATTTAGTAAGCCTATTTATACTCACTAAATTTAGTAAACATTGGAAACATGCAAGCTATGTACAATAAGATTATTATTTCTTTTACAGATGGCAAATTATACAATTTTATAGTGTCAGCTGAAATAAACTTTCAAGGAAAAACATGGTCTGAACAATGGAAATACTAATATTTGAAAAATTAAGAAAAAACAACAATGTACAACTTTATTGGGTAAAAAATTAAATAACTCGAATAAATCTATTGAGCAGAGAAACTTAAAGGACAACAAGCACAAATACATTTCAAGGCTTCATTCCGTTCCAAATATATATATATTTATAATGATTTACAGTGTCATTCAAAAGTTTAGGGTCAGTAAGATTTTTTATAAATACTTTTATAAAGCAAAGTATTAGTGACTGCTGCAAATTCAACTTAGCCTATATTTGAAAATTTTAATTTATTAATGTAATGACAATTAAAACAGAAAAGTATTTTGTCACATAATATTTCACAGTATTTATTTTTGATCAAATTGGTGAGCATAAGAATCTTCTTTTAGGCAAAATCTTACTGACCCCAAACTTTTAAATGAGTGTCTGATAAAACCAGCCTGATCTCATGCAAATGCATCTCTATAACACACATTGTGTTTATCATAATTTATACGCGAAAATGAGTTTATGTGCATATGATACGCATTTTATTGCGTGTAATACAAGTTTCTACTATCATCACTTGGAAATAAGGTTTCTACTATCATCACTTGGGAATGGAAGTAAGATCTCTAGTGTGTAATCAGACAGACTCAGAAAATGCCTTCGAAAATGCTTTAATCACGGCCGGAAGAATCTGAGATTAATTTCAGAGAAAATCCCCCCGACAAAAAGAGTCAGAAACAGTTTTCATAGAATATAGGAACATGAAAAATCATTGTCCTCCAATATGATTGGTTCTTCATTATGTTTAATTCTCAGTTACTAGGTAAAAGCAAATCTGGATTTTTTTGATTACTTCAGCTTGTTACTCAAGTCATGAGGTTATATATTTAGGCAGTTGTCTAATCTTGTCCCTCTGCATCCGTTGTTTCGACACACAAAACTTCTCCCCAAGTGTAAAATATAAAAATGTTAATCCTGTAAGTAAAATAAATGTTAGTTATGATTCATTAAATTCCTTCACAATATTAATCTTGAAATACATATGGAAACAGATCTTCCAGTGGAGGCCAAATGTTGCACAAACATAACCTCAAAGGATAAATCTCTCTTCATATTTAGTCATATTAATTATAAAATATTCATACTTTATCCTCTACAGTAAAAGACCTGGGTGTTCTACTCGATTGCAACCTGTCTTTTGAAAATCATATTTCATATGTTACAAAAACAGCCTTTTTCCACCTTAGAAACATTGCTAAGCTACGTAATATGCTATCAGTTTCTGATGCAGAAAAGTTAGTTCATGCATTCATGACTGGATTACTGTAATGCTTTATTAGCTGGTTGTCCTGCATCCTCAATAAACAAGCTACAGTTAGTCCAAAATGCCGCCGCTAGAGTTCTTACGAGATCAAGAAATTATGATCATATAACACCGATTTTATCATCACTGCATTGGTTACCTATAAAGTTCCGTATTAATTATAAGGTATTGCTACTGACTTATAAAGCCCTAAACGGATCACTAAATTCAAGGCTTTTGGTCATACCTAGGATATCCAGAACCACCAAAGGAGGGAGAGCATTTTCACATTTGGCTCCAAAACTCTGGAATAGTCTTCCTGATACTGTTCGTTGCTCAGACTCGCTCTCCCAGTTTAAAACTAGATTAAAGTCACATCTCTTCAGCCAGGCATTCATATAATCCTACAGTTCAAACTACAATCCGGCCTCTAGCTCATAAATGCCAGAGGAGAACTGGCCCCCGACTGAGCCTGGGTTCGCCCAAGGTTTTTTTTTTTCTCCATTAGGTCACCTGATGGAGTTTTAGGACACCATTAGGTCACTTGATGGAGTTTTTCGGTTCCTTGCCACTGTTGCCTTTGGCTTGCTCAGTTGGGGATATTTTGGGGATATTTAATTAAATTTTATCAATCAATAAATTCCTCTTGAAAAACTTTGTTGTATTATTTTAATTTAATACTGTGAAGCTGCTTGGATACAATTTGTATTGTGAAAAGCACTATACAAATAAACTTGACTTAATATAGTTAAATATTATAAAAATATATTTAGGCAGTTGTCTAATCTTGTCCATCTGCATCCGTTGTTTCGACACACACACACTTGTAATGAATAATCCACTGAGGCGAGTTGCAGTGAGAATCCATGTTCAGCTTTATTCAAATAAACATGCAAAAAAGGACTTTGCTAAACAGCTTGACTTAAAAATGACCATAAAGCATAACACTCACCAACAGTGGTTACAGGAAACAAAGCTAGAAATAGCTGGAAACGTGAGGGCTATTCATACACCAAAGCTAATGACTAACAAGGTACACCTGAGCACAATCAAACAATGAACCAAGTCACCTCTCGATGCATCCTCGATAAAAGGGGCGGATCAAGAACACATCCGGGGATTTGAACTGTACTTGGCTAGATGTGAACTTTGAATTGGAACAGTACTTGGGCAGCGACTGATGACGTTTCACAAGTCCACAAGTACAGACAAGAATGCATATTGAGAAACGGCCATGGACAAGAGGAGCACTTGACAAACAGGAAAGGTGACTTAAAGCAAAATGACAAAATAAAAGACGTGAAATTATAAACATGAAACAAAACTCAAAACAACACTAACTTTTCCCCAAGTGTTGGGGACGTTTAATTTTCAATATAAATGTTAATCATGCAAGAAAAAGGAATAGTGGTTATGATTATTAAAAAAATTCCTTCACAATATTAATCTCATTCTATTGATGCCAAAGGTCATGCATTTTTGGGGTCAAACTGTCATATGCCCTCTCATAAGGAACAAAATATTGATTTTCAATCATAATTGTGCTTAGTTTTTTGGCAAATGCAGTACCTTCTGCTGTGGAGATACTGCCGCTCTCACATATCCGCTTACCATACAGCCAAATGCACTTAAACGGTCAAATAATACACAGAAAAATAATGTCACAATGTCTGTCTTGCTGAGTATTCACATAAACACAATCGACCTAAGTGAACGTCAACAGTTCAGAAAAAAAACGCATGTGTATAGATACGTGCATCAGCTCTTAAAGTGACAGCAGCTTAATAAATGTACCGCTCTCGATGTGGTTAATGTTAATCAAACAAAAGACAGAAAATAACTTTCTGCTCTTGACTGAGTAACTTTTGCAACTTTAATTGATTAATATTTATTTTATTTTTACAATTAAGTCTATCCAGTGTTATTTTACATTTGATTAGCTACTTTATTCAGTTTCTGTAGTATTTCTTATCTGAATAGCCCTGCTACTCTTAGAGCTACTTTAAGCTTTAAACTTTAAGCAGTTCATTTAATTTGTATCTTTATTCTGTTGTATTTATTTGTTCTATCCATAGTAATTTGTTTATTTGTTCTTATTTTATTGCTGACTGTTAACTTGTCTTTTTTAAAATTAATTTAAAATCATACTATCTTGTGCAAACATTTAGGTGAGATAGTTGTAATAGTAATTGAGAAATGTTTATATATGAATAAATCCTACATTAAAATCATATAAAGAAATCTCTTCAGAAGAAATTATTAGTTGCCTAGGTTTTTAATGGAAGGACACAAATTAGATCATATTAAATAAGCAATATCACACGAGTAGAATGTAGAAATCTCTCTTCAAATTTAGTCAGATAAAAAAAACACAATTCAGCATTCTGTATAGGTGACTTCCAATTATAAAAATAGGCGTATATAAAGGTGCAGAGAATAAAAACAGATTAATATCCAATACTATCAATAACAATACATATCACTGTTTCAAGCGAATAGTCTGTCTGCGAATAGGCTCGAACCATTAGTCCGATGGATTTCAAACTTGACAGGTGTCTTGCTACGGGCACGAGTAAGTGCAGTGCCAAGTTTGACGTTGTTTGGATTAGAAATGCAAAAGATATCGGTAAGTATATCTGTAAAAGAAGCACACATTGGCTTTTGCCACTCTAGCCGCTGGCCACTCCCCCTCTCACACGGCACACTGAAGCCACTCTCTCCCTCTCACACTGACACCGAGTGAGCACAGCGCAGGCCACTCCCCCTCTCACACTGCACACTGAAGTCACTCTCCCTCTCACACTGCAGACTGAAGACACTCTCCCTCTCACACTGCACACCGAAGACACTCCCCCTCTCACACTGCACACTGAAGACACTCTCCCTCTCACACTGCACACTGAAGACACTCTCCCTCTCACACTGCACACTGAAGACACTCCCCCTCTCACACTGCACACTGAAGACACTCCCCCTCTCACACTGCACACTGAAGACACTCCCTCTCACACTGCACACTGAAGACACTCCCCCTCTCACACTGCACACTAAAGCCACTCTCCCTCTCACACTGGACACTGAAGCCACTCTCCCTCTCACACTGCGCACTGAAGCCACTCTCCCTCTCACACTGCACACTGAAGCCACTCTCCCTCTCACACTGCACACTGAAGCCACTCTCCCTCTCACACTGCACACTGAAGCCACTCTCCCTCTCACACTGCACACTGAAGACACTCCCCCTCTCACACTGCACACTGAAGCCACTCTCCCTCTCACACTGCACACTGAAGACACTCCCCCTCTCACACTGCACACTGAAGACACTCCCCCTCTCACACTGCACACTGAAGACACTCTCCCTCTCACACTGGACACTGAAGCCACTCTCCCTCTCACACTGCGCACTGAAGCCTCTCACACTGCGCACTGAAGCCACTCTCCCTCTCACACTGCGCACTGAAGCCACTCTCCCTCTCACACTGCACACTGAAGACACTCCCTCTCACACTGCACACTGAAGACACTCACACTGCACACTGAAGACACTCTCCCTCTCACACTGCACACTGAAGACACTCCCCCTCTCACACTGCACACTGAAGACACTCTCCCTCTCACACTGACACCGAGTGAGCACAGCGCTGGCCACTCTCCCTCTCACACTGCACACTGAAGACACTCCCCCTCTCACACTGCACACTGAAGACACTCCCCCTCTCACACTGCACACTGAAGACACTCTCCCTCTCACACTGCACACCGAAGACACTCCCCCTCTCACACTGCACACTGAAGACACTCCCCCTCTCACACTGCACACTGAAGACACTCCCCCTCTCACACTGCACACTGAAGACACTCCCCCTCTCACACTGCACACTGAAGTCACTCTCCCTCTCACACTGCACACTGAAGTCACTCCCCCTCTCACACTGACACCGAGTGAGCACAGCGCTGGCCACTCTCCCTCTCACACTGCACACTGAAGCCACTCTCCCTCTCACACTGCACACTGAAGCCACTCTCCCTCTCACACTGACACCAAGTGAGCACAGCACTGGCCACTCTCCCTCTCACACTGCACACTGAGTGAGCACAGCGCAGGACCAGAGACAGAGAGGGTTGAAGAAAGCAGTGTGGCTTAAGTAGCGTTTTCTCGGAGTTCACTGTGTAGCCTGCTCCCTGAATCGTCGTGCTTATTCATTTGTGGATGTTAACTGAATCTGTAAGTCAGCTACCCTGTTTACTTCTGAATATTATATTTTATTCTGGTGCGCTTAACGTTATCGCTACTGTGTAATAGTAGCCTATGCTATTCACCAACTAAACATATCCTATTCATGTGGTCTCTTTCACGGCCATCATTTGTAGTAGCCTATTCACACACTGTTTGCTCAAGCGTAGCCTGGTCTCAATGCTAAGTTATTACTGGGTCATGCACGCTGAAGTTAGCCTGTAACTATGTAATGTTGAATATGCTATGTTAAATAGTTGCCCTGCCTATTCAACAGGATAGCTCATGTAGGCTATGCAGGTTTAAACAATACAATACAATGTTTATTTATAAAGCACAATTTAAAGACAACCCGAAGTGACCAAAGTGCTGTACACACACACACACACACACACACACACACACAAATAATAGTAATAGTAAAAAATAGTAATGATAATAATCTAAGAATAAAACACAAGCTGTAAAATAGATGTAACACACGAAAGTAAAATCATAAAACAGCAAGTCAAGATATATTAAACGCCGAAGAAAATAAATGAGTCTTAAGAGTAGACTTAAAAGTAGATAAAATTGGGGCAGTTCTGATATGAACCGGGAGACTATTCCATAGTTTAGGGCCGATGACAGAAAAGGCACGATCACCTCTATTTTTTAGTCGAGGTTTATTTTTTAAACAAGGTTAACTCTTCTCTTACCGATCGTGACGGCAAATCCCCATATCCTTACTGTACACCATACAACTTCATTAACTGTATACTACTGTCTACACTGCACTATATGTCATATACTGTTTATACTGCACTACCTGTCTACTTTTCTGCATTTTTGCACTTCTGGTTAGCTGCTAACTGCCTGGGGCAGTCGTGGCCTAGTGGTTAGGGAGTTGAACTGGTAACCCAAAGGTTGCTGGTTCGATTCCAGAACCGGTGGGGAATGACTGAGGTGCCCTTGAGCAAGGCACCTAACCCCTTATCGCTCCCCGGGCGCCACACAAAGGCTGCCCGCTGCTCTGGGTGTGTGCTCCACGTTTGCATTGTGTGTGTGTGTGTCTGTGTGTGTGTGTGTCTGTGTGTGTGTGTGTCTGTGTGTGTGTCTGTGTGTGTGTCTGTGTGTGTGTGTGTGTGTGTGTGTGTGTGTGTGTGTGTGTGTGTGTGTGTGTGTGTTAACTACTCACTACTCTGCTCCTAATGTGTGTGGATTAACTTGGATGGGTTAAATGCAGAGGTCAAATTCCGAGTATGGGTTACCATGCTTGGCCGTCACATGTCACTTTCATTGTCTCTATTACTGTAATCTGCACAATGACAACAAAGTTGAAACTAATGTTAATCTAATCTAAACTCCTGCTACCTGTACACAGATACCCAAATACACGTCACCTAATATCAATCACCATTATAAATTGTTTTGCAACCATGTAGTTCAATTTTCCATATTTATTGTATGTCATTACGTCAGTATTTGCTTTCAAATAAAAATGTCACTGAACTTTTGCTGTGTAATTGTAACAATGAGCACTCAAACACACCGAACTAACAATTACTAAAAACACACACAAAAACTGATTTTGCACGGGCACTGCACTAGTTATATTAAATGATAGGATGTATACCTTTTCACTTTAGCTTCAGTCGAATGTCAGTCCTAGATGTATACAGTTTCTTAAAATTTGGTTGGATGAATAACTACTGCAAGACCAGTGATTTATTTCAAGCTGTTTAACATGATTCATTATAGTATCATGGTTTCCAATTAAAAATCTAATAAAAATATTTATGAAAATATACAAAAATCCAATTTATAACAAAATAGTGCATACTTTTGAGGCAACTTTGGCCTTTTTGAATTTACTCTATGATTTCAAGAATAAGTAAATGTGCTTTTTTACTTATTTCAAAATCAATTAAATTATCTCAGCTCCACCAATTGTGTACTATGATTATTATAACCACAACTTTTTTTTAGTTTTTGCTGGGTTTTTTTGTTTTTTTTTCATACAATTGTAAACTTCCACTTAAACCACAGCCAGTTTTTTGCCATAGGTATCATTAAACCTTGATAAAAGGTAATCCACTGAATTAATAGGAGGATATTTATCGGATCCATCGAAGCATGAAATCATGGCTTCATCATCAGGGTGTACAAAGAAAGCCAAAGACTGGCGTGTGCTGGAGTCTCCTGCAGGGGGCAGCAACACCCTGTGAGCCTGAGGGGTCAATAATAGAGAAGAGTTAAACAAGCATTTGCCAGTGCAATAGACTGCATTAGTGCATGACCACTTTTTCAGCAGAGTTGGATCCGGAATTTTTTTTAGGTCTGATACCGATACTTTTATTTTTAGTATTTGCTGATACCTGTATTTTCATTGCATTTATAATTTGTAAAAATATTGGGCAGAGAAACCAAAAGAATATGAATCAAATTATTTGGCTTATCAAATAGACATTTCCTTCCATTATTTCCAAGCCTAATTATGGCTCTTAATTTTTTATCTTTAATTTCTTTGACACAAGCACTGTACTGTACACGCTACGTGGTATCGGTTGCAGAGGTGTAAAAAGTACTCAAAAATGTTACTCAAGTGAAAGTACAAGTACTGAGGGAAAATTTTACTCAATTAAAAGTAAAAGTATCTGGCCAGAATCGTACAGGAGTAAAAGTAAAAAAGTAACACATTAAAATTGTACTTGAGTATTAAAGAAGTAAAAGTAACAGCAAGAATGAAAACTATAGATTCTTGTTTAAGCTTTTAATCTCTAAAAACATGAAGTGAATGAACCACATACAAGGTTTTGAACTGTTTGCGTTTAATAGTATTTAATTATCAAACTATAAGACTACTAACTAATGCCAGAATGCAACATGCTTTACACAATCCACTAAACATGCTTACCAATAAAAGAAAAGAATTTGCTAAGGTACGGCCACGGGTGCTCTTGATCCTGTGGCTGATTTTGGACTGTGTTCGCAGCTGAATCACGTTCTTCCTCCATTTTCTTCCACTGATTGACTGTTATAATTTCTCTAATTTCCAGGTCAATGTGCTGTGCATTGTGGTAATAGATGTGACATGACGTCACTTCCAAAGGACCAATGAACATGTCTAACCAATTTCATGGAATGTGAAAACGAATCCCATTGGCAGAATAAATAACACTTAAATTAAACTGGGCATCAGCGCAATTCAATTGGTTTGGTAATAGCAAGGGAAAATAGAATGAAGTGATCTCCAAAAAAGAAGTACTTTTTGACTGTAAATAAAATTGTAAGGAGTAAAAAGTACTTTTTTTTCTTAAAAAATGTAATTAAGTAAAAGTAAAAGTATTGATTTTTAATTGTACTCAAGTAAAGTAAAAATCCCCCAAAATAATACTTAAGTACAGTAATCAAGAAAATTACTCCAGTATTTTACACCTCTGATCGGTTGTTGCTATTGGAGCATTTTAATGAGTACGATATGAGCGCAGTTTCAGGCCCGATACTGGTATCACTGCATCCCTATTTTTATTTATTTTTTCATTCATTTTTCCAAATTAAAGTCTTTGTTAAAGCATTTTAAGCCATGAACCAAACCAACCAGCAACAAGGATATAAACACAACATTACAAACTTAGATTTGAAGCAAAAAAGTATTTGATTATCAGACAAAAAGACAAACGTACAAGATTATGTATTTAACGGCTTTACAGAGGAAAGAACTACAAAATGATGGTGAAATTAATTCATTTAAAGTTGTGGATTATACCTATATAAATAATATATTATAAATGTATTCCAAAATATGCATATAAATGTGTACGTTTGTGGGTGCGTGTGTGTAGGTTTATATTACATTGTGGGGACAAAAGGTTAGTAAAACCTGAGATCCCCTACATTGTGGGACCAGCCAGCTGTCCCCACGAGGGAAACTGAACATACTTGGTTAATAAACATACTAAATTATATATTTTTGAAAATGTAAAAACAGAAGGTTTTGTGTGATGGGTAGGTTTAGGGGTCGGGTTAGTGTAAGTAGACAGAATATACAGTTTGGACAGTAAAAAAAACATTACTCCTATGGAGTGTCCCCACAAAGATAAACCAGTGATTTTTGTTTGTTCGTGTGTGTCTGTGTAACCCGACTGTTTCACTCTATTAAATGAAATGCCACATAAAGTACTTACCGCAGACATGAACACATCGCTGGTCCACCTTTGCATCAGGTCTGCTATGTTAACCAGAACTGTCCCAGGAATGCTTGGGGCCGAAACGTATTCACCAGCCCGGTTCAGAACCTGGAGAAAACACAGACATGCAGAGCCAAACATACTGTCACATGCATCCGTAATGATAGAGGACAACATTAAACATGGTCAAAATATTTTTTTTCTTTTGTCCTCTATTGGTATTCACCTGCAGTCCACTCTCTGTGCTTTGGAAGAGCAGAGTGATGCTCCCATAATCCGAGTGTTCACCACAGCGCACCTGATTTTCCTTCACACATGTGCTGTTCACCGGAGGGTAGTACAGAGACCGGAGTGTGGTTGCATTCACAGCACCTTAAAACAAACCACAGCATAAAGGTGTTTATGAGCCATTGACTCACTGGGAGGAAGAAGTAGTGCATACTTGTACTTACTTCCAATATGCTTATGTGTGTTGAGGAAGACTTCTGGTTCCAGATCCAACCCAAGAGCCATCAGTCGGAGCACTCGGAGAGAGAGATCCTTACAGCGCAGGAAAAATGATACATGGACATCTCGAAAATCATCTACTCCTTCTGAAGGCCAATTCTGAGCACATGGAGAATGACCATGGATGCATCTGAAAATCGCATACTCCCCTACTATATAGTATAGTAAAAAACAGTATGTGACAAGAGTAGCATGTCCGAATTCACAGTACTCATAAAAGAGTAAGCAAAAGGTATCCGGATGACCCACTTCGTCTGGCGAGATTCTGAAGTGTGCATACGATGGACACTTTACTATCCCATGAGGCCACAGGAGAGGATTAGTGAATGGCAGTGATGCTGGTAGGTCACATGACAATAGTACGTTCGGATTACATTCAACAACACACATACTATATAGAACGTACTTTTTTAGCGGTTGCAAAGTAAAGGTGCGTCCCAAATCGTGTACTTATGCACTATTCAATGGTGCGAGTTGTGTGTTCACAATGAAATCTCCTTAAAGAAGAAGTACACTTTAAATACCCAGATGATGCACTTAATTAACCAAAAAAATGAAGTGCGGAATGTTGAACACTTCATGCACTCAACTGTAACTGTCACAGCTTTAGTTATGTAGCGAAGGGGAAGAGGGGACTCCGCTGCTGAACGACAAAACCTTAAATGCATACACTACACGGCTGAATACGTAGTGTATAGTGCATCATTTGGGATACAACTTAAGTACTTAAATAAGTGCCTACTCCAGAGAGTATGTGATTTCAGACATAGCTCACTTCTAAAGAAATCCAAGATTTTGTTGCACTTTTGATAAAAAAAGAAAATAATATATATAATTATAACCCATAAATGTGCACTATTGTCAACGTCATGCTATTGTTAAAACTTTGAGAGACAGAAAGGAGAAGAGATAAGAAAGAAATGGGTATTTACGTTATCCCCACTCAAAGATGTTATATTATACGCCTCCTTCAGATCACCGGGACGGCTAGGATTCAGACTGTGAAATGACAGGATTTAGAACCGTTAAAATGTTTGTCCATCATTCGTGAGTTTTACAGTAATGCTTCTGAATGTAAAGAATGACGTGCCTTTCAGTTTCTAATGAAACCCAGCCATGGTTCACATTACATGAGAAACTTCCCCTGCTGAAAGGCTTCTTCATGTCTTCTGGCAAACAGAAGAACTTCTTTGAAACATGCATGACTTTTTCCACCTAAAACAGTGAACAGAGAAATAGAGAAATAATCCGCCACAAACAACTATGGAACTTCTCTTAAAGGGATACTCCACTTTAAAATGAAAATTCTGTCATCATATACTTACCCTCATGTTGTTTCAATCCTTTATGAATTTCTTTCTTCTGCTGAACAGAAAGGAAGATATTTAGAAGAATATCAGTAATCAGACAGTTTCTGGTCTCATTGACTTCCATAATATATATTTTTTCCTACTATGGAAGTCAATCAGACCAGAAACTGTCTGGTTACTGATATTCTTCTAAATATCTTCCTTTCTGTTCAGCAGAAGAAAGAAATTCATAAAGGATTGAAACAACTTGAGGGTGAGTATATGATGACAGAATTTTCATTTTAAAGTGGAGTATTCCTTTAAGTAACAAACACCGGTTGCATAAATTGCCTAGACTAGTCTTACAAGTTAACGTATCATAATTTAAGTCAGTTATATAAAAGGAAGATTGGTCAAATTTCAATCTGAAAAGTAAGACTGATTATCCCTAACTAATTGCTAGTCAGACTAGGGGCGTTTCTCAATACAAAGTATGCAAAGTTCGGACTTGTCAAGTACGACTCAGGAGAACAAGCTCCCGAGGACGGTCACTGGAGGACGCAAATCCAGTAATTCTGTAAATGGAACAGGTCCCGGAACCACCAAGGTCACCTTCATCACTATATAAAATAAACATTACAGTAATTTACCATAATGTGAATATTTACTTATAACAAGCAAATATATGTGCTGTGTCTAGGCTACTATATTTGTATGGAAGGCATTTTCTGCCAAATTTAAATAAATAAATTAAATGATTAAAATTAAAATTAAAACCAGATTAACGATTTCATTACAGAAAACAGTATGCAAAATATGTGACAAAATTGAGAATGAAATTAAATGATTTCATTTTCACAGCATTATCCCTGTCAAATTGAAAAATAAAATGCAATTGGTGATTTCACATTTCATTTTCACTACAGTCTCGAGGCAAGACTGCCAATATTAAAATGAAAAGCCAAACGTGAAAAAGAAACTACAAATACAGTTTTTACAATGCTCTTTAGTAACGCTCACGCAATAATAGTGACACAATTCAAATACAAATGTAAATTTTCGTTTTCATTTTAATTTAAAATAGTTCATTGTCACATTTTTTGCATACAGTTTTCTGTAATGAAATCGTTAATCTGGTTTTAATTTTAATCATTTAATTTATTTATTTAAATTTGGCAGAAAATGCCTTCCATATATTTGCGGTGTCATGTGGAAATATTTTTTAATGATGATTTATAGGCTACTTAAATATTTTATAAATAACTAGAAGAATAAAAAAGGCAGTAAACGGTCTAAAACTTTTTGTGCTACAAACCAGTTTGTTATTATTATAATGAAATTAAAATAATATGACTACAAAGATTATACTCCTCATTTAAAAAAAACAACAACTTGTTTAACACGAAAAAGGCTATTTTATGGAAGCTTGTTTCCGCCACAGAATAAAACATTTTAAAAGATAATTGCGACTTTTTATCTCACAATTGCGAGTTTACATCTCGCAATTCTGACTTTATTTCTCAAAATTGCGAGATATAAAGTCAGAATTGCGTGAAATAAAGTCGCAATTACGTGTTATAAAGTCAGAATTCTGACTTTTTTCTCGCAATTGCGACTTTATATTACGCAATTCTGACTTTATAACACACAATTGCGACTTTATATTACGCAATTCTGACTTTATAACACACAATTGCGACTTTATATCACGTAATTCTGAGATAAAAAGTCAGAATTGTGAGATGTAAACTCGCAATTGTGGGGAAAAAAGTCAGAATTGTGAGATTAAAAAGTCGCAATTAACTTTTTTATTTTTCACTCTGTGGCGGAAACAAGCTTCCATATATTTATCTTATTATCTATATTAAGAAAATATATTAAGAAAATAACAGTAGCTAGCCTATAGGTTATCAGCACATGTTTAAATAGACTCGTGTCTGAGGGAATAGCCTATGTGCCGTTAATGCAGCGTCAAATGGCGGACGCTCGGCGAGTTTTTACTTTCACTCTCTGTCTCTGTAGTGAATAATTTAATGGGGTTGTTTGAAACTTCTTCACCGCGTCTGGAGCAAAGTTTGCGCATTGCTTCTGTGATAACCACTGACTCGCCTTTATGGTTTAAAACGGAAATATAGCCTAGCCAATATTGCAACCTGACAAGTTAAAAGAAAAGTAATACAAGATTACAAACCTCCTCCTGATTTATGCCCGTGTTTTTCAGATAAACAAATCCCACGTCGATAAAGCCCTTTCTCATGTCTTTGCTTAACTTTTCCAAGTTAGCAACCGATTCATTGCCCTTTCCCAGTTCGCAGACACTGAAATCCAACACAGGTATCTCCATTCTTTCCCTTGAGACAACAAAACTTGTTTTAAAATCAAGAAGAAAATAAGCCAAGGATATTTTCGCGAGCAACGCAGCGCAGTCCGTTATGCCCTATCAGTATGGAATTAATTTTGTGCCAATAATAATGAACGTAGCTTTTCAAGAAACTAATGAAAATATAAATTGAAACTGAATAAAATATCTTTGAAACTAAAAAAGAATAAATCGCAGGCGAATTTTTTGACTTCGTTTTTAATACACTGCATGTTTTGCTAACTATTTCTCATATTTCAATCGCTGATCTGAACTTACAAATGTGCTTCCAGAGTTTTCGTTTACGCTTCTGGAGTTTTCGTTCGCCGTTCTGACACATTTCTCTCGTGGGGGCGGGGCTAGTGGCAGTGTGTTCTCATTGGCTACTGAGTTTTTGATTGACAGCTTCTTCACCTGGAAGTGAAGACGTCAGTGTTGTGTTTACATGTGTGGATTTAAGCGTCTGTAATCGCAGCTTTCTATTTCATTTTAGTGATATTAAGTTTATATCTGTATTTATTTGCTGCTACACTATATTGTTGAGATGATTTCTTATAGAAGGAATAGTACAGACGAATGATATCATTATCATTAGTCATCGTCGCTATCAGGATACTGGATAGCCTACTCGTGGAAAGTGTGATTTTTTTTAATACTATACTATTTATAATACAGTACTGGCTTTTTTCAGGTGGAGAGGCATTTTAGAGCTCAGTGAGAGCCCATAACATTATACAGCTGTGTTGTCTTGATTTGATATTAGCCCAATCATTACATGACTTGTTTATCTACATTCGGTTACAGTCTTCGATTATCATATTCCCCCCCAGCCACCCCAAACAACATTGGGCTAGAGTACTGTACAGTATCTGAACTGAATCTGAACTTGCACTGACTGGTAGCAGCACTCTATCAACTGTATGCACTGTGCACTTTCACTGCCGAGGGGTATTGTCTTTTTTTCTGCGGGGTTTTGGTCTAATGTCCTACTGTTTGCTGGGTATTGTTGCTGAACATTGTCTGTTTTTTTTTGTTTGTTTTTTTGTACTTATGATGTTTGTCTTTTAGGTTATTTATGTCTGAGAGTTGTACCAAGACAAATTCCTATCAACTTGTTGACATGGCAATAAATGTATTGAATTGAATTGAATTGAATGACCGATGCCATAGGACCAGAGCGCTGTCAATCACTGCCTGATTCAACTTTGGCAATGTAAAGCCTTTTTTTACCATGCCGATAAAGCTATTTAAACCTGAATTTCTCAATTGCTGATTAATTTGCGATGCAGAGTTTTTGAAAGAGGAGAGACACGACTTGACCACAGACCACGCCTCTGTTCATAATATGTAAACACTCAATTATTTTGAAGTATCCCCCTGGTCGCAATATTTATTCTGATTACTTTAGTGTGATAAAGATGACTGATAAAGCTATTATATGTAGCTAGTATGAGTAACTAAATGCTTTTTCTGTGTCCATATTTGACTAATAATAATGCAAAAATTACACTTCAAATGAACATTTCAGAGAAAAGGTTTAATCTTTAATAGTCTTTAATAATAAATATATGTCCAAATTAAAAACTTAATACATACAAGTAATTATGACTGAAAACATCCAGCAACTAGGGAATACACAGCCATGGATGTCTATATATAGGGCTATACAGCCATCTACTGGTTACACAACAGTATTACATATGAGAAATGCTGCATGACTCCGAGGTAAATATTTAGTACTGTAAAATCCCTTAAAACATTTATATAATTTGTTTGGAAATATATATTTTAAGTCTGCAACTTGTTACTGTATGTGGGAGTTCAAAGCAGTTTGTATTGTTAGATTATAATACATTTCCTCTCTCATTTTCCAGGGAGTGGAGCAACTTTTCCATAAAACAAAATTCTGATGCTGACACAGAGGATGGAGTGATAGTACCAGAGATCCACTGTCCCTATCAGACAATAATCTTACTTTGTTCAGACACATCACCTTTGAATGACTGGGATCTTGATCTTCAGACACCTGATTTATTTTATTTTAATATTATAAACTAAAATATTTAAATTTCCTCTAGATTAAAACAAACACAGTTCACAAGTACACAAGAGGTTGCACTTTATTCTTATTAGTCTATGCTGATCTTGGATTAGCATACCAACAGCATATGAATGTTAAGGGGATAGTTCACCCAAAAATAAAATTCTCACTCTCATGCTGTCCCAGATGCATTTTATTTTCTTTCTACAGATAAACACGAATTAAGATTGTAAAGAAAGTAATCCATCTCTGCGAGTCCTAAAGACGCTTTAAAAACACACACACAGTGAGCGTGACGGTATCAATGCATGGATCCTCAGTTGATGAATCAATGCCTTCTGAAGTCAAACAATAGGCTAGATAAAAGAAATACTAATATTGTAAACTGTTTTAACTATTAAAAATCACTTCCGACCAACTGTCTTACGTACATGGGTTACAATCCACTTGTTTTATGGACTCACAGAGATGGATTATTTCCTTAAAACTCTTTGTCTATGTTTATGTGAAGAAGAAAGTCATATACATCTGGGATGGCATGAAGGAGAGTAAATGATGAGAGAATGCTCATGTTTTGGGTGGACTATCCTTGTACTGCTTGTATCCAGTCACTGCTTTGTTATTTGTACTGCAACAGGAACTGTTCAAAGAATCATTGCATCATTTAAAATGTATATGAATTTTTTTTAATGTATTCTGTATTTGTAATTGTGCATTTTGTATAGTAATATATATCGTGAGAATACTTTGCATTACATGTGTAAGACTGAAAATACTGGTCTATGGGACAAAATGGCCCTGCTGGCTCATTAGCATTCGACCTCCCCATATCCAGCCTTTCTTCCTCTCAGAAACTAAGAACTCACACAAGAACATGGTTTAATGTGAATATTTAACATTGACTGTTATGTTTTTGGTGTCATTTGAAATGTCTCAAAGTGAGTGGTACAGATATCTCATATCCAGATAGATCAAATAAAAGGTAATAAGGTTTAGAGAAGTTTAGAGAAAACTGGTTTAGAGATAAGGCCAGATAAGGCAACCCCCCTTCTGTGGGATAGAAGCCATTTGAGGGTGGTGTCCCCCATCCCTCATATCACCTGGTCAAAGGAGGATAAAGGAAGGTGTTCTGGCGCTCTCGGGCGCTCTTCTTTGCTGGACACGAATGGAATAGGGGATTTCTCTCTCTCTCTCTCTCTATCTCAGGTACAAGCTGGGTAAGATTCTTTGGTGTAACCAATGTATAACCATGTTCTAGATATTTGAATTGATTGTGGAATTGATCTCTGATATCTGAAATATTAAATTGCTACAATGTGATTATTCCAACTGATTTTGACATTGTTCATTTAATGGTTAAAAGGAATAGTCAAACATTCGCTCACTTTTAGTGAGGCACAGATATGATTAAAACCTTTCATTTATGGAGTCAGATGAATTAGCGAGTAAATACATATGATTAATGTATTACAAATTTAACCAACCAATACTTTGCATGAGTGAGGACAGAACACGTGATACCTTCCCCGTGTATTGGCGAACCGGCAGATTGGACTAATATAGCGGGCCTTACACATGTATATTATGCAGTTAATGTTTTGTGGATTCTGGTCTTTCCTGTCACAACATAATTGCATCCAAGACTTTCACTCTGATACTTGTGTATATGCTTTAGTGACAATAAAGAATGAACATTTATTTGAATTCATATTTTCAAATACATTCATTTAACTGGTTGTAGAAGTCACAACTGAAACGGTTGATGATTGTTAAAATATATTTACAATTTTAAATGTTAGAAGATAGTATTAATTAAATGAAATAAATAAATACAATTATCAATAAAAAAAATGGCAACAAGAACATTCTTTGTGTGACATGTAATGAAATGCCCTCTGAGGTCTGTATCATCTGACAGCAGGCCACGATTGTAATTTTCATATTGTTTAAATTCCTCTTATTTAAGTTATCATTCATTTTGATGGTGTAAATGTATATCATGCTAACAATGAGTAGTGTGATGGCCATGGTTACCAACCTTGATTACCTGAAGTGAAACTTTCTTGACGGCTGATTGTATCACACACGTTTGCTAGTATTCTCTTTAAATTGTGACAGCTCAACCTAATCAAAGCCTAACATGCAGAATAGTCATCAGGAATAAACAAATATTCTCTGAAAACATTGGACACTACAATATTTTAAGTATCATATACAGTACTTTAATGTACAAGTAGGCCTACTACACCTGAATAGACTGAATAGATATCATGCTCCTAAAAGCACGTAGTAGTAGCAGCAGGTAAATACAGATAAAATTAAAAAACAAACCTAACTTGAACACTAAAATGAAATAGAAAGCTGCGATTACAGACGCTTAAATCCACACATGTAAACACAACACTGACGTCTTCACTTCCAGGTGAAGAAGCTGTCAATCAAAACCTCAGTAGCCAATCAAAACACACTGCCACTAGCCCCGCCCCCACGAGAGAAATGTGTCAAAACGGCGAACGAAAACTCCAGAAGCGCAAATGAAAACTCTGGAAGCGCATTTGTAAGTTCAGATCAGCGATTGAAATATGAGAAATAGTTAGCAAAACATGCAGTGTATTAAAAACAAAGTCAAAAAATGTGCCTGCGATTTTTTCTTTTTCAGTTTCAAAGATATTTTATTCAGTTTCAATTTATATTTTCATTAGTTTCTTGAAAAGCTACGTTCATTATTATTGGCACAAGAATAATTCCATATATCAGGGCCGTCGCTAGTGTGGTGAAAGGTGGTGACAATTACAGGGCCCCCCACTGCCCAGGGGGCCCCACAAAATCCAGCAGTTAAAATATAGCCCCCTGTTGTATGAATAATTATAATATTTATTTAGTTGTATGCCTGAGATTTAAATGAAAACCACAAAAACATGCAATTTGGTTAAATATATATTTTTAACCAAATATCTGCTTCTCTTACCTCCCTAAAAGTGGTTTAGTCCGATCTAAAGTATTTATTAATTATTCAGTCAGTGACAAACATCAGATGGACCCAATAAAATTGTAAGTCCCACCCCAGCTCGTGAACAGAACCAATCAGAGTTGAGGCGGCAGTGCCTGAAGTTAACGATGAACTTGGTGGAAGAGCAGGAGACTGACTGACTGAAAAATGTCGGGGAAAAGAAAACATAAAGTAGGATAGGCCTACTACAAACGAAAAGAAGGAGAGGGAGGCCAGGAGAGTTGTTGTATCCCAGTCGATCAAGACGTTCTTAAAGACAGGTTGTAGCCTATTGTTATTTCGCTGGGAATAAGAAAACTAGCCTACCGTCTGCAGCCTGCCGGGTACTGTCACTTTTCATTATCGGTGCCGATAATTCATTATTACCCACAATCGACCGAATGAATAAGTGGTCAAAATTTTTTAAATCGAATTAAAAAATTGACACGAGTCACGACGCATTGCATTATGCTCCTGACCTGCCGGCTGATGATGTATTTATTACATCAAGAAAACAGGAATACAACTCACTGCACTTGGATGAATACTTTTATTAGCTTTATTTAATAATATATTACCAATTCCATATTATCTTCATTAAAAAATAAGTCAATAAATTATTTTATTTTTTTAAATTTGACTGCATTCCTGTCGATTTCTACATGTTTACTTTTTGATTTATGAAAAAAACATTATTTTGCTGTTACTTTTTTAAAATTGGTATTATTATTTAACAATTTCTTGCTTTTTGTTAGATTTTATTAGTTGTAGTTTTGAATGTAAACATTTAACTTTTAAAATAAAGGTTTTACAACAACATCACCATCTTCTGTTATATGTGGGCCTCCATGCTCATCTATTTACAGTAGGCCTATATGATATTGGTGGAGGGTGGGGGGGCCCACATCAATATTTTTCAGAGGGCCCCGAATCCTCTAGCTACGGCCCTGTGCCCTATTCACATGACGTCACACAAGTATGCCATCTTAGTTCTAATGCAGGATCATCAAGTTCCACCAATGAAACCATCGGAGTACAAAGACTGCATTTCAGCGGCTTCAGCCTATTCAGCGTGCTACTGCAATACTGTTTAAACTTTGATATATGCAGTAGCCTACTGCACTTTAAACAGCCTACCTTTTCCAATGGGAAAAAAGATTCAAGAATGCTTTCTGAAAGCAATAGGCTATATGATATGTGCAGTGGTATTGATCGTATTTATTACATAGCTTATGTGGAGGTCTTGAGTACATTAGTTTACACTACTGAAAACAGAATGCAAACCATTTTGTCCCAACTTCCAAAATGTTATTTCAATTTCAATTAAATTTCCAAATTCTCAAATTTAGTAAGCCTATTTATACTCACTAAATTTAGTAAACATTGGAAACATGCAAGCTATGTACAATAAGATTATTATTTCTTTTACAGATGGCAAATTATACAATTTTATAGTGTCAGCTGAAATAAACTTTCAAGGAAAAACATGGTCTGAACAATGGAAATACTAATATTTGAAAAATTAAGAAAAAACAACAATGTACAACTTTATTGGGTAAAAAATAAAATAACTCGAATAAATCTATTGAGCAGAGAAACTTAAAGGACAACAAGCACAAATACATTTCAAGGCTTCATTCCATTCCAAATATATATATATTTATAATGATTTACAGTGTCATTCAAAAGTTTAGGGTCAGTAAGATTTTTTATAAATACTTTTATAAAGCAAAGTATTAATGACTGCTGCAAATTCAACTTAGCCTATATTTGAAAATTTTAATTTATTAATGTAATGACAATTAAAACAGAAAAGTATTTTGTTACATAATATTTCACAGTATTTATTTTTGATCAAATTGGTGAGCATAAGAATCTTCTTTTAAAAACATAGGCTAAATCTTACTGACCCCAAACTTTTAAATGAGTGTCTGATAAAACCAGCCTGATCTCATGCAAATGCATCTCTATAACACACATTGTGTTTATCATAATTTATACGCGAAAATGAGTTTATGTGCATATGATACGCATTTTATTGCGTGTAATACAAGTTTCTACTATCATCACTTGGAAATAAGGTTTCTACTATCATCACTTGGGAATAAGGTTTCTACTATCATCACTTGGGAATGGAAGTAAGATCTCTAGTGTGTAATCAGACAGACTCAGACAATGCCTTCGAAAATGCTTTAATCACGGCCGGAAGAATCTGAGATCAATTTCAGAGAAAATCCCCCCGACAAAAAGAGTCAGAAACAGTTTTCATAGAATATAGGAACATGAAAAATCATTGTCCTCCAATATGATTGGTTCTTCATTATGTTTAATTCTCAGTTACTAGGTAAAAGCAAATCTGGATTTTTTTTATTACTTCAGCTTGTTACTCAAGTCATGAGGTTATATATTTAGGCAGTTGTCTAATCTTGTCCCTCTGCATCCGTTGTTTCGACACACAAAACTTCTCCCCAAGTGTAAAATATAAAAATGTTAATCCTGTAAGTAAAATAAATGTTAGTTATGATTCATTAAATTCCTTCACAATATTAATCTTGAAATACATATGGAAACAGATCTTCCAGTGGAGGCCAAATGTTGCACAAACATAACCTCAAAGGATAAATCTCTCTTCATATTTAGTCATATTAATTATAAAATATTCATACTTTATCCTCTACAGTAAAAGACCTGGGTGTTATACTCAATTGCAACCTGTCTTTTGAAAATCATATTTCATATGTTACAAAAACAGCCTTTTTCCACCTTAGAAACATTGCTAAGCTACGTAATATGCTATCAGTTTCTGATGCAGAAAAGTTAGTTCATGCATTCATGACCTCGAGACTGGATTACTGTAATGCTTTATTAGCTGGTTGTCCTGCATCCTCAATAAACAAGCTACAGTTAGTCCAAAATGCCGCCGCTAGAGTTCTTACGAGATCAAGAAAATATGATCATATAACACCGATTTTATCATCACTGCATTGGTTACCTATAAAGTTCCGTATTAATTATAAGGTATTGCTACTGACTTATAAAGCCCTAAACGGATCACTAAATTCAAGGCTTTTGGTCATACCTAGGATATCCAGAACCACCAAAGGAGGGAGAGCATTTTCACATTTGGCTCCAAAACTCTGGAATAGTCTTCCTGATACTGTTCGTTGCTCAGACTCGCTCTCCCAGTTTAAAACTAGATTAAAGTCGCATCTCTTCAGCCAGGCATTCATATAATCCTACAGTTCAAACTACAATCCGGCCTCTAGCTCATAAATGCCAGAGGAGAACTGGCCCCCGACTGAGCCTGGGTTCGCCCAAGGTTTTTTTTTTTCTCCATTAGGTCACCTGATGGAGTTTTAGGACACCATTAGGTCACTTGATGGAGTTTTTCGGTTCCTTGCCACTGTTGCCTTTGGCTTGCTCAGTTGGGGATATTTTGGGGATATTTAATTTAATTTTATCAATCAATAAATTCCTCTTGAAAAACTTTGTTGTATTATTTTAATTTAATACTGTGAAGCTGCTTGGATACAATTTGTATTGTGAAAAGCACTATACAAATAAACTTGACTTAATATAGTTAAATATTATAAAAATATATTTAGGCAGTTGTCTAATCTTGTCCATCTACATCCGTTGTTTCGACACACACACTTGTAATGAATAATCCACTGAGGCGAGTTGCAGTGAGAATCCATGTTCAGCTTTATTCAAATAAACATGCAAAAAAGGACTTTGCTAAACAGCTTGACTTAAAAATGACCATAAAGCATAACACTCACCAACAGTGGTTACAGGAAACAAAGCTAGAAATAGCTGGAAACGTGAGGGCTATTCATACACCAAAGCTAATGACTAACAAGGTACACCTGAGCACAATCAAACAATGAACCAAGTCACCTCTCGATGCATCCTCGATAAAAGGGGCGGATCAAGAACACATCCGGGGCTTTGAACTGTACTTGGCTAGATGTGAACTTTGAATTGGAACAGTACTTGGGCAGCGACTGATGACGTTTCACAAGTCCACAAGTACAGACAAGAATGCATATTGAGAAACGGCCATGGACAAGAGGAGCACTTGACAAACAGGAAAGGTGACTTAAAGCAAAATGACAAAATAAAAGACGTGAAATTATAAACATGAAACAAAACTCAAAACAACACTAACTTTTCCCCAAGTGTTGGGGACGTTTAATTTTCAATATAAATGTTAATCATGCAAGAAAAAGGAATAGTGGTTATGATTATTAAAAAAATTCCTTCACAATATTAATCTCATTCTATTGATGCCAAAGGTCATGCATTTTTGGGGTCAAACTGTCATATGCCCTCTCATAAGGAACAAAATATTGATTTTCAATCATAATTGTGCTTAGTTTTTTGGCAAATGCAGTACCTTCTGCTGTGGAGATACTGCCGCTCTCACATATCCGCTTACCATACAGCCAAATGCACTTAAACGGTCAAATAATACACAGAAAAATAATGTCACAATGTCTGTCTTGCTGAGTATTCACATAAACCCAATCGACCTAAGTGAACGTCAACAGTTCAGAAAAATATTATCTGAATAGCCCTGCTACTCTTAGAGCTACTTTAAGCTTTAAACTTTAAGCAGTTCATTTAATTTGTATCTTTATTCTGTTGTATTTATTTGTTCTATCCATAGTAATTTGTTTATTTGTTCTTAATTTATTGCTGACTGTTAACTTGCCTTTTTTTAAATTAATTTAAAATCATACTATCTTGTGCAAACATTTAGGTGAGATAGTTGTAATAGTAATTGAGAAATGTTTATATATGAATAAATCCTACATTAAAATCATATAAAGAAATCTCTTCAGAAGAAATTATTAGTTGCCTAGGTTTTTAATGGAAGGACACAAATTAGATCATATTAAATAAGCAATATCACACGAGTAGAATGTAGAAATCTCTCTTCAAATTTAGTCAGATAAAAAAAACACAATTCAGCATTCTGTATAGGTGACTTCCAATTATAAAAATAGGCGTATATAAAGGTGCAGAGAATAAAAACAGATTAATATCCAATACTATCAATAACAATACATATCACTGTTTCAAGCGAATAGTCTGTCTGCGAATAGTCTCGAACCATTAGTCCGATGGATTTCAAACTTGACAGGTGTCTTGCTACGGGCACGAGTAAGTGCAGTGCCAAGTTTGACGTTGTTTGGATTAGAAATGAAAAAGATATCGGTAAGTATATCTGTAAAAGAAGCACACATTGGCTTTTGCCACTCTAGCCGCTGGCCACTCCCCCTCTCACACGGCACACTGAAGCCACTCTCTCCCTCTCACACTGACACCGAGTGAGCACAGCGCAGGCCACTCCCCCTCTCACACTGCACACTGAAGACACTCCCCCTCTCACTGCACACTGAAGTCACTCTCCCTCTCACACTGCAGACTGAAGACACTCTCCGTCTCACACTGCACACCGAAGACACTCCCCCTCTCACACTGCACACTGAAGACACTCTCCCTCTCACACTGCACACCGAAGACACTCCCCCTCTCACACTGCACACTGAAGACACTCTCCCTCTCACACTGCACACCGAAGACACTCCCCCTCTCACACTGCACACTGAAGACACTCTCCCTCTCACACTGCACACCGAAGACACTCCCCCTCTCACACTGCACACTGAAGACACTCTCCCTCTCACACTGCACACCGAAGACACTCCCCCTCTCACACTGCACACTGAAGACACTCTCCCTCTCACACTGCACACTGAAGACACTCCCCCTCTCACACTGCACACTGAAGACACTCCCCCTCTCACACTGCGCACTGAAGCCACTCTCCCTCTCACACTGCACACTGAAGACACTCCCTCTCACACTGCACACTGAAGACACTCACACTGCACACTGAAGACACTCTCCCTCTCACACTGCACACTGAAGACACTCCCCCTCTCACACTGCACACTGAAGACACTCTCCCTCTCACACTGCACACTGAAGTCACTCTCCCTCTCACACTGCACACTGAAGACACTCCCCCTCTCACACTGCACACTGAAGACACTCTCCCTCTCACACTGGACACTGAAGCCACTCTCCCTCTCACACTGCGCACTGAAGCCACTCTCCCTCTCACACTGCGCACTGAAGCCACTGCACACTGAAGACACTCCCTCTCACACTGCACACTGAAGACACTCACACTGCACACTGAAGACACTCTCCCTCTCACACTGCACACTGAAGACACTCCCCCTCTCACACTGCACACTGAAGACACTCCCCCTCTCACACTGCACACCGAAGACACTCTCCCTCTCACACTGCACACCGAAGACACTCCCCCTCTCACACTGCACACTGAAGACACTCTCCCTCTCACACTGCACACTGAAGACACTCCCCCTCTCACACTGCACACTGAAGACACTCCCCCTCTCACACTGCACACTGAAGACACTCTCTCTCTCACACTGCACACTGAAGACACTCTCCCTCTCACACTGCACACTGAAGACACTCCCCCTCTCACACTGCACACTGAAGACACTCCCCCTCTCACACTGCACACTGAAGACACTCCCTCTCACACTGCACACTGAAGACACTCCCCCTCTCACACTGCACACTGAAGTCACTCTCCCTCTCACACTGCACACTGAAGTCACTCTCCCTCTCACACTGCACACTGAAGACACTCCCCCTCTCACACTGCACACTGAAGACACTCTCCCTCTCACACTGGATACTGAAGCCACTCTCCCTCTCACACTGCGCACTGAAGCCACTCTCCCTCTCACACTGCGCACTGAAGCCACTCTCCCTCTCACACTGCACACTGAAGACACTCCCTCTCACACTGCACACTGAAGACACTCACACTGCACACTGAAGACACTCTCCCTCTCACACTGCACACTGAAGACACTCCCCCTCTCACACTGCACACTGAAGACACTCCCCCTCTCACACTGCACACCGAAGACACTCTCCCTCTCACACTGACACCGAGTGAGCACAGCGCTGGCCACTCCCCCTCTCACACTGCACACTGAAGACACTCTCCCTCTCACACTGCACACCGAAGACACTCCCCCTCTCACACTGCACACTGAAGACACTCCCCCTCTCACACTGCACACTGAAGTCACTCTCCCTCTCATACTGCACACTGAAGTCACTCCCCCTCTCACACTGACACCGAGTGAGCACAGCGCTGGCCACTCTCCCTCTCACACTGCACACTGAAGCCACTCTCCCTCTCACACTGCACACTGAAGCCACTCTCCCTCTCACACTGACACCAAGTGAGCACAGCGCAGGACCAGAGACAGAGAGGGTTGAAGAAAGCAGTGTGGCTTAAGTAGCGTTTTCTCGGAGTTCACTGTGTAGCCTGCTCCCTGAATCGTCGTGCTTATTCATTTGTGGATGTTAACTGAATCTGTAAGTCAGCTACCCTGTTTACTTCTGAATATTATATTTTATTCTGGTGCGCTTAACGTTATCGCTACTGTGTAATAGTAGCCTATGCTATTCACCAACTAAACATATCCTATTCATGTGGTCTCTTTCACGGCCATCATTTGTAGTAGCCTATTCACACACTGTTTGCTCAAGCGTAGCCTGGTCTCAATGCTAAGTTATTACTGGGTCATGCACGCTGAAGTTAGCCTGTAACTATGTAATGTTGAATATGCTATGTTAAATAGTTGCCCTGCCTATTCAACAGGATAGCTCATGTAGGCTATGCAGGTTTAAACAATACAATACAATGTTTATTTATAAAGCACAATTTAAAGACAACCCGAAGTGACCAAAGTGCTGTACACACACACACACACACACACACACACAAATAATAGTAATAGTAAAAAATAGTAATGATAATAATCTAAGAATAAAACACAAGCTGTAAAATAGATGTAACACACGAAAGTAAAATCATAAAACAGCAAGTCAAGATATATTAAACGCCGAAGAAAATAAATGAGTCTTAAGAGTAGACTTAAAAGTAGATAAAATTGGGGCAGTTCTGATATGAACCGGGAGACTATTCCATAGTTTAGGGCCGATGACAGAAAAGGCACGATCACCTCTATTTTTTAGTCGAGGTTTATTTTTTAAACAAGGTTAACTCTTCTCTTACCGATCGTGACGGCAAATCCCCATATCCTTACTGTACACCATACAACTTCATTAACTGTATACTACTGTCTACACTGCACTATATGTCATATACTGTTTATACTGCACTACCTGTCTACTTTTCTGCATTTTTGCACTTCTGGTTAGCTGCTAACTGCCTGGGGCAGTCGTGGCCTAGTGGTTAGGGAGTTGAACTGGTAACCCAAAGGTTGCTGGTTCGATTCCAGAACCGGTGGGGAATGACTGAGGTGCCCTTGAGCAAGGCACCTAACCCCTTATCGCTCCCCGGGCGCCACACAAAGGCTGCCCGCTGCTCTGGGTGTGTGCTCCACGTTTGCAGTGTGTGTGTGTGTGTGTGTGTGTGTGTTAACTACTCACTACTCTGCTCCTAATGTGTGTGCATTAACTTGGATGGGTTAAATGCAGAGGTAAAATTCCGAGTATGGGTTACCATATGTCACTTTCATTGTCTCTATTACTGTAATCTGCACAATGACAACAAAGTTGAAACTAATGTTAATCTAATCTAAACTCCTGCTACCTGTACACAGATACCCAAATACACGTCACCTAATATCACCATTATAAATTGTTTTGCAACCATGTAGTTCAATTTTCCATATTTATTGTATGTCATTACGTCAGTATTTGCTTTCAAATAAAAATGTCACTGAACTTTTGCTGTGTAATTGTAACAATGAGCACTCAAACACACCGAACTAACAATTACTAAAAACACACACAAAAACTGATTTTGCACGGGCACTGCACTAGTTATATTAAATGATAGGATGTATACCTTTTCACTTTAGCTTCAGTCGAATGTCAGTCCTAGATGTATACAGTTTCTTAAAATTTGGTTGGATGAATAACTACTGCAAGACCAGTGATTTATTTCAAGCTGTTTAACATGATTCATTATAGTATCATGGTTTCCAATTAAAAATCTAATAAAAATATTTATTAAAATATACAAAAATCCAATTTATAACAAAATAGTGCATACTTTTGAGGCAACTTTGGCCTTTTTGAATTTACTCTATGTTTTCAAGAGTAAGTAAATGTGCTTTTTTACTTATTTCAAAATCAATTAAATTATCTCAGCTCCACCAATTGTGTACTATGATTATTATAACCACAACTTTTTTTTAGTTTTTGCTGTTTTTGTTTTTGTTTTTTTTCATACAATTGTAAACTTCCACTTAAACCACAGCCAGTTTTTTGCCATAGGTATCATTAAACCTTGATAAAAGGTAATCCACTGAATTAATAGGAGGATATTTATCGGATCCATCGAAGCATGAAATCATGGCTTCATCATCAGGGTGTACAAAGAAAGCCAAAGACTGGCGTGTGCTGGAGTCTCCTGCAGGGGGCAGCAACACCCTGTGAGCCTGAGGGGTCAATAATAGAGAAGAGTTAAACAAGCATTTGCCAGTGCAATAGACTGCATTAGTGCATGACCACTTTTTCAGCAGAGTTGGATCCGGAATTTTTTTGAGGTCTGATACCGATACTTTTATTTTTAGTATTTGCTGATACCTGTATTTTCATTGCATTTATAATTTGTAAAAAATATTGGGCAGAGAAACCAAAAGAATATGAATCAAATTATTTGGCTTATCAAATAGACATTTCCTTCCATTATTTCCAAGCCTAATTATGGCTCTTAATTTTTTATCTTTAATTTCTTTGACACAAGCACTGTACTGTACACGCTACGTGGTATCGGTTGCAGAGGTGTAAAAAGTACTCAAAAATGTTACTCAAGTGAAAGTACAAGTACTGAGGGAAAATTTTACTCAATTAAAAGTAAAAGTATCTGGCCAGAATCGTACAGGAGTAAAAGTTAAAAAGTAACACATTAAAATTGTACTTGAGTATTAAAGAAGTAAAAGTAACAGCAAGAATGAAAACTATAGATTCTTGTTTAAGCTTTTAATCTCTAAAAACATGAAGTGAATGAACCACATACAAGGTTTTATCCTGCTTTAGAACTGTTTGCGTTTAATTGTATTTAATTATCAAACTATAAGACTACTAACTAATGCCAGTATGCAACATGCTTTACACAATCCACTAAACATGCTTACCAATAAAAGAAAAGAATTCGCTAAGGTACGGCCACGGGTGCTCTTGATCCTGTGGCTGATTTTGGACTGTGTTCGCAGCTGAATCACGTTCTTCCTCCATTTTCTTCCACTGATTGACTGTTATAATTTCTCTAATTTCCAGGTCAATGTGCTGTGCATTGTGGTAATAGATGTGACATGACGTCACTTCCAAAGCACCAATGAACATGTCTAACCAATTTCATGGAATGTGAAAACGAATCCCATTGGCAGAATAAATAACACTTAAATTAAACTGGGCATCAGCGCAATTCAATTGGTTTGGTAATAGCAAGGGAAAATAGAATGAAGTGATGTCCAAAAAAGAAGTACTTTTTGACTGTAAATAAAATTGTAAAAAGTACTTTTTTTTCTTAAAAAAATTAATTAAGTAAAAGTAAAAGTATTGATTTTTAATTGTACTCAAGTAAAGTAAAAATCCCCCAAAATAATACTTAAGTACAGTAATCAAGAAAATTACTCAAGTATTTTACACCTCTGATCGGTTGTTGCTATTGGAGCATTTTAATGAGTACGATATGAGCGCAGTTTCAGGCCCGATACTGGTATCACTGCATCCCTATTTTTATTTATTTTTTCATTCATTTTTCCAAATTAAAGTCTTTGTTAAAGCATTTTAAGCCATGAACCAAACCAACCAGCAACAAGGATATAAACACAACATTACAAACTTAGATTTGAAGCAAAAAAGTATTTGATTATCAGACAAAAAGACAAACGTACAAGATTATGTATTTAACAGCTTTACAGAGGAAAGAACTACAAAATGATGGTGAAATTAATTAATTTAAAGTTGTGGATTATACCTATATAAACAATATATTATAAATGTATTCCAAAATATGCATATAAATATGTACGTTTGTGGGTACTGTAACGATGTGGTAGGAATGAAGCAGAGAGAGAATCCACATGCAAGCACTACTTTAATGAAACAAACAGGTAATCCAGGGCAAACAACAGAACATGGAACTCAGGACAGGAACAAGGAAAAGTTAAAAGTTAACAGCAAACAGCTACAACGACCGACAAACAACAACTGAAGCACAGAGGTTTAAATACACTGGCAAACAAGCTAAACAAGATAACAAGGGGGCGGGGCTAATTAGAAACACCTGGAGAGACTAATAAACAAGAAAAACTACAAAGGACTACAAAACATGGCACAGAACAGGAAATAACAAAATTCCACACAAGACAGGAATCATGACAGATACGCGTGTGTGTAGGTTTATATTACATTGTGGGGACAAAAGGTTAGTAAAACTTGAGCCAGCTGTCCCCACGAAGGAAATTGAACATACTTGGTTAATAAACATACTAAATTATATATTTTTGAAAATGTAAAAACAGAAGGTTTTGTGTGATGGGTAGGTTTAGGGGTCGGGTTAGTGTAAGTAGACAGAATATACAGTTTGGACAGTAAAAAAAACATTACTCCTATGGATTGTCCCCACAAAGATAAACCAGTGATTTTTGTTTGTTCGTGTGTGTCTGTGTAACCCGACTGTTTCACTCTATTAAATGAAATGCCATATAAAGTACTTACCGCAGACATGAACACATCGCTGGTCCACCTTTGCATCAGGTCTGCTATGTTAACCAGAACTGTCCCAGGAATGCTTGGGGCCGAAACGTATTCACCAGCCCTATTCCGAACCTGGAGAAAACACAGACATGCAGAGCCAAACATACTGTCACATGCATCCGTAATGATAGAGGACAACATAAAACATGGTAAAAATAATTTTTTTCTTTTGTCCTCTATTAGGGGTGGGCGATCGAGATATTTTTTAAACACGATATGGATTTTGACATATCGTATATCGATATATTGTTTATATTTAATTCTGATTTCGCCACTTTGCTTGTTTGCCTTCTCTGTGCTGTGTGTGCTCGCCCCCGCCTCCTTGCTTTTGTTCCCCCTCCCTTCGCGTGTTGTCTCATCATTCAACATCATGTAGGCGTGTTGCGTGTGGCAAGCGCGCTCAGCCTCATAGTGTAACCCCTCATTTACCCCTCATTTACACCGCACACGTCTGCAGCGCATTACGGCTGCGACACGGCTACCGGAGCTGATCGCGCCCATTCTAGTCAATATGGCAAGCCAAGAGGCTCAGAAATACGCCATAGATTAATCGCGTTTAAAGCCAAACGGCGTAAAATACGGCGTTTTAAACCGTATTGGACGCCGTAAAATACGCCGTTGTAATTACAAACGCCGTAAAAGACGCGCGAAATACGTCAATGACGCCGTATTTGACGGCGTTTTAGTGTCCATGGAAAGCGCCGCTTTTTACGCCGTTCATCTCGCCATATGACGCCGTAAAAAACGCCGTTTTGGTTGCACAGAGCGCGCGCTATTTTACGGCGTTTTGCTTATAGTATAATAAGACACGCCCGCTGATTTCCACAGCCAGTAAGTTTGAACTGTTCTCTCCCAATCAATGATGAACTGAGTCAGACCAGACGAATTCAGCACGGATCATTTAATCCAATTCTTATGATCATATATGAGGAGTTATTAAACAAGGAAAAGAATCCAGGTCGTATTGGCTTAACTCGGCACATTTCCATCTAAGTGCTGAATAACACAAAATATTATAACCCATAGAATGCCCTATGAATTTGTGTTTTAAATAGGCCTATTTGAAAAAAATAAGACGAATGTATTTTTTGCTATTTCTAAAAAATGTGGCAGGTTTGTTGGTATGTCTATAAGCTATCTCCTTCCAGAATTAAATAGTATTCCGATTTTTGTAGGCTAATTAAATTCGTGTTTTATTCATATTACATTGATTATATATTCATTAAATAGCATTATTACATTTCGTTATATCCAATATATTTTTGTAAAATGAAGATTCAAATATTTTGCCCTTTCGATCGTCCAGTTCATAGTGAAATAAACGACTTGGGGGAAAAAGTCAACCGTTTGTGGGTATAGAAGTTCAGTGAGTAAAGCCGTTTTTAAAATACGAATTTTGAAATAATTTCCGTCATTTTAAAAGATAAAACATAAGGTGCAAGGGGAGCAAACTCAGCAAATGACAATAAATAAATAAATAAAAATAACATAGCCTAGTTATTTCTTTCCCACATTTGAGTCATTATTCTTAAAAGAAATGTAAATTATGCTTGCAACAATAGCTGTAGGTTAATTGGCCTGGATGAGTGTGATTGGCCTAATATTGTGTCCCAGACCGGCATTAAATAATTCGTGAATATTTGTAAAAATTCGTGGCTTGAAAGAGTTGGAAAATTGACAGTTCTGTTGATGTTTTGCCCAGGCAGGGTTAGTAAAGTAAAACTAAAACTATTAAAAACATTTAAATGCTAATCGAAATAAACCTGAAATAAAGGAAAATATAACTATTAGCCTAGTTGAAAAACTTAAACTAAACGGAAATGAGAATTATAATTTTTTTATCAACAAACTGGATTCATTTCGGCCGTATCCGGCGACTCAAAACGGGGGTTGGAGGTAACGGAACAAACTAAAAAATGACACTGCCTACTGCAGGGGCGGCGCCAGAGAATTTTTAACGCATGTGCTGAGGGGGTGCTAGATCATTGACAGGGGGAGCAGCGCAAAACTTGGCCACTAAATATTTAATATTCAATTATTTTAATGATCACAATTAAAGTTGTATTAAATTGAACAAGCGCAACATTCAGCATTCAGCACAATCAAATAGGCTATTCAAAAAGATGTAGGCTATTATTAATAATAATGTTATATCAACATAACATCTCGTTATTTCGACATAATATGTGTGCGTGCAACAAGCAAGATGTGCGTTTGTAAATCCGGTGACGTGTGCATTGATTTTTATTAATAAACTAGTGTTTCTGACTGTCTGCTGCAAACATGAAGTTGACGATCGCCATAAGTGAACGCACCTAGAGAGAAATGCACATAACGGATTACATAATCAGAGAGTAGGCCTAGCCTTTTTTTATTTTATTTTTTTATTATTTAGTTTAAAGACATTTCAAGCTTTGTGTATTTTATGTATTTCTCTGTGTGAGGCATACACTGAGTTTCGTTAAGTGTTAGGATGAGATGCGCTCCAGTTAACGTGCAATGCAAGAAACCGCGCGGGCGCCTCCATGATTATATTGTCCGCAATTGGTTGATGAAAAATTTATTAAAATTAAGATACAATTTATACAAAACGAAATTCACTTTAAAGAAAGGTTTTCTACAAAACAAAACTTAATGAAGTGGTCAAAATCATGTCTGAACCTCTCCATGTCTCATATTGCGCATCCTATCTTACTCGTGCTGTTCACTTTTCATAAATCAGCATAAATGGAAAAAATAACATATATTTATATATAATATTTTAACAAATATGAAACTAAATGCGCTTATTTAATGGCTACAACAGTACAGTAGGCCTACAGACTCTCTATTTGTACAAATTGCTGCACATTCATTTAATACTGAATTTTGCACACACAAGTTGAAAGGCATTTGTTCAAATCAAGTTCACGGATAATTGTGCGTGCATTTATTAATCATTATGATACTAAAATCATAACAATGTGGGCTATGCTATGTAAAAAAAAAAAAAATCAGATGAGCCCAGAACGCAATTACACGTTAAGTATTTTCCCCCCATAGAAAACCATTATAAGAACGCTTAATGTGGCTTATTGCAGATTAGAATGTCCCCTTATTATGTCGAAATAACGAGATATTATGTCGATACTACTGCTGTGTCCACCATGGTCTCCACATTCTTGATCAGCGGAAACGATTTTTGCTTGTTTGGGATCTGACTGGCCAGCGTATTTGAAAAAGTTAAGCAAACTTTGCTGTCTTTTTGACATTTTTTCCCCTGAGTGAAACGATCGAGGCTAACAGCAATCTCAACTAGCACAACAAGCGCGCAAGTCATGTGTCACCCATGTTCACATGTTCCGGCTCAAATTAAGCCCTGTGTGACACCCTTTTAAAATGTGAAAATCCTATTCATTTTGCTTTATTGATTTGAATGTTCTTTAATATTTTCTTTCATTTCAGTTTATTATTTAGCTTGGATTATTTTAATACATAAAATTAATAATTCCTTGGGAGCATACGAATTGGATTACCACAAATGATCCGTGCTGAATTCGTCTGGTCTGACTCAGTTCATCATTGATTGGGAGAGAACAGTTCAAACTTACTGGCTGTGGAAATCAGCGGGCGTGTCTCATTATACTATAAGCAGAACGCCGTAAAATAGCGCGCGCTCTGTGCAACCAAAACGGCGTTTTTTACGGCGTCATATGGCGAGATGAACGGCGTAAAAAGCGGCGCTTTCCATGCACACTAAAACGCCGTCAAATACGGCGTCATTGACGTATTTCGCGCGTCTTTTACGGCGTTTGTAATTACAACGGCGTATTTTACGGCGTCCAATACGGTTTAAAACGCCGTATTTTACGCCGTTTGGCTTTAAACGCGATTAATCTATGGCGTATTTCTGAGCCTCTTGGCTTGCCATAAGTCAATGCTTGTGTTTACACCGGCCGCGACGCGGCGCGTTTCAGAAGCTTCCCAGAAGCGGCTCTCCGCGCCGCTTCGCTAAATATAGGCGCCTAGTCTATTTTTGACGGACGCGCGTCCAAGTCGCACCGGGAATACAAAATAAAAGTCAAAAAACATTGTCAAATTCAAAATAAACACTCTGTGCAAACTCCCAAACGTATTACACACCAATATCCTTGGTAGAAACCATAGACTGTATGGTAGAAACTCAAAAATCAAGAAAAACCACGTCGGACAGGCAAATCACGTGGTCTCGCGCATCCAGTCGCTCCGCTTCTGAAATGCTCCTGGTGTGAGTTGGCACCGCGTGGAGGACGGAATAAAACCTTGTCGCAGACGTAATGCACCGCACATGTGTGCAGTGTAAATGAGGGGTTAGAGACGCCGGCGCGACCACAACATCGCCTAACCCCTCATTTACACTGCACACATCTGCGGCGCATTACGGCTGCGACACGGCTACCGGAGCTGATCGCGCCCATTCTAGTCAATGCTTGTGTTTACACCGGCCGCGACGCGGCGCGTTTCAGAAGCTTCCCAGAAACGGCTCTCCGCGCCGCTTCGCTAAATATAGGCGCCTAGTCTATTTTTGACGGACGCGCGTCCAAGTCGCACCGGAAATACAAAATAAAAGTAAAAAAACACTGTCAATTTCAAAATTAACACCATGTGCAGACTCTCGATTGTATTGCACACCAATATATCCTTGGTAGAAAGCATAGACTGTAAGGTAGAAACCCCCAAAATCAAGAAAAATCACGTCGGACAGGCAAATCACGTGGTCTCGCGCATCCAGTCGCTCCGCTTCCATATGCTCCTGGTGTGAGTTGGCACCGCGTCGAGGACGGAATAAAACCTTGTCGCAGACGTAACGCACCGCACACGTGTGCAGTGTAAATGAGGGGTAACATCAAATGGCAAACGTAATGCAAGCGGAACGAAACTGCTCGTTATTGTGTGGTTGAAGGACCGTTTATCAGTTTGGACCAGTGCAGCGCGAGCCGATCTTGATCATGCGACACTGTTACTACACAGCGCTAATAAGAGATCCAGTATAGAAAGCATTTGAATTCGCCACAGAAGTAATAGCTAACATCGCTGCGAGATCTAGTGAGAAACATTCACATTTCTCCGTTATTAACGGATCAAACAGTGCTGACGTGGAAACCAGGAAGAAACATTGTGCCATGAATGAACTATCCAGTGTCCACAGATCTGCAACATTCACCATGGATTTACTGTAGTAACACTAACTGTCTGCAACCATGGAAGTTTGGCAGGAATAGTACGCTATAATGCCTTCAAGCAACATTACGTCGGTTTTATTTTGACATTATGAATACAATTGCTGCCCTCAAATGTTAATCTGAACTAAAATAAACCTTTGTTTATAACTACTACAATATTACATTTCATTTTTTCCAAGGAGCTGTTTTGTTTTATATGCTCCTAAGAAGAGTCAATTATAGCTCCAGAATTGCTCAAAGTAAAAAAAAAATCATACTTTATGATGTTAGTTTTAATTAAAAAAAAGAATTAAAAAAATTAAATCAAGGAAATTGTCTCTGGCATTTCTTTCTTTTTGCTGTATAGAAAACGTACCGAACCGTGACACAAGTGTATCGTATCGAACCGAACCGTGAATTTTGTGAACCGTTACACCCCTAATGGAGATACTTCGGTTTTAAGGCGTCGGACGAACAGCAGACAGAATGGTCTACTGCCGTGAATGCCGAAAGTTGGTGCCAACCAAACCTTCTAGCAAAAGAGTTACACAAACTTGTTTTTTGGCTATTTGTTGATGGCTACAACAGAGTTAATGCAAAGATGAGCTTGAGTTGAGTTGTTTTATTTTTGAATGAAAAGAAGGCAATATGTATTATTTCTTCTTTTATTTTACAGTTAAATTTATTATTTTTGTTTACAGGGATTTTTTGTTTTAAATGTCGCAGAAGCACTTTGTTCCTACATGAACTGCCTACCTCTTTGCACTTCAATAAAAAAGACGTTGTGGCATTTGGCATATTTGTTTTTTTCAGTAGTTTTTGGGGGGTTATTTTTCCTGTAAAGATATCGAGATATATATCGTATATCGAGATATATTTTTTTGCTCCATATCGCCCAGCCCTATCCTCTATTGGTATTCACCTGCAGTCCACTCTCTGTGCTTTGGAAGAGCAGAGTGATGCTCCCATAATCCGAGTGTTCACCACAGCGCACCTGATTTTCCTTCACACATGTGCTGTTCACCGGAGGGTAGTACAGAGACCGGAGTGTGGTTGCATTCACAGCACCTTAAAACAAACCACAGCATAAAGGTGTTTATGAGCCATTGACTCACTGGGAGGAAGAAGTAGTGCATACTTGTACTTACTTCCAATATGCTTATGTGTGTTGAGGAAGACTTCTGGTTCCAGATCCAACCCAAGAGCCATCAGTCGGAGCACTCGGAGAGAGAGATCCTTACAGCGCAGGAAAAATGATACATGGACATCTCGAAAATCATCTACTCCTTCTGAAGGCCAATTCTGAGCACATGGAGAATGACCATGGATGCATCTGAAAATCGCATACTCCCCTACTATATAGTATAGTAAAAAACAGTATGTGACAAGAGTAGCATGTCCGAATTCACAGTACTCATAAAAGAGTAAGCAAAAGGTATCCGGATGACCCACTTCGTCTGGCGAGATTCTGAAGTGTGCATACGATGGACACTTTACTATCCCATGAGGCCACAGGAGAGGATTAGTGAATGGCAGTGATGCTGGTAGGTCACATGACAATAGTACGTTCGGATTACATTCAACAACACACATACTATATAGAACGTACTTTTTTAGCGGTTGCAAAGTAAAGGTGCGTCCCAAATCGTGTACTTATGCACTATTCAATGGTGCAAGTTGTGTGTTCACAATGAAATCTCCTTAAAGAAGAAGTACACTTTAAATACCCAGATGATGCACTTAATTAACCAAAAAAATGATGTGCGGAATGTTGGACACTTCATGCACTCAACTGTAACTGTCACAGCTTTAGTTATGTAGCGAAGGGGAAGAGGGGACTCCGCTGCTGAACGACAAAACCTTAAATGCATACACTACACGGCTGAATACGTAGTGTATAGTGCATCATTTGGGATACAACTTAAGTACTTAAATAAGTGCCTATAAGAGAGTATGTGATTTCGGACATAGCCCACTTCTAAAGAAATCCAAGATTTTGTTGCACTTTTGATAAAAAGTATAATTATAACCCATAAATGTGCACTATTGTCAACGTCATGCTATTGTTAAATCTTTGAGAGACAGAGAGGAGAAGAGATAAGAAGAAATGGGTATTTACGTTATCCCCACTCAAAGATGTTATATTATACGCCTCCTTCAGATCACCGGGACGGCTAGGATTCAGACTGTGAAATGACAGGATTTAGAACCGTTAAAATGTTTGTCCATCATTCGTGAGTTTTACAGTAATGCTTCTGAATGTAGAGAATGACGTGCCTTTCAGTTTCTAATGAAACCCAGCCATGGTTCACATTACATGAGAAACTTCCCCTGCTGAAAGGCTTCTTCATGTCTTCTGGCAAATAGAAGAACTTCTTTGAAACATGCATGACTTTTTCCACCTAAAACAGTGAACAGAGAAATAGAGAAATAATCCGCTACAAACAACAATAGAACTGGGTATACACTGCGATTTTGAGCCGGTTTCTGAGTCGTACGACTCTTTTTTTATTTTTTATTCGAGACTAATTTCAGCTGCGTTGTTTGTCAGGGGGGAACTCTCTCCTCTCCCCCTCCTTCCTTCTCTCTGAACGCGAGCGTTAAAAACAACAACCGTGAAACCGAAAGTAAAAGCGAGCACGCATTCGAAATCGATAAAAATGCGTTAAAAATCCTCCCTGCAAAAAACGCGCGTATTTCACACGTATAGTGTGAACAGTCAATTCGCAGCTCGACGATCGGAAAGTAGGCCTATATTTTGAGCACATAGATTGTGAGCTTTGGCTCGCACAACGAGAGTTGGCATTTGACAAAAACATTGCTGAAATCGCAGTGCATGCCTGGCTTTAATAAACAAAGTTACTTTTTTGCAAAAATTAATAAATAAAAATTTCACAAACCTCTTGCTGATTTATGCCCGTGTTTTTCAGATAAACAAATCCCACCTCGATAAAAGCCTTTTTCAATTCTTGAATTAAGTTTTCCAAGTTAGGATTTGCCAAATCCAAGATAGGTATCTCCATACTTTCCATTGAGAAAACACTTGTTATAAAACAAAATAACAACTTATTTTGAAATTCTTTCGGAAATCAAGAAAATAAGCCAAAGATCTCCAATAATATCTATCTGCAGATTCGCAGTTTTACCCTAACGTTAGCAGTTTTGTGTCGTCTGTGTCGCTCATGAATGATTCGTTCATTTTGAACGAATCTTTAATATGACTCGCGACTACCGAGTTGTCTCAGAGAGTGATTCGTTCATTTTGTGTTGACCGCGCATGCGCGCAACATCCTGTAGGTTCTGTACATGAAACAGAAATGATTACTTCGAGTCTTCGGGTTCGGCCAGGTCCGAGTCTTTCGTTCTTTCTGTCAGTCCCATAGAGACTATGGGTGCTTCTCAATTCTTATTTGTGCATCCTCGTTTCCTTTCCTTGCTTCCTTTCCTCGCGTCTCAGCTCCACCCCCTGTAGGATGCGAGGGAAGGCTTTTTTTATTTATTTATTTTTTATTATTTTTTTATAGAAAATATCAAGATTTACAAGCAAACATGGCTGCATAAAATCCGTTTCTTCAGAATAGTATACAGAGAAGATATAGCCAGAGGGAGCAGCTCTTAATACAAACAGGAAATATATATGTAGTCTTAGTAAAAAAAAATAAGGATGATTTATAAAAGGAAAAAGAAACATACAAATAAACAAATTTAAATAGAAAAATAGTAAGAAATTATAACATAACATAAGGGGAGAATTCAGTCATTGTTCAGCTATTAACCTCAGTTGGGAAGCGTTTTAGGGTATCATATATTTTTTGTGCTTTGGGATCTTTCAGAGTTTTTAAGGATTTCATATACAGTTTAAATTCATTTAAAAAAAAAAAAAATGGGAGATGATTTCACAATTCTACATTTGTGAATGAAGAATTTAGCTAGACATACAATTGTATTAGTATAGAGCTCATCATCCTTGCTTTGCAATATCAATCCAAATGTTATGTCGTCACTGGAGATAGAGGTTGGGAATGAAGACATCTGTTGCTTAACCCATTTATATATATCACACCAAAATGTCTGTATCACATTACATGAGAAAAACACATGATCCGTAGTTTCGACATCATTTTCACAGAATGAACATGTATTATCATCTATACCAAAGCGAAGTCTCAATAATTCTTTAGAGGGGTAAATGTTGTTCATTACTTTGAAGTGTGTTTCTTTCACTTTAGGAGGTATAGGGAGTGTTAGATACATTGTTCTTAGTTTAATGATTGAATCTTTATCACATTTTTGTAGGATGTTATTTTATTTTGCCTTTTAGGGTAAAGATAATCAATAAAACAATTTCTAATAAAGTGGTTAGTGCATTTTTTATCCAGAACAAAGATCCCTTGAATTGATAGTGGGGCCAATTGTGGTTATATCAGATAATATGCCAAAATGTTTCTTGTTAGAAGAACAAATCCTTGGGGTAGAGCTTTATGTAATTTAGCAAAGTCTGATTTTAAGGGTTTGAAATTATGTTTGATGCAAAATTGTTCATAATTTTAAAAATGTCCGTTGGTATCCATTAAGTCGGCTATGGACCATATGCTTCTCCCATACCAATCCTCAAAGAAATTCTAATCCTCCAATTTTCTTGAATAAGGTCTTTGGAATACAACACCAAAAGGAGTTGCTGTGTTTGATCCAAGATTTTAACCAATTAATTTTTAAGGTTCCATTAAGGCAGTCAAAATCAATAACTTTAGATAACAATAACAATAACGCTAGATTAGCTTAGCATAATGAATGGAATCCTTTGTTGCCAGCTAGCATGTCCTGAGTAAAAGTGATATAAAAAATAAAAAAAACCCACCTAATTACTTCTTGTGGCCTGCGTATTCACAACAAGTACAAATAGCGATGCAGATTAACACTAGGCGATTTCCTATGCAGATTTTGACTTGGGACTATATTAGGGGGAAGCACAGGCGAAGAGATATCACGCCCAAGTAGCAGTGCTTCGCCTGTGCTTCCCCCTAATATAGTCCTTAAAATATAAGTCAATATCTGCCTAGGAAATCACCTAGTGTTAATCTGCATCGCTATTTGTACTTGTTGTGAATACGCAGGCCACAAGAAGTAATTAGGTAGGGTTTTTTTTATTTTTTTATATCACTTTTACTCAGGACATGCTAGCTGCCAACAAAGGATTCCATTCATTATGCTAAGCTAAGCTCACGCCGACCCTGTCAAACTAAAACAATGCATGCACTGAGACAAAAATGCATTTGCCCACCTATCTAAATGTGGGAAAGAAGGTGAATAAGCCCTATTTAAAAAAATGGTGGAGTGTTCCTTTAATGTTAGACCTGAGGCTTTTGAGAATTTTTCCATTTTGGCAATAGTTGTTGAAATTTGGAATCTATCTTTTACGAATATTGTTGTGTCATCCGCTAGTTGGCTGATTATTATTTCTGTGCCAAGTACATTGTTTTTTAATATCATTACAGTTTTTAATATAGATTGCTAGCATTTCTGTGGCTAAGATGAACAGGTATGGTGAGATGGGGCAACCTTGAGGAATACCCACATTAATCTTGAAGCTTGGGGTGGTCCCACTAGGTAATAGGACACAGCTACTAAGATCTCGATATAATCCACCAACCCATTCTCTAAATTTGATTCCAAATCCAAAGTGTTCGAGCACCGAAAGAATAAATGGATGCTCCACGGAGTCAAATGCTTTACAGAAGTCTAGAAAGAGAAGGAAACCATCATTCTCAATTTGGCTTCTATACTCAATGATGTTGTCCATTACCAATCTTATATTATTATGGATTGATCTTCCTTTTAAGAACCCTGACTGTGTATCTGCAATAAGATCTGAAATCCCTGTTTGAAAACGAGAAGCAAAGATGTAAGTTAGGAGTTTGTAGTCTGAATTTCTGAGTGTAATGGGTCTTCTGTTATCTATAAATCTGGGATCTTTCCCAGGTTTTGGAATTGAGATGATAACTCCATGTCTCATTGTTGGTGGAAGCACACGTTTCAAATATTTCGGTAAAGACTTGTAGCAGCAGGTCTCTTAAATCTACCCAAAAATGTCTGTAAAAGTCACCTGTGAGACCGTCGGATCCGGGGGCTTTGTTAAGAGAGAGACGACCAATTACTTCGTCAAGTTCTGTAATTGTTATGATTATCACATGTTTGTTTGAGGCCATCCTCTATTTTTGGAATATGTTTTCTGACAGTCCACGCTAGAAAATTTTGAGCTATAGAGCTGGCTATAGAATTTCCAGATTTCTGAAGAGATCAATTTTTCATCTGTAACTTCATTATTATCACACATCAGGGATCTGATGCTATTTTTTTCCTGTCTTCTTTTTCCAAGACCACAGAAATACACTGAGTTTGCAATTAACCAGTGATCAATTCTGAATTTATAATTGTGGCTTGAGCTAAACCACGAGTATTTAAATATTTCTGGATTTAAGTGTCTCCAAGCATCAACCAAATTTAGTTTTTCGCAAAACTTCATGAATATGGTGTTTGGGTGACTTACAGAGTATCTGCAAGGATATTTATAAAAAAATTCATCATGAACTAGGTTTAGGTCGCCACCAATGATGATGTTATCAGTTGAGTGTGTTAATTTGAGATTGTCTAAATGTAAACCAATTTGTCCAAGTAGGTTTCGGTTTTCTCTACTGATGTTATATCCATAAATGTTGACTAAGATGAATTTCAGACCATCTATGTTTATGATAAGAATCAGCCAGTGACCAAATTCATCTGCCATATGGGACACAATATGACCTTTGAAGTTATTTAGGAGGATGGCGACACCTGCTGACCTTGAAGTGCCATGGCTAAAGTAAGCTTCATCTCCCCATTGTTTAGACCAAAATATAACATCATCAACCTTAGAATGTGTTTCCTGCAAAAAAATTTATTTATGACTTCTTCCCTTTACAAAATAAGAAAATAATTTTTCTCTTTGTCATGTCTCTTAAACCCCTTGCATTAACAGAAATTAGAGAAATGTTACTCTTTAAACTGAACAGAACAAAGACAAATTAATAAACAATCAACAACAATGGATTGCTGAACTTACTTAAAACAACAGTAGAAGTTTCCTATCAGGAATATATACGGTAATAGTAGCAAAACCCCGAGAATACGTTTTCATTCAAACTCACTTGTTTTCGGGATTCAAAAACCCTGGATAGTTGTGTCTATGGTGAGACTCTTTGTCCATTAATGAAAGCATGGGGGCCCCAGAACACTGTCTTTAGTTCTGCCTTCCTTGCTTGTTCAACTTTCGGCCACACAGCCCTCCGTGTCTCTCTGTCTTCCTTGGTGAGGTCTTCTGCGAAGCGGATGTTGAGAACCTTGCAGACGGGGTGAAGTTTGGTGATCCGCCAGAGTTCGTCCCTGAAGTGGCGCCCTGTGAACTGCATGATGATGTGACGAGGGCAGTTGGGGTTACTCGGCCCCAGTCGGTGCACCGAATCCAGAATGAAATCCATCTTCTCCCTCCAGTGTGGCACAATCTTTCCGATGATATCAGAGATGATTTGTCGTGTGTTTTCGTCTTTTCCCTCCTGTAAGACATTTACTTGCAGGTTCCATCTTCTTTTATAACGCTCCAACTCTACAGCTCTTTTTTCCACTTCTGCTGCTCTTTTCCCCAGATCTGTGTTCTCCTCTTTAAGTTGTTTCACCTCGACGTGCAGTTTTTGGCACTGTTCTTTACATTCTTTGATTTCGGCAGAGTTAAACTCTACCGCTTTCGCGATGTTGGCTATGGTCAGCGTGTTCTGCTTTAGCTCCGCTTTGAAGTCCTGCATCATGTTTTGAAGAGTGCCGATAGCAGCCAGGATCGCAGCGTTAGAGGCATCTTCAGCATGGGCTCCAGCAGTCACGACGTCATCTGGTTTTGACTTTTTCTGTGGTGCTGATGGTTTGGAAGGAGATGCTAAGGTGTTTTTGGTTCCTCTGGTGTTAGTTTCCATCCTTTCTGGACCACCATAGCCGTGTTCTTGGAGAGCCTTCAATTTAGCATTAGCTTTTGTGTTAGCCATGTTATGGTCTGCAATATCGTACTCCAGGAGGTGCTCAGGGTCACTCACACGTTTCTGAATTATTATGATAAGTTCCCTACGGTTTTACATCTGATATTTCAGGGTTTTGTTGAGTTAAAAGTTAATTCCGTTGATTTTCAAGGCTTTGCTACTCTGAACTATTCACAATGCGTCTGCTATCTCCGCCATCTTGAGCGCCCTCGCATCCTCGTTTTCTTTCCTAGCTTCCTTTCCTCGTGTCTCAGCTCCACCCCCTGTAGGATGCGAGGGAAGGCTGCAAGGAAAAGAAGCAAGGATGGAGGAATCGAAGGAAAGCTTATTTATACTAGGTTGACCATACGTCCTGTTTAACCAGGACATATCTGGCCAGGATTTCGAGATCGCCCAAAATGCCCGGGATTCGGCTTTTGCTTTCTACAGTCACCATTCATTATGTTTACATTATTACATTATTTGATACTGACACGTACGTGCCAGCTTTGCAGGTCATGCATTCTGCTTCACACGGATTCCGATCGAGACGAAAACACAGGAATTTTCTTAGCAATGCTAGAACGCACATCAACCGATCACTTGTTTAGCGTTCATGTAAACATTACATTTAGATTCACCAATCGGAATTAATTCAGTCCTACTGAATCAAAAGGTGTGCATGTAAACAAAAAGAATGGCGACGAGAAAGCAAAAGCCGTATCCCGGATTTTGGGCGATCTCGAAATCCCGGCCGGACATGTCCTGGAATATGGTCACCCTAATTTATACATTGGAATACTTGATCACTCGAGCTTCACTCCACAGCGTCATCAACTGCGCTCAAAGGATCTGCCCTTATGTTGTTAAAGTTTGGTTATTTAAGAAATTCATAATAAATAATAATAAAGCAAGATGTCCTGTTGAAATATGTGAGATGTGTGGTTTGTATAAACTGCAAAGGTAAAGAATAAATTAAAATGATTGTGACCGATGTGATGGGGGAGGAGAATTTATACGTGCGTCACGTTTTAGTCGCTAAAACTCTTCCGCAAAGGATACACCTGTGTATCCTCACTCATGACTCCTCAGGAAGCCTCCTCACTCCTCGATCCTCGCGGTGTAATTAGAGAATTGAGATGTCCTTCAAGATGGCTGAGCTCGATCGGTTTCCGGGTCATAGGATGGAGGACGGAGGAGAGAGGAGACGAGCATAGACAGTATATAAACTGGACACAGCGAGCCCATTGGATTCAATGGAGACAAGTGAAGTCAATTAGAAGCTCTCACTTCCTGATGGCTGAACGTACTGCGCAGACTCAAACTGAGCTTGACGACGTAGATGTGACGTGAGCAACCTGTCTGTCTACTAGAAGCTGTGCCAAGAGAAATCGGAATAATTCCCTTCCGAAACTTGCAGAGACGGAGAGCGTGAGTAGGAGGTGTCCATGAGCTAGGAGCAGGAGCAACTTTTGCTAAGTATTCTGATTATTTACTTTGTCATTTTGCCTCCACGTCCCCCCGATTGCCCGCGAGGTTCTCCTCCTGTCCATACGGTAATTTCTCTACTGTGCGACAGAGAGTCGCGTGGTTATGATGCAATGGTTAGCCCATTTTTACAAAAATTGCTTCTACGGGGCCATAACGTAAGATACAAGGTAATGGAGCCTTTTATACATTTTCGTGTTTCTTTAGAAATAAATAATGGACAAATGGAGTCTTTAAACGCCTCAGATGTAAAGTTATTCGCTGTCAAAGTGACGCCAAAATGAATGGGAGTCAATGGAATGCTAACAGCAGGTGATGGTCCGCTAACCAATGGCGGCGCCCGGGGAAGCTTCAATATTTTATGAAACCCTGCCCCCCTGGAGACGAGGAGGGATATTGAGAAGCACCCTATGCTGTCAGTACCGGAAAGACAAATGATTAGTTCATCTCTCGAGTCTTTGGGTTCGGCCGGGTCGGGTCCGAGTCTTATGTTCTTCCTGTCAGTCCCATAGAGATGCTGTCACTACCGGAAAGACAATGATTAGTTCATCTTTCGAGTCTTTTTTGGCTCTGAGTCCTTCGTTCTTTTGTCACGTGACCGCTGGTATCTCGCTACAAAATTTGTACATTAGATTCGTATTATTGACTGCGTCTGAATGTATATTGTTTTATATATAGGAATGAACATAATTCCTATATACTATGTTTAGTGTATATTATCTGAAAAAAAAAAGTTCCATCTTGTTATTGTCCTTGTCCGTCTCTTTTTTTATTGTTAAATATTTCTTGTGCATCTGTGGTGTGATTTTATTATTATTATTATTATCCGGACCGGTAGGTAGCCTACTCCAGTGCATTCAAATGCATAGCCTATGGGGCTGTCACACGGCCCGAATCAGACACACTGACGAGTCGACTGAACTTAACGTAACGTCTCGAAGTTTGAACCCGAAGACACGAGAGGCGGGGAACAGACGTGATAAATTTGAAGTTGCAAAAGAAATAACGTCTTGGATCAGGAGGTGAGGTGAACTAACAGACTGCATTAGCCTGAACTTAAGACCCAATTAATTAAACATTTCGGTTTCTTTTAATTTGGCTTTGGCTGCAAGTTTATTTTTATTTTTCAAATGTAATCAACATTTTCGTAAGTAGTACTAGATGTGTTGGGCTTGGGCTATTTAACATTACATTACATTACATTCTGCTGAAATGAACGAAATGACTCGAAAAAAGATTCGTTCATTTTGCTGAACGAGATTCAAAGATCCGAGTCAGTAAAATGATCCGAACTTCCGCGTATGCGCAGTTTCAACACAGCAGTTTTGCCCGCGCATGCGCAGTTTCAACACAGCAGTTTTGCCCGCGCATGCGCAGTTTTGCCCTTGCATGCACTGTCACGTTTCATTTTTAAATCTTAGCGACTGTTCTGTCCTAAAACGATCTATTGGTTATTGTTATTCCTGCTGTTATTTTTCGCTACTGCTGTTGCTCGCAGTCCTTCAGCCTCCTTTTCTGAAATAAAACAATGCTTGTGTCATGAACACTTTAATCTTTTACGTTTTTCCTCCAAAAACGAACAGCCTATAATAAACACTTTATTTTTCAAAGCCTGAAAGGCTATAACAAATAAACTTTCGAATAGACATCCAAAGGGTAATTATTAGTCTAAAGTCAAGATAACTCAAATTTTTTAAGTTATTTAATTCTGCCTGGGGTTAAATGCGTAAACTTGAACACAAATAAAACTTAATTTCAAACAGGCTGAAAGTGTGAGCATATTATTAATTTGCTGGAGACATAAACAAGAATACAATTTAATTTACATTTACCATAGGCTTTTGGATTGTCGCAAAAAAATAAAAAGAATCTGTGTCCAACAAATGTTTATGATACTTGCATGTTTTGTCCATCAAGATAATTTTAATTTTGAAACCTACCGTAAAACTTCAAATAATAGCCGAGTCCCAAATAGTCGCCTGTCTCTTTTACACGCCTGGTGTGGCTACAGGTTTGGAGAAATAAAGGCCGGTCTCAAATAGAGGCCTGGTCTGTTTTTTAGTTTCGGCATGTATTTAATCTTCTAAAACCCGTCAGTTCGTCTGTTTAAGCCAGTTCTATGGAGCAGATTGCGCACGCAAGAGAGTCCTGCGCATCTGGGCGGGCGGGCGGCGATATTTTTTTCCCAGGATGGTAGGGGAAGACTCATTAATATTTATTAGGGAAGTCATCCCTGATTGGTCTGATGACCTACCCCTAGAGCCCTAACCCCACCCCTAAACCTACCCGTCACTGGGGGTCTTATGACCTCCCTAACCCCGCCCCTAAACCTACCCGTCACTGGGGTTAAGACCAATCAGGGATGACTTCCCTAATGAATATTCATGAGTCTTCCCCTACCATCCTTGGAAAAAAAATTTCGCGGGCGGGAGCTGTTAGCGCAAGCAAGGCACTGGCAGGCAGAGGCCGGATAGGGAAGTGGAGGAGAGCGACGAGGAGGAGGAATTCGCCAATGAACTTGTAGTTGAGGATCGCGGTGATGATGATAGTGATGAATAGGGTCCTTTATCACATGATTGCAGTTGTTTTACAGGGTAGCCTTCATTCTTTCTTGTAAATGTCTTTCGGGCAACTAGTTCATAGGCTCGATGGATATTACCGGTAACGTATTGTTCAGCCCATGGCCAGGCCCGGATTAAGAGGACTTTGGGCCCTGGGGCTATAGCAACACCAAGGGCCCCCTTTCATCTGATTGCCACGCCAGTCTTCTACCGCAATAAATATTTTTTTATTGTTATTAATCAATGTATTTAATGTTTTTCTTTATCATTACTTATTATTATTTTTGCACACTAAATAGTCCGGGCTATTTAACACATTAACCCTCTACTGCACAGATTTTGATGGAACATCATGATCAAAATTACTCCACATAATTTCTTGGTTCATTTTGGGAACATTTTATTGATAAAACATTTGTACCCCATGTAGTGCATTTACTCCAGATATGAACTCAAAAGCATAAAGGTTGCCAAAATCAGCAAAAACATTACTCATACTTCAGTCATACTTCCTCAATAAGTACTTAACCATGAATAATTTAAAGGGATAGTTCAATAACATCACCCTCATGTTGTTCAAAACCTGTATGAACTTATTTCTTCTGCTGAACACAAAAGAAGATATTTTATATATTGTTAGTAACCAGACAGTTGACGGCACCCCATTGACTTCCATAGTAGGGAAAATATATATTAAGTCAATGACTACCGTAAACTGTCTGGTTACTAACACTATATAAAATATCTTCTTTTGTGTGAGAAGAAATAAATTCATACAGGTTTTGAACAACATGAGGGTGAGTAAATGACAGAATTTTCATTTTTGGGTGAACTTTTTACATTTGAATACTTTTTAAAGGTTTACAACCTTTTACATAGGGTCTTACAGTTAAATAGTCTTTTTTCTAGCTTTAGCAGAGCAGAAATCCTTAATGATATCATTAAAATCCATGGTTCTAACAATGTCACATTCCAGGGACATGCGTGTTAGATGGCTTAGTCTTTCTTGTGCCATTGTTGACCGCAATCGAGATTTAATGAAAGATAATTTTGAGAAGGAGCGCTCTCCTGACGCATTCGTGACTGGTAAGGTGAGATATATTCTCAAGGCTATGTCCACATTTGGAAAAACATTTTGAAGGTCCCTTGCTCTTATTTCTTGCAGCAATTCCCTGGCTGAAACTGTCTTTTCTTTTTTGCAAAATGCTTTAAAATGTACAAACTCATCAGCAAAATCTTCTTGCAAGTCTGTATTGTACTTCTGTTGTAATTTAACACAAGAAGAACGAAGTTCTTGATCAGAAAGAGTATGAATATTATTCAGGAAAGTGAAAAAGTTAGTGATCTCTTTGTATGATTCACTTCTTCTGTCAAGCTCGGCTATAAGACGGTCATTTATCACATAAAAAACATCTGCAATAAACTTCTGTCTACCAGACATCTGCAAGTCCAGATGAGGTTTGTCTGGTTCATCTGCATGTTTTTTACGTGTTCGCTTCCTTTGGGAGTCACTTTTGTAGGCCTGTGAAATAGTAGGTGACACTCCTTTCGCAGCGGTTTCAAAACTATCAAACTGGCCCCTCAATTCTGCAACAAAGTCCCTTAAAGATGCAACTAAATCCACAGCTTTGGAGAGATCAAGGTCAATGTTTTGTAGGACTGTACTAGTTGCATCAAAACGTTGAAGTACGCAGTTCCAGTATTTGCAAAGAAGAGCGGTTTCCAATTTGTCCATTTGCTTTGAGAGCACTCTAGCTTCGTTACGCGTGGATAAATTCTGATTGTCGTCCTCAGACAAGTCAATGAGAGACCGCTGAATATTTGAATAGTTGTAGCACAGTACTTTAGTTGCTGAGGCATGCGCAGACCAGCTGGTGTCTGACAAGGACTTTAAACTCTCAATTCGCCTGTTCTCATTTGCTTCGAGACCACTGGTAATCACCTGCCATCGCGAGGATGATCGGGAGCAGAAATTAAACAGTGTCTGCACAAATGTAAAAAACTCATTTGTTTCAAAGCAGCAATTCACTGTGTTTATTCCCACTAAATTAAGTGTGTGTGCTGCGCAAGGCACCCATTCTGCCAGTGGATTTACCTCCCGAATGCGTGACTGTACACCCTTATAAGCCCCCGACATATTGCTTGCATTGTCGTAACACTGTCCTCGACAATTGTTTATGTCAATTCCCAGCTCATTCAGTACAGTCATCACAGAGTTAAAAAGTGATTCCCCTGTGTGGCTTGTAATAGGAAGAAATTCAAGAAAGCGCTCCTCTATATTTCCCTCTGGAGAAAGGTATCGCGCTATGAAAGTGAGTTGATCGATATGGGCAATGTCTGGTGTGGAATCCACGCTTATAGAAAAGTACTTGGCTAATTTTATTTTGTTGACGATCTCTGATAAAACTTTTTCTCCCATTAATTTGACAATTTCTTCACATATTGTACTTGACAGATAGGACGGCTTTCCTCTCCCAGCATTTCCAAAACGAGCTATGTATTCCCGCAGAAATGGATCGAATTGAGCAATGAGTTCAAGTATTCCCATATAATTACCGTTATTGGTGGAATTGAAAGTCTCGGTATCGCCCCTGAACGATAGACCACGCTCAGACAAAAATTTTACTGTAGCTACAACCCTTTTCAGCACATCCTCCCAGTACTGACGCTCCAATTTGAACTGATCCCTAAGGCCCGCATCTATCTGCCCCTTTTCAGATGTCCTTGTCACCCAGGTTACCATGCACTCTCTGTGATGGTCAGAGTTCTCATGATCAGGAATGCGACTGTGTGCGTGTTTCCAGTCACTGTATACAGATGTTCCGGAAAATGATGAAATGCCTCCAAACAATTTGCAAACAAAACAAAACACAGATCCTTTGATTGGAGAGTACAGAAGCCAGTCACGTGGAACAGACTCACCATTCGCAAGTTTTCGGCTCAGAAGTGTCTTTGAAAACGCCCGTTTTTGGTGTTTGTATTGTTTTTCGGAAGCAGAAAAATCACAGCCGCGATTTTGACATGGCACTGGTCCTTTTTCGATCCAATAATTTTGGCCTTGTATGTTAATGTCAGCAGGCCAACATCCCGGATCAGTACTGTAGATGTCATTTTTCCCTGCATTCTGATCCGATATGATGTCTGGTGGTGGTGATGATGGCCCCAATATTTCATCGTGCACCAGGCTATTTCTCTCATTTTTATCTAAAGGGACAAAGTAAGCATTAATAAAACATTTGCTTTCTAAAGCCCTATTCAGGTGGTAATTGTTTCTCATGTGGATATCTGTAAAAAAAATATTAATACATTTACACTGCATTTACAATTACATAAATGCTATAATTATTTTATTTAATATTCAAATATAAAATTATTTCTATTTTTTTATTTTAAGGGTACTTTAATTATGAAACTAAAACTAACAGTAGGTGGCGGCAAGTCACTGTCTTAATAAGCGAGTCATTCATTCAACCGATTTGTTCAAACGGCTGTTTGATTCAACGACGACGCAAACGAGGAGTCAATGAATCATTAAATGAACCCATTCGTTCAAAACGCGGATCATTCAGTAACGAATCACCACTATCAGTTTCAGAGATTGTTTCTGCTGTGGTTTCATTTTGGAATTTTCATCAGCGAAATTACGATAAACCAAAACGTAACTCTCAATGTTAACTTATTGGTCAACTCATTTATTATTGCATAACATATATATCACATTAGCAATTGTGCTGATATTTGGGGAAAACTGCGCTTTTACTTGTGTGATATATTTATTTTATATTATGTAATATTAAAATAAGACTGTGGCGAGCAGCCCGTGGGAGAGCGGCACGAGGCCGGTGGCGTGATTACTCTGATTAGCGAGACGGGTGCGTCACGCAGGTCTCGCTCATCAGAGTAATCACGCCACCGGCCTCGTGCCGCTCTCCCACGGCCCTCGTCCTGCTCGCTACAAAGACAAAAACTCATCGAGGCAAAAATGCCCATGTACCTTGTATATTGGACCTTGATGTTGATGACAGTAATTCGGCCGGGGATTTTTACGCAGGAGGGGGAGGGTGGTGGGAGAAAAAACACTGACATTCTGGATTCAGACTGCAATAAAATCACCGACTATATAGCCCCTATAAATATTGAAAATACCTTACGACTCCACGAGAAACAATTACCATCCAAATAGTGCTTAACTCATTAATTTACTTCAGCTGCTTGCTTACCTTCTTCGACGTATAAAACACGCTGATTTTCCTTTTTTGTGCACCACTATCACTTTTTTTCATCATTTTTGAACAGCAAGCGAGCAATTTATAGGCCTAACGTTACCCATGTTCTAATCTACACGAAGCATAACGAAAAGAGGCGTTTCACAACGTCATGGCGCAAATTGTAGAGTTAATTTGATTGGGCGGTGAATTATATCAGTCAGGCACATTTTCCAATAACTTCTTGTAATTTTATTATTCACAAATCAACCACCTATGACTTGACAATCTCATTTCCTCCAGCCAATCACGGGCCCCCAAATCCAGCGGGCCCTGGGGCTTCAGCCCCACCTAGCCCTTATGTTAATCCGGCCCTGCCCATGGCTGTCACATCGTTTCGTTTTTTTATGCTGCCAATAATCTAAAGGCGGTCGCACACCGTAGGCTACGAGAAGCGCAGCGCCGCGTCGCATCTACAGGGCTGCCAACTCTCACGCATTGAGCTTGAGACTCACGCAATTGACACTTTTCACACGCTCTCACGCCACACATCCATTTTCTCACGCACAGAAAAATTGCGGAGCAAAGAGGTAACCTACTTTTAATATTAAACTAATTCTCAGCTCTTAGATTTCGTCAATTTTATTTCGAAATTCAGACAAAAATACGTTTGGCGCTTATAAATGTGACGTGACAGATCGCTGAGCGCCTCAGTCCAAGTGCACGTGAACCGATCATCTGTTACTTTTTTATTTAAAGATGCGAAAGTATACATAATATCGACCAATGTTTTTCAACCACGGAAAAAGGTCAATATAACAGCAGGAGAAAACTTATGTCACATAATGTTACATTTACCTCAGGAAAGCCATTTAATGACCATAGCATGTTAACTGAATAGAAAAAATAGCTAGAGAGGAGATTTTGCTGAGCAGTGAGCACTATATTACATATTTATTATATTTTTACTTATGTCATTAAATAATTGTTATTATAACAAAAACTGCATTATATTTAATTTAATTTGTTATTTTTAACCTTTAATAATACCAGCAGATTGGGCCCTCTATGTTTACAGCATTAGGTGAGATTATTTTTTTAATAAAATTTAAAATAAATATGTATCCAAATTAGTCAATATTGAATCAAAATCGGAATCAAATCACAAGAATGGAATTGAAATCTTGAAATTTCTGTCAAGCAATAATAAAAACTGTATCCTACCAGTCATTGTAGGCTACAATGTAAACATTGTAACATGTTGTCACTATAAACTTCATAAAATTCTATTTAGTTACCAAATGTTTTGACAATCACAATTACATACATACTGATTTCTGTAAATGAATGTAAAACAGAATGTATATTGAAGCACAGGGTGAAGTCAGTATATACAGTATATACGACGATTTGAGACAATGTAGGCTACACTCAGAGAATGTGTTCGAATTTTAAAGACGTGGCGCTGCGCTTCTCGTCTGGTGTGCGACCCCTTTTAGACATACAGAAATATAGTAGGCTAATTCTGACATTAACTGATTTGTTAAACACAAACACAGATATGGTAACCTCCTACTGTCATGCTCATCTCAACACTAAATTGAAGGCCAAGGCCTGTCTCAGATAAGAGACAGAGCGCAACGCGTCATAATCTGAAGACCACGCCCACCAAGGGGGAAAACAAACCAACTGTCTCCATTAACTTTGCATTGCGAGAGGCTGCCTCCTTGTCATTTCTTGCTTCTAAGAAAAGACAGAATAATGCCTAAAAGCTGCTATGTGACAAGGTGTACAGCAAACAAGCTAAGAAACCCAGAAATAAGTTTTCATAAGCTGTCGACCCCAAAAAACGAGCATTTGAGGACATAAAAGTGGATACAGGCTGGAACGAATGGGTAAATTGTGGGATCCTTACACTCAGTATGCACTAAAAATACACTACGTGTGCAATAAGTTAAACATTTGGTCACTGGTGAGCCAAATATCCAAATGTCAGTTTTATATATTATATTTCTGTAAGATAAACTATCCTGTGTTGCCGATTACGGTCTCCTCCAGCGGACGTACGTTAGTTCTCAGAGTAATGAGACACGTGACGCTCTGTCTCAACTGCCTGTATCCACTTTTATGTCCTAAACACTCGTTTTTTGGGGTCGAGAGCTAATAAAAACTTATTTCTGGGTTTTTTAGCCTCTTTGCTGTACACCTTGTCACACAGCAGTTTTTAGGCATTTTTCTGTCTTTTGTTAGAAGCAAGAAATGACAAGGAGGCAGCCTCTCGCAATGCAAAGTCAATGGAGACAGTTGGTTTGTTTTCCCCCTGGGTGTGGGCGTGGCCTAAATACGCTCTGTCTCTATAGTCACGTAGTGTTTCTTTACAAAGTGACATCGCCTACTACTGGCCTGACAGCAGAATACAGCGCTTTCAGTCGTTTTAGCGGATCCGTGCGCACGGGGATCATTTTGACAATGTTGTTGCGCATATGCAAAACTTTTCCATCTGTAAGTATCATTGTTGTGTAAACGTACCCTTAGAGATGTTGTTGCTATCTGACATGAGTACATTTCACAAATCCTGTCAAGAATATGTCTGGATTATATTTTACCCCAAAATAAAAAGACAAATACAAAATTGTATTTTACTTAAAGTAGATTGAGCTTATTTTTTAATTAAGCACCTCCACCTATTTAAAGAAACTTCATTACCTTAATGGGGGAAGAAAAGTTTTTTTTTTTTTTTTTTTACTTTATTGTATATAATATATTTATAATTGTTTACAATATCATTCAAAAGTTTAGGGACAGTAAAGGGACTGTTTATAAAGAAATTAATACTTTTATACTAATATACTTTTATACTAATATGCTTTTATACTAATACTAAAGCAAAGTATTAAGGCAGCTGCAAATTCAGCTTTGCCATTACAAGAATAAATTACATTTTTAAATATAAAAAAAAAATTGACAATACTATATTTTTTTATCAAATAAATGCAGCCTTGATGAGCATAAGAATCTTCTTTAAAAAGCATAAATCTTACCGACCCCAAACATTTGATTGAGTGATAAAACCTTTTGTTGCACTGCATTTACCTGATGCTGACATTCTTCTCATTATAAACTATTCCCTTTTTAAAACATAACAGAAATGTCTTCAAGCTCGTACTGCCTCACCGCAAAAAATGTTCTAACATATTAATCTCATTGTATTGATTACTCATTATTCAACCTCTTTGTTTCCTTTAGGCGGTTCAGCACATGGAGCGGTTGAAGAAAACAGAGACTCCAGTGCAGGCCAAAGGTCGGTGCAATTCTTTTACATTTTTGGGGTCCAAGTCCTATGCCCTGTCACAAGGAACAACATATTGATTTTCTATCATAATTTTTCTTTGTTTTTTGTCAAATGCAGTTCCTTCTGCTGTGGAGATGCTGCCTGGCGACACTCGGCCTATGTCACACCAGCAAGACCTTCCTGCACATTTTTAGCAGCTCAAGCTCTTCTCTGTGTCTGTATTGTGTATGTCTGTTGTATAATGTAAAATATTTCCATTCTCACATTCAAAAGAACCATTTACTGTCTCTTAGCAAATACATTGGCATTCCTTATCAAACACAAAACAATATTCACCAAACTTTAGTTATTGTATCCCAAAGTTTGTAATCAGACTATCACACTTTTGTCTACAGTTTGTGAGGACAGGGATTGTACTTGAAACATGTGTTTAGAGATGTGAACTATTTTAATTGTCAATGTAAATTTCATGTCTGATTTGCACAAACCTCAGAAGATAAATCTGACTTCATATTTAGTCATATTAAAAGCCCCACAATTACTAAAAATATAGGTGTAAAATAAAGGTGCAGAGAATGAAAAACACATTAATATCCAACACAGGATATATAACTATAACAATACATACTATCATAGAATTAAAAACAGGCCAGATTCACATTTTGTAATTTATCTTTTTGCTTTTTACTTTCAGTTGAAAGTCAATCCTAGATGTACAAAGTTTCTTAGAATTGATGAATTAGTACTTCAATCAGTGATTTAAAAAAAAAAGTACAGAAATCCTATTAATCATAAAATAGTGCATACATGAGGCAATTTTGGCTTGTTTGAGTTTCCTTCGTGAGTGTAAAAAGTAACCGTGCTGTACATTTCTTTAGAAAAATTATAAAATTATCTCAGCTCCACCAATTATGTGCTTTGATTATTACCACTTTGTTTTTTACATACAATTGTAAACTTCCACTTAAACCACAGCCTGTTTTTTGCCATAGGTATCATTAAACCTTGATAACAGGTAATCCATTGAATTAACAGGAGGATATTTATCGGATCCATCGCAGCATGAAATCATGGCTTCATCATCAGGGTGTACAAAGAAAGCCAAAGACTGGCGTGTGCTGGAGTCTCCTGCAGGGGGCAGCAACACCCTGTGAGCCTGAGGGGTCAATAATAGAGAAGAGTTCAACAGTGCAATAGAGTGCATTAGTGCATGACCACTTTTTCAGCGGAGTTGGTTCCAGAATTAATTTTTTTTCCCATAGGGAAAGTCTTGAACCAAACCAACCTTCTTCTGCGGCAGACAATAACACATTATGGTAAATATCCTCTTAATTTTTTTCTATACTTTATCTTGTGGCTTATTGTCAAGGGGTATATTAAATTGCCCGTCAATTATGTTGGATACATTTATTATGGTTTTGATTTTATTTCAAATAAATATTACAATTTGAGATTAACCTGATAAAGAAAATAACATTTGTTTGGCCAGACAAGGCCTGCCGTTGAAATGATGAATTAAATATATATTGAGGGAGACTGACTCGATTCCTTTATTCATGGTGCTTCATGGGAGTGAACATTATCTTCTGCAGAGCTCTATTTGTGTCATTTTCTGTACAGCATCATGGGTAATGTAGTTTTCCACCAAGAATTCCACTGTTAAACAATTATTTTAGAAATAAGAAAGTGAATAAGGTAAAGATTGCTTCAACAAAAGCATAAACCATCAATTAACTCACAACAGGTCTGTCTTTAAAAGTAGGCTAGCCAATTTTTCATAGTTATACTGTTATACTGGTTAAAACCTGTACCTGTACCACAGGGCTCTGTATTAGGTCCCCTTTTATTCACTATTTATATAAACAGTATGGGTCAAAATGTGTTAAATGCTAATCTTCATTTTCATGCTGATGATACTGTCATATATTGCAGTGCGTCAACTCTTGTACAAGCAATTGAATATTTGCAAAATGCGTTTATTGAAGTCCAAAACACCCTTATGCAGCTGAAATTAGTTTTAAATGGAGATAAGACCAAACTTATGTTGTTTACTAAATCTAGGACCAGGCCACAAAGCCTCCCTCCGATTGTCACTATGGGGGGAAGTGAAATAGAGGTTGTTAACTCCTATAAATACCTGGGTCTTTTGATTGATGACTCCCTGACTTTTAAACCACATGGGTTTTTATTTTTGAAATAAGTTGTGTTTTTCTTTTAATGTAAAAAAATGAATTGTGGCCACCACTTTCTTATCTGTTCTGGACTATGGTGATCTTTTATATATGCATACTTCTGCACAGAATTTTCATATGATTGACACAGCTTACCATGCTTCGTTGAGGTTCATTACAAATTGCAAAGCGCTGACTCACCACTGTGAGCTATTCTCTCGGGTTGGATGGCCTCCTCTAGTCACCCGAAGGCTATGTCATTGGTACACTTTCATATATAAGGCAATTCTTGGTCTGCTGCCAAGCTATCTATGTGTTCATATCATACAGAAAAGCAATGGGCGACACTTTTTGCGTTCTCAGGACTTTGTTATGCTCTCTGTGCCAAAGACTCGTACCGAAATGGGAAAGAAGGCATTTCTGTATTCTGCACCTTCAGCATGGAATACGTTGCAAAGGGACTTGAAACTCACTGAATTAATCTCGATAAACGCATTTAAATCCAAAATGAAAGACGTAGAGGCAGATGCCTTAATATGTAAATGTTTTTAGATCGTAAAAATGATTTAAAATGATTTTATGAAGTGTTAGTTTTAGTTTTCTGTGTTATTTGTCTGTACCTATGTGTTTGTATTTTTTTTTTTATATGCTGCTGCCTGTCTTGGCCAGGTCACCCTTGCAAAAGAGATTCTTGATCAATATGGGATTCTCCTGGTTAAATAAAGGTTTAAATAAAAAAATAATTTTTTAAAACCTGATAGCAACCAATAGACTTGGTGCAAATATTCAAACATGTACATATATCTTCTGTGGAATTTTTTTTCGAATGCAGTGATAGGATGTCCTACCTGCTTGTCAACATGTATTTCCAAACCTCAGCACACCCTGCTCGTGCAGACATCACAGGTCACCAGCGCGTTTCATGAGGCTATTCAGAGTTGTAGACAGACACCGAGCCCCACAAACTAACAGAGTTTTTGGAGGAGGCGTGGCTTTGGAGAAAGGAAGGTGGGATCTCATGCTTTCAAAGCTAGCTTGCTATTGCTAGCCATTCTGAAGTTGCCTACCCTACCTTTAAAGGTTTATAGTAGGGATGGAGAAATGAAACCTCTTAAATCGTTGAAGCTTGACTATAATTGTTTCGGGAAAAGATTTGAAGCATCAAGAGTGATGAAAACAGTGCCATCTTGTGGTAGGTAAAATGTATGGCAGCCATGAGCCGAGCAGCCAGTAGTGCAGCTCCGTTGTTTTATCCATTAAAGGAACACTCCACCGTTTTTTGAAATAGGGCTTATTCACCGTCTTTCCTATATTTAGATAGGTGGGCAAACGCATTTTTGTCTCAGTGCATGGATTGTTTTAGTTTGGCAACGCCGCCGATAGCTTAGCTTAGCATAATGAATGGAATCCTTTGTTGCAGATATTGACTTGGGACTATATTGGGGGGAAGCACAGGCGAAGCACTGCTACTTGGGCGCAGAGATATCACACAACACCTGAAATCCCCCAACTTCCGTCAACATACCAGCGTGAATAGTAGCCGGCTATTTTTCCTACAGTAGACATAGTGAATGGCGATGAATTTTGTGAGAGACGAAGAGGGTGACTTCTCAGACAGTCAAGATCCAGAACCATACCTCTATGAACCAGAGTTTTCAGAAGACGAGTTGCGTGCTTTGGAAATAGAACGACAGGGGGAGGAGGTTGCGATCGCTCAACAGCCTGAGGACGTGAGGATGAGAGTCAACACGAACTGGTGGTGAGTGTGATATCTCTGCGCCCAAGTAGCAGTGCTTCGCCTGTGCTTCCCCCCAATATAGTCCCAAGTCAATATCTGCATAGGAAATCGCCTAGTCTTAATCTGCATTGCTATTTGTACTCATTGTGAATACGCAGGCCACAAGAAGTAATTGGTTTTTTTTATAAATTTTTTTTTATCACTTTTACTCATGACATGCTAGCTGGCAACAAAGGATTCCATTCATTATGTTAAGCTAAGCTAGCGGTGGCGCTTCCAAACTAAAACAATGCATGCACTGAGACAAAACTGCGTTTGCCCACCTATCTAAATGTAGGAAAGACGGTGAATAAGCCCTATTTCAAAAAACGGTGGAGTGTTCCTTTAAGCACAAATAAAAGCCTGACAATGCTAAAGTTTTCTGATAATATAATTCCCATATTAAAGTGTGGCAATAAATTAAAGGTAACAATAATTATAATGATACCAAGAGAGTTGTTTGATGCAAGTAAATGGCAGCCATGGCTGCTCTAATTATTTTATGGTTTTTATACTGTACTTTTTTATACAATAACATAGGGTATAGGCATATATATATATAAATGACTTACTTCCTGCTCAGCTACTGTTCGGACGCTCTTGCTTACTGCTCCGCGTTTTGCTCTATCGCTTTTACATTTTATCTCCTATTTTTTCTATATTTTATTTCCTTTATTTTATTTCCTTTTATCACCTAATTTTAACTTCAGCAAATCAGCACAGTGCTCATACGACAAAGTTTGGATTACTACAAAAACTGAGAATTCTTTTACCCGACCAGCTTACATACCGGGAAAGGAAAACACAACTGCCTACAAGGATAAGAGAGAAAATGCCTCTTCTGGAATCTACTTGCTGCACCAACTGCCACAGACTTTTACAAAGGATTGCAGTTCTAGAAACAAAGTTACTTACGGGACCACCAAACCAGACGGAGCACACAACAGAGCTTCGTCATGGACACCCTCAGCATACCGGTGAGTCCCATGAAACTAGTACTCCTCGACAGGTAGAGAAACAAGCCGATCGACTTACTAATCGATGGCACAAACAGGGAGCTAAACCCAAAGGCACTCGAGACATCAGATTGTCACGAGCATCACATATTACCGCAGTAGCATCCTCTACCCCAGATACAGCTCTGACTAGGATTGCAAACACTGGTCTGCTACCACTGCCTATACATCTTGAGAACAGATTTGAAGTACTAATGAATGTAAATGAGGAATCCACAAATGTGATGAATGTGATCGAACACAGACTGAATAGGCCAGTAGCTAACACTGATGCTAACTGGCGCTCAAGGTCGAGCAGACAGCGGCACTCAGCTCAGAGCACAGCCGAGCCCAGGACTCTGATAGTGGGGGACTCCATAATCAGAAACATTAGCAGCAGGGATACAACTACATGCTGCCTTCCACAAGCAACAACTTCTGATATAAACAGGGAACTTCAGAACATTCTGATGAAACATAAGACTGCTAATCGACTCATCATACATGTGGGGAAGAATGATATTCATAAAGAGCAGTCAGAACTCCTTAAGAAGGATTTCAATAAACTTTTTGAAACACTTAAAAGACTGAAAGTTCAAACATTCATCAGTGGACCACTACCAGCAAGAGGAACAAACAGGTTTTCACGGTTGCTTGGGCTAAATACATGGCTGCAAAAAACCTGCAATATAAAAGCAGTGAACTTCATTGACAATTTCAATCTTTTCTGGAGTCAACGACAACTGTTTCATCGGGATGGCCATCACCCAAACAAACTTGGTTCAAGAGTGTTAAAGGACAATATCTACTTCTCCCTAAATCATCCTTCTGCGGTTTGTGCCAATCCACTCAATCTGAACGGCACACACACACCTGGACACAGTATGAATGACCACGGGACTTCACTTCAGCAGCAAAATGGACATGATAACACCACTCCGCCACAACAACCTCTGCTCACGGACACAATCTCAGCTGAGCCCTGCACACAGAGCTCACCACAGATAGCCATATCAGAACTGCTTGAAGATTCAGCACCCAAGGACGACTTCCTGGAAAACAGCCAGGGAAGCCAGGACAGCATATTACAGCCTCCTATAACACCAGAGCAACAGCCCCTTTCACCAGACACTCTCTCCCTCTCCCCTGCAACGCCACTACTGTGCTTCTCACAGAGAATGGAAGAACTGGTGCATGCTGGAACCAGACTATCCCACTCTTTTGCTGCAAGCCCCCAGATACCAACTAAAAAAAGACAGGCACCACTACCACCAAAGCCTGCGGGCCCAGCTCGCCCTCCCCCTCCTCCTGTGAGAGCTCTTCGGCCTCTGCCACAACGCCAGGGCCCACACCCTCCTCCTTCTGCTCGAGGTGAACCAAAAACAACTGCTCAAAGCTCTCAGTGATATGTGTCGGGTCCCCGTTTTGATAACAGTAACTTTCTCAAATGTTTACAAAACAAGCGGGAACCCAGTGTGCCTGTATCTTTCTCTATTGCTGTTCTATTACATGATAGAAAGTCTAAGGCCTTCAATAGCCGTACAGCAAACCCAACTAATCTGGTGCCTATTACACGTCAAACTAATATTGCTGTGGGGAAAAGTAAGTCTGTTAAGTTAGCTCTTTTAAACATTCGCTCACTTAAAAATAAATCACTTCTAGTCAACGACTTAATAACCACAAACAACCTGGATTTTATGCTTCTAAATGAAACCTGGCTAGAAGCCAGCTGCAGTGCAACAATCCTCAATGAAACAGCCCCTCCTAACTTTACTTTTATGAGTGTCTGCAGAGCTGTTAAGAGAGGTGGGGGTCTAGCTGCTCTTTTTAAAGATATCTATCAATGTAAGCAAATATCATTTGGGAATTACTTGTCTTTCGAATATCTGGGTATTGTGTTAAAAGGTGCTCCACGCATTTTACTTTTCATTATTTACAGGCCTCCAAAATACTCTCCAGCCTTTGCTGAGGACTTTACAGAACTGTTATCAACAATTACCTCAGAGTTTGACTGTTTTGCCATTGCTGGAGATTTTAACATCCATATAGATAATGCAGAAAATAATATGGCAAAAGAAATCAAAACTGTTTTAAAAACTTTTGATCTGACTCAGCATGTACATGGACCCACACACAATCGTGGACACACTTTAGATTTACTTATCAGTAAGGGTCTAAACATTTCATCGATTGTTATTAAGGATGTAGCACTGTCTGATCATTTCTGTATTTTCTTTGATATATTGATCTCTCCTGCCACTGAAGCCAGATCTGTGTCTGTCAAGAAGAGATGCTTAAATGAGAACACTAGTGTACTATTTATGAAGGCTATATCTTTAACACCAAGCATATCTGCTGACTCTGTTGATTTTCTCCTTGATTCTTTTAACTCAAAAGTTAAAGGTGTAATTGATGATATTGCTCCTGTGAAAGTCAGGAAGAAGAGTGGCAGACAAAAGGCACCTTGGAGAAACTCAACAGCAGTGCAAAATATGAAAAGACAATGCAGAAAAGCAGAGCGCATGTGGCGGAAGACAAAACTTGTAGTCCATTATAACATCTACAAAGACAGCCTTCATGCTTTCAATATGGAACTAGGCAAAGCTAGACAGACTTTCTTCTCAAATATTATAAACAGTAATTTAAACAACACACGCACTCTTTTTGCTACTGTAGAGAGACTGACAAACCCCCCAAGCCAGATTCCCAGTGAAATGCTCTCAGACAGCAAGTGCAGTGAGTTTGCTTCCTTCTTCTCTGACAAAATCAATAATATCAGAAAGGTGATCAGCACATCCTTTAATTGCGCTGGGGTCAGACAGATCAAACCACCTGAGAAAGTAGTTACTATGTCTGATTTCAAAGAAATTGATGGCAAAATTTTGGAAGAAACCGTACAGCACCTTAAAACATCAACCTGCGCTCTTGACACACTTCCCACATCTTTTTTCAAAAGTGTGTTAAACAGTTTAGAAGCAGATCTTCTAGAAGTGGTAAATGCTTCACTTCTCTCTGGGAGTTTTCCAAACTCCCTAAAAACTGCAGTTGTCAAGCCCCTCCTGAAAAAGAGCAATCTGGATAAGACCATATTAAGCAACTATAGACCAATCTCAAATCTTCCTTTCATAGGTAAGATCATTGAAAAAGTTGTCTTCAATCAGCTGAACAAATTCTTATGCTCGAATGGATACTTTGACAATTTTCAATCTGGTTTCCGACCGCACCACAGCACAGAGACAGCGCTCATAAAGATAATAAACGATATTCGCTTAAATACTGACTCAGGCAAATTATCAGTGCTGGTACTACTCGACCTCAGTGCTGCATTTGACACTGTCGATCACAACATACTTCTGGACAGGCTGGAAAACTGGGTGGGGCTTTCTGGGATAGTCCTAAATTGGTTCAGGTCATACTTAGATGGGAGAGGTTATTATGTGAGTATAGGAGACCATAAGTCTGAGTGGACATCCATGACATGCGGAGTCCCTCAAGGCTCAATTCTTGCGCCACTCCTGTTCAACCTGTATATGCTCCCAATGAGCCAAATAATGAGAAATAACCAAATTGCTTACCACAGCTATGCAGACGACACACAGCTCTACTTAGCCCTATCGCCCAACGATTATAGCCCCATTGACTCCCTGTGCCAATGCATTGATGAAGTCAACAGTTGGATGTGTCAAAACTTTCTTCAGTTAAACAAAGACAAAACTGAAGTCATTGCGTTTGGAAACAAAGATGAAGTTCTCAAGGTGAACGCATACCTTCACTCTAGGGGTCAAACAACCAAAAATCAAGTCAGGAATCTTGGAGTGACACTAGAGTCAGAGCTTAGTTTCAGTAGTCATGTCAAAGCAATAACTAAATCAGCATACTATCATCTGAAAAATATTGCAAGAATTAGATGCTTTGTTTCCAGACAAGACTTAGAGAAACTTGTGCATGCTTTCATCACCAGCAGGGTGGATTATTGTAATGGACTCCTCACTGGCCTTCCCAAAAAGACCATCAGACAGTTGCAGCTCATACAGAACGCTGCCGCCAGGATTCTGAGCAGAACCAGAAAATATGAACATATCACACCAGTCCTCAGGTCTTTACACTGGCTCCCAGTTAAACTTAGGATTGATTTTAAAGTATTATTACTGGTATATAAATCATTCAATGGCCTAGGACCTCAATACATTGCAGATATGCTCACTGAATATAAACCCAACAGATCACTCAGATCATTAGGATCATATCAGCTTGAAATACCAAGGGTTCACTCTAAGCATGGCGAGTCTGCTTTTAGCTATTATGCCAGCCGCAGCTGGAACCAGCTTCCAGAGGAGATCAGATGTGCTCCTACTGTAGTCACATTCAAATCCAGACTCAAAACACATCTGTTTAACTATGCATTTACTGAATGAGCACTGTGCCAATGTTCGTCCGACTGTTTGTACTGTATTTTATTTTTTATTTTTCTAAACTGTTTTAATTATTCTTATTTCTTTTTATTATTTTAATTTCTTCTATGTAAAGCACTTTGAATTGCCATTGTGTATGAAATGTGCTATATAAATAAACTTGCCTTGCCTTGCCTTGCCTAAATGGACTTGAACTTCCATAAACCCTTTTAGAGTAGTCTGGGTTCAAACATTACGACCACGCAAAATGAAGTATTCACGTGACTGGAAAGAAAGCGGGGCTTCGTTTTTTTCATTGAACAAGTGTTTTTCTGAAAACAATACGCGGTCCGCCACGGAGCTTCATGAGAAATTGTGCTGTGAATGCGATACATGCTTTGAAGCTTCAGTGTCATATGTAACATCACTAGTTTATAAATTACAGTCAAAAATAAATTTCCCTATGGAGAAAATGAATGGAGTTTTTTACTTCCGGAACCCGACTGTTTGACTCTATTAAATGAATTGCCTTATAAAGTAAAGAAACGTACCGCAGACACGTACACATCGCTGGTCCACCTTTGCATCAGGTCTGCTATGTTAATCAGAACTGTCCCAGGAATGCTTGGGGCGGAAACGTATTCACCAGCCCTGTTCAGAACCTGGAGAAAACACAGACATGCAGAGCCAAACATACTGTCACATGCATCCGTAATGATAGAGGACAACATTAAACATGGTCAAAATTTTTTTTTTCTTTTGTCCTCTATTGGTATTCACCTGCAGTCCACTCTCTGGGCTTTGGAAGAGCAGAGTGATGCTCCCATAATCCGAGTGTTCACCACAGCGCAGCTGATTTTCCTTCACACATGTGCTGTTCACCGGAGGGTAGTACAGAGACCGGAGTGTGGTTGCATTCACAGCACCTTAAAACAAACCACAGCATAAAGGTGTTTATGAGCCATTGACTCACTGGGAGGAAGAAGTAGTGCATACTTGTACTTACTTCCAATATGCTTATGTGTGTTGAGGAAGACTTCTGGTTCCAGATCCAACCCAAGAGCCATCAGTCGGAGCACTCGGAGAGAGAGATCCTTACAGCGCAGGAAAAATGATACATGGACATCTCGAAAATCATCTACTCCTTCTGAAGGCCAATTCTGAGCACATTGAGAGTAGAGGATGTGATGGATTTTTTAATTAATCATAACTAACATTTATTTTTCTTGCAGGAACAGCATTCATATGCTTTTGAATTTTAAATGTATGTTTCCCCTTTGGCGAAAACTCGTGACTTTGACTGTGTGAGTGTAAAAATAACAAATATGGGAAATGAAACTAGTCCGATGTCTAGGTTTGAAACCTTGTGATTATGAAGTAATCATTAACAGAGTTTGCTTCTACCCAGTAACAGAAGGGTTTGTCTATGAAGAACCAATCAAATTGTAGGGAAATCATGTTATGTATCATGTCATTTTCACCATGCTCCTATTCTATAAAAACTGTTGTATTCCTGTTTGCTGGTGGGATTCTCTCTGAAATTTGTCTGAGATCCTCCGGCCGTGCTTCTTCTTGGGGGAGATTCTCTGGAGAACTGCTCGAGAACTCTCCCGGCCGTGATTAAAACATTTAAAGGACATTTGCTGAAGTCTGTCTGTTATTATTGCTGCGCAGCAAGTTAGTTAAGGGAACAAGTTAGAGATAGGGGACGTCGACTGTAGACAAGACCCAGAGAAACTAACGTCGACTGTAGACGTTCGGGGACGTCGATTGTAGACGAGACCCAGGTAGACTTAGGTCAGGTGCGAAATAGGGGAAAAATCTACCACAAGGACTATAAAGTTTACAATCACAAATGTTAGGGTTATATTTTCTTAATGTTAATGCTAAATATATGTTTTCCTCCTATTTCATTTTTAATTTTTTTACCATCATGCTGTCCCTTCAGGGGCTTCATATGAAACGAACATACAAAACCAAAGCACCATATAGTAGGTAAAAGATGGTAAAAGAGTAGGCAAAAGGTATCGGGATGAACCACTTCTTCTGGCGAGATTCTGAAGTGTGCATACGATGGACCCTTTACTATCCCATGAGGCCACAGGAGAGGATTAGTGAATAGTAGTAAAGCAACGCTAGTAGGTCACATGACAATGACAACATGGCAAATGTAATACGTTCGGGATTACATTCTAAGACACATTCAAATTATACAGAACATACATTTTTAGAGGTTGCAAAAAAAGTGCATACCAATCTGTGTACTTGTGCACTATTCAATGCCGTTTTGTAGTATAACTAGTGCGGGTAGTGTGTTCACACTGAAAATTCCAAAAAGAAACGGTGGACCTTAAATATCCCAATGATGCACTTAAAGGGATAGTTCACCCAAAAATGAAAATTAGCCCATGATTTACTCACCCTCAAGTCATCCTAGGTGTATATGACTTTCTTCTTTCAGACGAATACAATCGGAGTTATATTAAATAATATCCTGGCTCTTCCAAGCTTTATAATGGGAGTGAATGGCTGGTGAAAATTTGAAGCCCAAAAAAGTGCATCTATCCCTTATAAAAGTAAAGGCCTTCTGAAGCGAAGCATATGCGTTTGTGTCAGGAAAATACCCATATTTAAAACTTTATAAACTATAATGACTGGCTTTCGACAGACGGCCGTATGCATCGATTTACGGTGAAAGAGTGACCCGTGACCCGACGTACAACGTAATGACGAATGTGGAAGCTCAGAGGAAAGAGCAATACAAAACACAGCTCGCAAATTAAACATTTTGAAGAGAAATGTTGGAGGATTTCATAGAAGAGGAGCTTCAGTTTGTTGATCAGCCCTGTTTGTTAAAACCGTGAGAGGCGTCTAAGCTTACGATACTCCTACATCCTACGTCATACACACGTCACGGGTTACTCTTGTGGCGCAAGTCGACTTGTGTAGTATGAATACAGTCGTCTGGCGGAAGCTAGTTATTTTAAATTATGGAGGTTTAAATATGGGTGTTTTTCTAACAAAAACCCATGGCTTCGCTTCAATATTTTTATAATGGATGGATGCACTTTTTTGGGCTTCAAATTTTCACCAGCCTTTCACTCCCATTATAAATCTTGGATTAGCCAGGACATTTTTTAATATAACTCTTATTGTATTTGTCTGAAAGAAGAATGTCATATACACCTAGGATGACTTGAATGTAAATAAATCATGGGATAATTTTCATCTTTAGGTGAACTATCCCTTTAAGTACTTAAATAAGTGCCTACTCAAGAGACTATTTGATTTCAGACACATATCCCACTTCTAAAAACCACAGCTTTTGTTGAACTTTTGACTCGAAAAATGTATAATTATAACCCATAAATGTGCACGATTGTCAACGTCATGCTACTGTTAAATTTTTTGAGAGACAGAAAGAAGAAGAGATAAGAAGAAATGGGTATTTAGGCCTACGTTATCCCCACTCAAAGATGTTATATTATACGCCTCCTTCAGATCACCGGGACGGCGAGGATTCAGACTGTGAAATGACAGGATTTAGAACCGTTAAAATCATTCTTGAGTTTTACAGTAGGCCTAATGCTTCTGAATGTAGAGAATGACGTGCCTTTCAGTTTCTACCGAAACCCAGCCATGGTTTACATTACATGAGAAACTTCCCCTGCTGAAAGGCTTCTTCATGTCTTCTGGCAAATAGAAGAACTTCTTTGAAACATGCATGACTTTTTCCACCTAAAACAGTGAACAGAGAAATAATAAAACAAAATAGAACTTCTCTTAAGTAACAAGAATGTTTAAAAAAAATCACAAACCTCTTCCTGATTTATTCCCGTGTTTTTCAGATAAACAAATCCCACCTCCGTAAAGGCCTTTCTCAATTCTTTACTTAACTTTTCCAAGTTAGCAACTGATACATTGGCCTTTCCCAGTTCGTAGACACTGAAATCCAAGACAGGTATACCCATTCTTTCCCTTGAGACAACAAAACTTGTTTTTAATCCGGAAGAAAGCGTGCTAGGGTTATTTTCGCTTCTTTGATCAAGCGAAGTCCATAGTTCGTATTGAGCAATGCAGGGAAATACAAATCCATCATATGATATGACACAAACATAGGGGAACAAAGATTGCTGAATACTGTTTTGTAGTGAGTGTGGCCCATTTTACAGATGGCAAATTAAAATGTATAGTGTCAGGCTGAGATAAACTTTCAAGGAAAAACATGAGGTCTTAACCATGGAAATACTAAATGGTAACAAAAAAAAAAAAAAAGTACAACTTTACTGGATGAAAAGAAACAAATCTAACAAAATCGGTATTGACTCTAAAATCCTTTATTCAAACATATTTTCTCATTTGGACTCACGAGAAACTTAAAAGACAAGCACAACTACATTTCAAGGTTAGTACATTTTAAAGTCCATTTATTTTATGTTTTCTTTCCAAATATATTTATAATTATTTACAATATCATTCAAAAGTTTAGGGTCAGTAAGATTTTTTATAAAGACAATACTTTTTGAAGCAAGTATTACTGGCTGCTGCAAATTAAGCTTTGCCATTACATTAATATATTACATTGTCAAAATATCGCCTATTAAAACAGAAAAGCATTTTACTGTTACATCATCATTTTCATACTATTTCACAATATTACTTTATTTTTTATCAAATTGGGGAGCATTAGAATCTTCTTTCAAAAGCATAGGCTAAATCTTACTGACCCCAAACTTTTAAATGAGCGTCTAAAACCAGCCTGATCTCATGCAAATGCGTCTCTATAACACACATTGTGTTTATCATGCAATTTATACACGAAAATGAATTTTTATACGCGAGCATGCCATTTTATTGCGTGTATACAGGTTTCTACTATCATCACTTGGGAATAAGGTTTCTACTATCATCACTTGGGAATGGAAGTAAGATCTCTAGTGTGTAATCAGACAGACTCAGACAATGCCTTCGAAAATGCTTTAATCACGGCCGGAAGAATCTGAGATCAATTTCAGAGAAAATCCCCCCCGACAAAAAGAGTCAGAAACAGTTTTCATAGAATATAGGAACATGAAAAATCATTACATCATTGTCCTCCAATATGATTGGTTCTTCATTATGTTTAATTCTCAGTTACTAGGTAAAAGCAAATCTGGATTTCTTGATTACTTCAGCTTGTTACTCAAGTCATGAGGTTATATATTTAGGCAGTTGACGTTTAGTTTTCAAAAATATAAAAATGTTAATCCTGTAAGTAAAATAAATGTTAGTTATGATTCATTAAAAATTCCTTTGCAATATTAATCTTGAAATACATATGGAAACAGAGCTTCCAGTGGAGGCCAAATGTTGCACAAACATAACCTCAAAGGATAAATCTCTCTTCATATTTAGTCATATTAAACGCCCCACAATTCAGCATTCTGTATATGGCACTTTCAATAATAAAAACTAGGTTTAAAAACTTCAAATATAAAAACAAATACAAAAAGGTGCAGAGAATAAAAAAACAGATTAACATTCAACACAGTATATCAATAACAATACCACTGTTTCAAGCGAATAGTCTGCTTTTTTCGTCACTCTCATATTACAAATTACACAACAATGCCAATCTGTCCTGTATTTAATTAAATGATAGGATTTTCACTTTAGCTTCAGTCGAATGTCAGTCCTAGATGTATACAGTTTCTTAAAATTTGGTTGGATGAATAACTACTGCAAGACCAGTGATTTATTTCAAGCTGTTTAACATGATTCATTATAGTATCATGGTTTCCAATTAAAAATCTAATAAACATATTTATTAAAATATACAAAAATCCAATTTATCACAAAATAGTGCATATATGAGGCAACTTTGGCCTTTTTTGAATTTACTCTATGATTTAAAGAGTAAGTAAATGTGCTTTTTTACTTATTTCAAAATCAATTAAATTATCTCAGCTCCAGCAATTATGTACTATGATTATTATAAGCACAACTTTTTTTAGTTTTTGCTGTTGTTTTTTTTGTTGTTTTTTACATACAATTGTAAACTTCCACTTAAACCACAGCCTGTTTTTTGCCATAGGTATCATTAAACCTTGATAAAAGGTAATCCACTGAATTAATAGGAGGATATTTATCGGATCCATCGAAGCATGAAATCATGGCTTCATCATCAGGGTGTACAAAGAAAGCCAAAGACTGGCGTGTGCTGGAGTCTCCTGCAGGGGGCAGCAACACCCTGTGAGCCTGAGGGGTCAATAATAGAGAAGAGTTAAAGCTACACTGTGTAATTTTTTTAGTTGATTCTTAGCAAAAAACACTTAGTTCTTTCAAAAATATATGTGCTCATTAATGTATATTTACTTCTTTCAAGTAATAAAGTATTCTCGTAAGTTTATAATCTGCCATTGAAAGTACATACGGGTGAGGGGTTCGAATGCCGGTCGCCATGTTGCCCCTCCATCTTGAAACTACATTAGCCAAAGAGGGACATACCTGTAAATTCAAGCTTCGCCTTTCGCGCTTTACACTCAGTGACACAGAGACGAATGCGAGGGGGAGATTACTCGCGACTGCCGGCAGATTTGAAAGATTGCTGATGGAGGATCACGCCTATTCTCGAGGACATGTAGCAGAGTCGCCAAGGAAGCGAAAGAGAGAATTAAAACGTCAATGCGACAGGCAAATCAGCAAGACCAAAGTCAATACTGGAGTAACTTTTCCCAGATGGAAAGAGCTCATGAGGAGTAAAGATTTTAAAACGGACACCGAAGTTGCCTGCTTTCTTCTCAACAGGTAATTCAGCCTATTTGTGTAAATTCAAAGTTTTATAGTTGCTTGTCTAACCATAGCATGGTTGTGCATAACGCCAGAACGACCTCTAGTATAACTTGCGTTACTTTTCCTCACGTCAATGGTGAAAAAGTATTGTTTACCTTGTAACATAAATCTGTGCTGCGACGGATCACAGGTGATAGTTTTAAAGGCGCAATTGGACGAAGTCGAACTGGAAGCCATGTTAATCTTGGAATAATACGGCCACCGTAGGAGTTAAAACGCCCTCGAAATTGAAAGGAACAGAAACTAATATTCACTGGGTAATCATATACAATTTCACCGCTAGATGGGGGAAAATATCACACAGTGTAGCTTTAAACAAGCATTTGCCAGTGCAATAGACTGCATTAGTGCATGACCACTTTTTCAGCGGAGTTGGATCCGGAATTTTTTTTAGGTCTGATACCGATACTTTTATTTTTAGATTTTGCTGATACCTGTATTTTCATTGCATTTATTTTAAAAAAATATTGGGCAGAGAAACCAAAAGAATATGAATCAAATTATTTGGCTTATCAAATAGACATTTCCTTCCATTATTTCCATGCCTAATTATGCCTCTTCATTTTTTATCTTTAATTTCTTTGACACAAGCACTGTACTGTACACGCTACGTGGTATCGGTTGCAGAGGTGTAAAAAGTACAAAAAAAATTTCATGTCCAATTTCATGGAATGTGAAAACGAATCCCATTGGCAGAATAAATAACATTTAAATTAAACTGGGCATCAGCGCAATTCAATTGGTTTGGTAATAGCAAGGGAAAATAGAATGAAGTGATCTCCAAAAAAGAAGTACTTTTTGACTGTAAATAAAATTGTAAGGAGTAAAAAGTACTTTTTTTTTCTTAAAAAATGTAATTAAGTAAAAGTAAAAGTATTGATTTTTAATTGTACTCAAGTAAAGTAAAAATCCCCCAAAATAATACTTAAGTACAGTAATCAAGAAAATTACTCAAGTATTTTACACCTCTGATCGGTTGTTGCTATTGGAGCATTTTAATGAGTACGATATGAGCGCAGTTTCAGGCCCGATACTGGTATCACTGCATCCCTATTTTTATTTATTTTTTCATTCATTTTTCCAAATTAAGCCATGAACCAAACCAACCAGCAACAAGGCTATAAACACAACATTACAAACTTAGATTTGAAGCAAAAAAGTATTTGATTATCAGACAAAAAGACAAACGTACAAGATTATGTATTTAACGGCTTTACAGAGGAAAGAACTACAAAATGATGGTGAAATTAATTCATTTAAAGTTGTGGATTATACCTATATAAATAATATATTATAAATGTATTCCAAAATATGCATATAAATGTGTACGTTTGTGGGTGCGTGTGTGTAGGTTTATATTACATTGTGGGGACAAAAGGTTAGTAAAACCTGAGATCCCCTACATTGTGGGACCAGCCAGCTGTCCCCACGAGGGAAACTGAACATACTTGGTTAATAAACATACTAAATTATATATTTTTGAAAATGTAAAAACAGAAGGTTTTGTGTGATGGGTAGGTTTAGGGGTCGGGTTAGTGTAAGTAGACAGAATATACAGTTTGGACAGTAAAAAAAACATTACTCCTATGGATTGTCCCCACAAAGATAAACCAGTGATTTTTGTTTGTTCGTGTGTGTCTGTGTAACCCGACTGTTTCACTCTATTAAATGAAATGCCATATAAAGTACTTACCGCAGACATGAACACATCGCTGGTCCACCTTTGCATCAGGTCTGCTATGTTAACCAGAACTGTTCCAGGAATGCTTGGGGCCGAAACGTATTCACCAGCCCGGTTCAGAACCTGAAGAAAACACAGACATGCAGAGCCAAACATACTGTCACATGCATCCGTAATGATAGAGGACAACATTAAACATAGTCAAAATATTTTTTTTCTTTTGTCCTCTATTGGTATTCACCTGCAGTCCACTCTCTGGGCTTTGGAAGAGCAGAGTGATGCTCCCATAATCCGAGTGTTCACCACAGCGCACCTGATTTTCCTTCACACATGTGCTGTTCACCGGAGGGTAGTACAGAGACCGGAGTGTGGTTGCATTCACAGCACCTTAACCACAGCATAAAGGTGTTTATGAGCCATTGACTCACTGGGAGGAAGAAGTAGTGCATACTTGTACTTACTTCCAATATGCTTATGTGTGTTGAGGAAGACTTCTGGTTCCAGATCCAACCCAAGAGCCATCAGTCGGAGCACTCGGAGAGAGAGATCCTTACAGCGCAGGAAAAATGATACATGGACATCTCGAAAACCATCTACTCCTTCTGAAGGCCAATTCTGAGCACATGGAGAATGACCATGGATGCATCTGAAAATCGCATACTCCCCTACTATATAGTATAGTAAAAAACAGTAGCCTATGTGACAAGAGTAGCATGTCCGAATTCACAGTACTCATAAAAGAGTAAGCAAAAGGTATCCGGATGACCCACTTCGTCTGGCGAGATTCTGAAGTGTGCATACGATGGACCCTTTACCATCCCATGAGGCCACAGGAGAGGATTAGTGAATGGCAGTGATGCTATTAGGTCACATGACAATAGTACGTTCGGATTACATTCAACAACACACATACTATATAGAACGTACTTTTTTAGCGGTTGCAAAGTAAAGGTGCGTCCCAAATCGTGTACTTATGCACTATTCAATGGTGCGAGTTGTGTGTTCACAATGAAATCTCCTTAAAGAAGAAGTACACTTTAAATACCCAGATGATGCACTTAATTAACCAAAAAAATGAAGTGCGGAATGTTGAACACTTCATGCACTCAACTGTAACTGTCACAGCTTTAGTTATGTAGCGAAGGGGAAGAGGGGACTCCGCTGCTGAACGACAAAACCTTAAATTCATACACTACACGGCTGAATACGTAGTGTATAGTGCATCATTTGGGATACAACTTAAGTACTTAAATAAGTGCCTACTCAAGAGAGTATGTGATTTCAGACATAGCTCACTTCTAAAGAAATCCAAGATTTTGTTGCACTTTTGATAAAAAAAGAAAATAATATATATAATTATAACCCATAAATGTGCACTATTGTCAACGTCATGCTATTGTTAAAACTTTGAGAGACAGAAAGGAGAAGAGATAAGAAAGAAATGGGTATTTACGTTATCCCCACTCAAAGATGTTATATTATACGCCTCCTTCAGATCACCGGGACGGCTAGGATTCAGACTGTGAAATGACAGGATTTAGAACCGTTAAAATGTTTGTCCATCATTCGTGAGTTTTACAGTAATGCTTCTGAATGTAGAGAATGACGTGCCTTTCAGTTTCTAATGAAACCCAGCCATGGTTCACATTACATGAGAAACTCCCCCTGCTGAAAGGCTTCTTCATGTCTTCTGGCAAACAGAAGAACTTCTTTGAAACATGCATGACTTTTTCCACCTAAAACAGTGAACAGAGAAATAATCCGCCACAAACAAATATAGAACTTCTCTTAAAGGGATACTCCACTTTAAAATGAAAATTCTGTCATCATATACTTACCCTCATGTTGTTTCAATCCTTTATGAATTTCTTTCTTCTGCTGAACAGAAAGGAAGATATTTAGAAGAATATCAGTAATCAGACAGTTTCTGGTCTCATTGACTTCCATAGTATATATTTTATCCTACTATGGAAGTCAATGAGACCAGAAACTGTCTGGTTACTGATATTCTTCTAAATATCTTCCTTTCTGTTCAGCAGAAGAAAGAAATTCATAAAGGATTGAAACAACTTGAGGGTGAGTATATGATGACAGAATTTTCATTTTAAAGTGGAGTATTCCTTTAAGTAACAAACACCGGTTGCATAAATTGCTTAGACTAGTCTTACAAGTTAACGTATCATAATTTAAGTCAGTTATATAAAAGGAAGATTGGTCAAATTTCAATCTGAAAAGTAAGACTGATTATCCCTAACTAATTGCTAGTCAGACTAGGGGCGTTTCTCAATACAAAGTATGCAAAGTTCGGACTTGTCAAGTACGACTCAGGAGAACAAGCTCCCGAGGACGGTCACTGGAGGACGCAAATCCAGTAATTCTGTAAATGGAACAGGTCCCGGAACCACCAAGGTTCCCCCTTCATCACTATATAAAATAAACATTACAGTAATTTACCATAATGTGAATATTTACTTATAACAAGCAAATATATGTGCTGTGTCTAGGCTACTATATTTGTATGGAAGGCATTTTCTGCCAAATTTAAATAAATAAATTAAATGATTAAAATTAAAATTAAAACCAGATTAACGATTTCATTACAGAAAACAGTATGCAAAATATGTGACAAAATTGAGAATGAAATTAAATGATTTCATTTTCACAGCATTATCCCTGTCAAATTGAAAAATAAAATGCAATTGGTGATTTCACATTTCATTTTCACTACAGTCTCGAGGCAAGACTGCCAATATTAAAATGAAAAGCCAAACGTGAAAAAGAAACTACAAATACAGTTTTTACAATGCTCTTTAGTAATGCTCACGCAATAATAGTGACACAATTCAAATACAAATGTAAATTTTCGTTTTCATTTTAATTTAAAATAGTTCATTGTCACATTTTTTGCATACAGTTTTCTGTAATGAAATCGTTAATCTGGTTTTAATTTTAATCATTTAATTTATTTATTTAAATTTGGCAGAAAATGCCTTCCATATATTTGCGGTGTCATGTGGAAATATTTTTTAATGATGATTTATAGGCTACTTAAATATTTTATAAATAACTAGAAGAATAAAAAAGGCAGTAAACGGTCTAAAACTTTTTGTGCTACAAACCAGTTTGTTATTATTATAATGAAATTAAAATAATATGACTACAAAGATTATACTCCTCATTTAAAAAAAATATTTTATGGAAGCTTGTTTCCGCCACAGAATAAAACATTTTAAAAGATAATTGCGACTTTTTATCTCACAATTGCGAGTTTACATCTCGCAATTCTGACTTTATTTCTCAAAATTGCGAGATATAAAGTCAGAATTGCGTGAAATAAAGTCGCAATTGCGTGTTATAAAGTCAGAATTCTGACTTTTTTCTCGCAATTGCGACTTTATATTACGCAATTCTGACTTTATAACACACAATTGCGACTTTATATCACGTAATTCTGAGATAAAAAGTCAGAATTGTGAGATGTAAACTCGCAATTGTGGGGAAAAAAGTCAGAATTGTGAGATTAAAAAGTCGCAATTAACTTTTTTATTTTTCACTCTGTGGCGGAAACAAGCTTCCATATATTTCTCTTATTATCTATATTATGAAAATATATTAAGAAAATAACAGTAGCCTATAGGTTATCAGCACATGTTTAAATAGACTCGTGTCTGAGAGAATAGCCTATGTGCCGTTAATGCAGCGTCAAATGGCGGACGCTCGGCGAGTTTTTACTTTCACTCTCTGTCTCTGTAGTGAATAATTTAATGGGGTTGTTTGAAACTTCTTCACCGCGTCTGGAGCAAAGTTTGCGCATTGCTTCTGTGATAACCACTGACTCGCCTTTATGGTTTAAAACGGAAATATAGCCTAGCCAATATTGCAACCTGACAAGTTAAAAGAAAAGTAATACAAGATTACAAACCTCCTCCTGATTTATGCCCGTGTTTTTCAGATAAACAAATCCCACGTCGATAAAGCCCTTTCTCATGTCTTTGCTTAACTTTTCCAAGTTAGCAACTGATACATTGCACTTTCCCAGTTCGCAGACACTGAAATCCAACACAGGTATCTCCATTCTTTCCCTTGAGACAACAAAACTTGTTTTAAAATCAAGAAGAAAATAAGCCAAGGATCTTTTCGCGAGCAACGCAGCGCAGTCCGTTATGCCCTATCAGTATGGAATTAATTTTGTGCCAATAATAATGAACGTAGCTTTTCAAGAAACTAATGAAAATATAAATTGAAACTGAATAAAATATCTTTGAAACTGAAAAAGCAAATTTTTTTACTTCGTTTTTAATACACTGCATGTTTTGCTAACTATTTCTCATATTTCAATCGCTGATCTGAACTTACAAATGTGCTTCCAGAGTTTTCATTTGCGCTTCTGAAGTTTTCGTTCGCCGTTCTGACACATTTCTCTCGTGGGGGCGGGGCTAGTGGCAGTGTGTTCTCATTGGCTACTGAGTTTTTGATTGACAGCTTCTTCACCTGGAAGTGAAGACGTCAGTGTTGTGTTTACATGTGTGGATTTAAGCGTCTGTAATCGCAGCTTTCTATTTCATTTTAGTGATATTAAGTTTATATCTGTATTTATTTGCTGCTACACTATATTGTTGAGATGATTTCTTATAGAAGGAATAGTACAGACGAATGATATCATTATCATTAGTCATCGTCGCTATCAGGATACTGGATAGCCTACTCGTGGAAAGTGTGATTTTTTTTTAATACTATACTATTTATAATACAGTACTGGCTTTTTTCAGGTGGAGAGGCATTTTAGAGCTCAGTGAGAGCCCATAACATTATACAGCTGTGTTGTCTTGATTTGACTATTAGCCCAATCATTACATGACTTGTTTATCTACATTCGGTTACAGTCTTCGATTATCATATTTCCCCCCCCAGCCACCCCAAACAACATTGGGCTAGAGTACTGTACAGTATCTGTACTGTATCAGTCAATGACCGATGCCATAGGACCAGAGCGCTGTCAATCACTGCCTGATTCAACTTTGGCAATGTAAAGCCTTTTTTTACCATGCCGATAAAGCTATTTAAACCTGAATTTCTCAATTGCTGATTAATTTGCGATGCAGAGTTTTTGAAAGAGGAGAGACACGACTTGACCACAGACCACGCCTCTGTTCATAATATGTAAACACTCAATTATTTTGAAGTATCGCCCTGGTCGCAATATTTATTCTGATTACTTTAGTGTGATAAAGATGACTGATAAAGCTATTATATGTAGCTAGTATGAGTAACTAAATGCTTTTTCTGTGTCCATATTTGACTAATAATAATGCAAAAATTGCACTTCAAATGAACATTTCAGAGAAAAGGTTTAATCTTTAATAGTCTTTAATAATAAATATATGTCCAAATTAAAAACTTAATACATACAAGTAATTATGACTGAAAACATCCAGCAACTAGGGAATACACAGCCATGGATGTCTATATATAGGGCTATACAGCCATCTACTGGTTACACAACAGTATTACATATGAGAAATGCTGCATGACTCCGAGGTAAATATTTAGTACTGTAAAATCCCTTAAAACATTTATATAATTTGTTTGGAAATATATATTTTAAGTCTGCAACTTGTTACTGTATGTGGGAGTTCAAAGCAGTTTGTATTGTTAGATTATAATACATTTCCTCTCTCATTTTCCAGGGAGTGGAGCAACTTTTCCATAAAACAAAATTCTGATGCTGACACAGAGGATGGAGTGATAGTACCAGAGATCCACTGTCCCTATCAGACAATAATCTTACTTTGTTCAGACACATCACCTTTGAATGACTGGGATCTTGATCTTCAGACACCTGATTTATTTTATTTTAATATTATAAACTAAAATATTTAAATTTCCTCTAGATTAAAACAAACACAGTTCACAAGTACACAAGAGGTTGCACTTTATTCTTATTAGTCTATGCTGATCTTGGATTAGCATACCAACAGCATATGAATGTTAAGGGGATAGTTCACCCAAAAATAAAATTCTCACTCTCATGCTGTCCCAGATGCATTTTATTTTCTTTCTACAGATAAACACGAATTAAGATTGTAAAGAAAGTAATCCATCTCTGCGAGTCCTAAAGACGCTTTAAAAACACACACACAGTGAGCGTGACGGTATCAATGCATGGATCCTCAGTGGATGAATCAATGCCTTCTGAAGTCAAACAATAGGCTAGATAAAAGAAATACTAATATTGTAAACTGTTTTAACTATTAAAAATCACTTCCGACCAACTGTCTTACGTACATGGGTTACAATCCACTTGTTTTATGGACTCACAGAGATGGATTATTTCCTTAAAACTCTTTGTCTATGTTTATGTGAAGAAGAAAGTCATATACATCTGGGATGGCATGAAGGAGTAAATGATGAGAGAATGCTCATGTTTTGGGTGGACTATCCTTGTACTGCTTGTATCCAGTCACTGCTTTGTTATTTGTACTGCAACAGGAACTGTTCAAAGAATCATTGCATCATTTAAAATGTATATGAATTTTTTTTAATGTATTCTGTATTTGTAATTGTGCATTTTGTATAGTAATATATATCGTGAGAATACTTTGCATTACATGTGTAAGACTGAAAATACTGGTCTATGGGACAAAATGGCCCTGCTGGCTCATTAGCATTCGACCTCCCCATATCCAGCCTTTCTTCCTCTCAGAAACTAAGAACTCACACAAGAACATGGTTTAATGTGAATATTTAACATTGACTGTTATGTTTTTGGTGTCATTTGAAATGTCTCAAAGTGAGTGGTACAGATATCTCATATCCAGATAGATCAAATAAAAGGTAATAAGGTTTAGAGAAGTTTAGAGAAAACTGGTTTAGAGATAAGGCCAGATAAGGCAACCCCCCTTCTGTGGGATAGAAGCCATTTGAGGGTGGTGTCCCCCATCCCCCATATCACCTGGTCAAAGGAGGATAAAGGAAGGTGTTCTGGCGCTCTCAGGCGCTCTTCTTTGCTGGACACGAATGGAATAGGGGATTTCTCTCTCTCTCTCTCTCTCTCTCTCTCTCTCTCTCTCTCTCTCTCTCTCTCTCTATCTATCTCAGGTACAAGCTGGGTAAGATTCTTTGGTGTAACCAATGTATAACCATGTTCTAGATATTTGAATTGATTGTGGAATTGATCTCTGATATCTGAAATATTAAATTGCTACAATGTGATTATTCCAACTGATTTTGACATTGTTCATTTAATGGTTAAAAGGAATAGTCAAACATTCGCTCACTTTTAGTGAGGCACAGATATGATTAAAACCTTTCAGTTATGGAGTCAGATGAATTAGCGAGTAAATACATATGATTAATGTATTACAAATTTAACCAACCAATACTTTGCATGAGTGAGGACAGAACACGTGATACCTTCCCCGTGTATTGGCGAACCGGCAGATTGGACTAATATAGCGGGCCTTACACATGTATATTATGCAGTTAATGTTTTGTGGATTCTGGTCTTTCCTGTCACAACATAATTGCATCCAAGACTTTCACTCTGATACTTGTGTATATGCTTTAGTGACAATAAAGAATGAACATTTATTTGAATTCATATTTTCAATTACATTCATTTAACTGGTTGTAGAAGTCACAACTGAAACGGTTGATGATTGTTAAAATATATTTACAATTTTAAATGTTAGAAGATAGTATTAATTAAATGAAATAAATAAATACAATTATCAATAAAAAAAATGGCAACAAGAACATTCTTTGTGTGACATATGTAATGAAATGCCCTCTGAGGTCTGTATCATCTGACAGCAGGCCACGATTGTAATTTTCATATTGTTTAAATTCCTCTTATTTAAGTTATCATTCATTTTGATGGTGTAAATGTATATCATGCTAACAATGAGTAGTGTGATGGCCATGGTTACCAACCTTGATTACCTGAAGTGAAACTTTCTTGACGGCTGAATGTATCACACACGTTTGCTAGTATTCTCTTTAAATTGTGACAGCTCAACCTAATCAAAGCCTAACATGCAGAATAGTCATCAGGAATAAACAAATATTCTCTGAAAACATTGGACACTACAATATTTTAAGTATCATATACAGTACTTTAATGTACAAGTAGGCCTACACCTGAATAGACTGAATAGATATCGTGCTCCTAAAAGCACGTAGTAGTAGCAGCAGGTAAATACAGATAAAATTAAAAAACAAACCTAACTTGAACACTAAAATGAAATAGAAAGCTGCGATTACAGACGCTTAAATCCACACATGTAAACACAACACTGACGTCTTCACTTCCAGGTGAAGAAGCTGTCAATCAAAACCTCAGTAGCCAATCAAAACACACTGCCACTAGCCCCGCCCCCACGAGAGAAATGTGTCAGAACGGCGAACGAAAACTCCAGAAGCGCAAATGAAAACTCTGGAAGCGCATTTGTAAGTTCAGATCAGCGATTGAAATATGAGAAATAGTTAGCAAAACATGCAGTGTATTAAAAACAAAGTCAAAAAATGTGCCTGCGATTTATTCTTTTTCAGTTTCAAAGATATTTTATTCAGTTTCAATTTATATTTTCATTAGTTTCTTGAAAAGCTACGTTCATTATTATTGGCACAAGAATAATTCCATATATCAGGGCCGTCGCTAGTGTGGTGAAAGGTGGTGACAATTACAGGGCCCCCCACTGCCCAGGGGGCCCCACAAAATCCAGCAGTTAAAATATAGCCCCCTGTTGTATGAATAATTATAATATTTATTTAGTTGTATGCCTGAGATTTAAATGAAAACCACAAAAACATGCAATTTGGTTAAATATATATTTTTAACCAAATATCTGCTTCTCTTACCTCCCTAAAAGTGGTTTAGTCCGATCTAAAGTATTTATTCATTATTCAGTCAGTGACAAACATCAGACATCAGATGGACCCAATAAAATTGTAAGTCCCACCCCAGCTCGTGAACAGAACCAATCAGAGTTGAGGCGGCAGTGCCTGAAGTTAACGATGAACTTGGTGGAAGAGCAGGAGACTGACTGACTGAAAAATGTCGGGGAAAAGAAAACATAAAGTAGGATAGGCCTACTACAAACGAAAAGAAGGAGAGGGAGGCCAGGAGAGTTGTTGTATCCCAGTTGATCAAGACGTTCTTAAAGACAGGTTGTAGCCTATTGTTATTTCGCTGGGAATAAGAAAACTAGCCTACCGTCTACAGCCTGCCGGGTACTGTCACTTTTCATTATCGGTGCCGATAATTCATTATTACCCACAATCGACCGAATGAATAAGTGGTCAAAATTTTGTAAATCGAATTAAAAAATTGACACGAGTCACGACGCATTGCATTATGCTCCTGACCTGCCGGCTGATGATGTATTTATTACATCAAGAAAACAGGAATACAACTCACTGCACTTGGATGAATCCTTTTATTAGCTTTATTTAATAATATATTACCAATTCCATATTATCTTCATTAAAAAATAAGTCAATAAATTATTTTATTTTTTTAAATTTGACTGCATTCCTGTCGATTTCTACATGTTTACTTTTTGATTTATGAAAAAAACATTATTTTGCTGTTACTTTTTTAAAATTGGTATTATTATTTAACAATTTCTTGCTTTTTGTTAGATTTTATTAGTTGTAGTTTTGTATGTAAACATTTAACTTTTAAAATAAAGGTTTTACAACAACATCACCATCTTCTGTTATATGTGGGCCTCCATGCTCATCTATTTACAGTAGGCCTATATGATATTGGTGGAGGGTGGGGGGGCCCACATCAATATTTTTCAGAGGGCCCCGAATCCTCTAGCTACGGCCCTGTGCCCTATTCACATGACGTCACACAAGTATGCTATCTTAGTTCTAATGCAGGATCATCAAGTTCCACCAATGAAACCATCGGAGTACAAAGACTGCATTTCAGCGGCTTCAGCCTATTCAGCGTGCTACTGCAATACTGTTTAAACTTTGATATATGCAGTAGCTTACTGCACTTTAAACAGCCTACCTTTTCCAATGGGAAAAAAGATTCAAGAATGCTTTCTGAAAGCAATAGGCTATATGATATGTGCAGTGGTATTGATCGTATTTATTACATAGCTTATGTGGAGGTCTTGAGTACATTAGTTTACACTACTGAAAACAGAATGCAAACCATTTTGTCCCAACTTCCAAAATGTTATTTCAATTTCAATTAAATTTCCAAATTCTCAAATTTAGTAAGCCTATTTATACTCACTAAATTTAGTAAACATTGGAAACATGCAAGCTATGTACAATAAGATTATTATTTCTTTTACAGATGGCAAATTATACAATTTTATAGTGTCAGCTGAAATAAACTTTCAAGGAAAAACATGGTCTGAACAATGGAAATACTAATATTTGAAAAATTAAGAAAAAACAACAATGTACAACTTTATTGGGTAAAAAATAAAATAACTCGAATAAATCTATTGAGCAGAGAAACTTAAAGGACAACAAGCACAAATACATTTCAAGGCTTCATTCCATTCCAAATATATATATATTTATAATGATTTACAGTGTCATTCAAAAGTTTAGGGTCAGTAAGATTTTTTATAAATACTTTTATAAAGCAAAGTATTAGTGACTGCTGCAAATTCAACTTAGCCTATATTTGAAAATTTTAATTTATTAATGTAATGACAATTAAAACAGAAAAGTATTTTGTTACATAATATTTCACAGTATTTATTTTTGATCAAATTGGTGAGCATAAGAATCTTCTTTTAAAAGCATAGGCTAAATCTTACTGACCCCAAACTTTTAAATGAGTGTCTGATAAAACCAGCCTGATCTCATGCAAATGCATCTCTATAACACACATTGTGTTTATCATAATTTATACGCGAAAATGAGTTTATGTGCATATGATACGCATTTTATTGCGTGTAATACAAGTTTCTATCATCACTTGGAAATAAGGTTTCTACTATCATCACTTGGGAATAAGGTTTCTACTATCATCACTTGGGAATGGAAGTAAGATCTCTAGTGTGTAATCAGACAGACTCAGACAATGCCTTCGAAAATGCTTTAATCACGGCCGGAAGAATCTGAGATCAATTTCAGAGAAAATCCCCCCCGACAAAAAGAGTCAGAAACAGTTTTCATAGAATATAGGAACATGAAAAATCATTGTCCTCCAATATGATTGGTTCTTCATTATGTTTAATTCTCAGTTACTAGGTAAAAGCAAATCTGGATTTTTTTGATTACTTCAGCTTGTTACTCAAGTCATGAGGTTATATATTTAGGCAGTTGTCTAATCTTGTCCCTCTGCATCCGTTGTTTCGACACACAAAACTTCTCCCCAAGTGTAAAATATAAAAATGTTAATCCTGTAAGTAAAATAAATGTTAGTTATGATTCATTAAATTCCTTCACAATATTAATCTTGAAATACATATGGAAACAGATCTTCCAGTGGAGGCCAAATGTTGCACAAACATAACCTCAAAGGATAAATCTCTCTTCATATTTAGTCATATTAATTATAAAATATTCATACTTTATCCTCTACAGTAAAAGACCTGGGTGTTATACTCGATTGCAACCTGTCTTTTGAAAATCATATTTCATATGTTACAAAAACAGCCTTTTTCCACCTTAGAAACATTGCTAAGCTACGTAATATGCTATCAGTTTCTGATGCAGAAAAGTTAGTTCATGCATTCATGACCTCGAGACTGGATTACTGTAATGCTTTATTAGCTGGTTGTCCTGCATCTTCAATAAACAAGCTACAGTTAGTCCAAAATGCCGCCGCTAGAGTTCTTACGAGATCAAGAAAATATGATCATATAACACCGATTTTATCATCACTGCATTGGTTACCTATAAAGTTCCGTATTAATTATAAGGTATTGCTACTGACTTATAAAGCCCTAAACGGATCACTAAATTCAAGGCTTTTGGTCATACCTAGGATATCCAGAACCACCAAAGGAGGGAGAGCATTTTCACATTTGGCTCCAAAACTCTGGAATAGTCTTCCTGATACTGTTCGTTGCTCAGACTCGCTCTCCCAGTTTAAAACTAGATTAAAGTCGCATCTCTTCAGCCAGGCATTCATATAATCCTACAGTTCAAACTACAATCCGGCCTCTAGCTCATAAATGCCAGAGGAGAACTGGCCCCCGACTGAGCCTGGGTTCGCCCAAGGTTTTTTTTTTTCTCCATTAGGTCACCTGATGGAGTTTTAGGACACCATTAGGTCACTTGATGGAGTTTTTCGGTTCCTTGCCACTGTTGCCTTTGGCTTGCTCAGTTGGGGATATTTTGGGGATATTTAATTTAATTTTATCAATCAATAAATTCCTCTTGAAAAACTTTGTTGTATTATTTTAATTTAATACTGTGAAGCTGCTTGGATACAATTTGTATTGTGAAAAGCACTATACAAATAAACTTGACTTAATATAGTTAAATATTATAAAAATATATTTAGGCAGTTGTCTAATCTTGTCCATCTACATCCGTTGTTTCGACACACACACTTGTAATGAATAATCCACTGAGGCGAGTTGCAGTGAGAATCCATGTTCAGCTTTATTCAAATAAACATGCAAAAAAGGACTTTGCTAAACAGCTTGACTTAAAAATGACCATAAAGCATAACACTCACCAACAGTGGTTACAGGAAACAAAGCTAGAAATAGCTGGAAACGTGAGGGCTATTCATACACCAAAGCTAATGACTAACAAGGTACACCTGAGCACAATCAAACAATGAACCAAGTCACCTCTCGATGCATCCTCGATAAAAGGGGCGGATCAAGAACACATCCGGGGCTTTGAACTGTACTTGGCTAGATGTGAACTTTGAATTGGAACAGTACTTGGGCAGCGACTGATGACGTTTCACAAGTCCACAAGTACAGACAAGAATGCATATTGAGAAACGGCCATGGACAAGAGGAGCACTTGACAAACAGGAAAGGTGACTTAAAGCAAAATGACAAAATAAAAGACGTGAAATTATAAACATGAAACAAAACTCAAAACAACACTAACTTTTCCCCAAGTGTTGGGGACGTTTAATTTTCAATATAAATGTTAATCATGCAAGAAAAAGGAATAGTGGTTATGATTATTAAAAAAATTCCTTCACAATATTAATCTCATTCTATTGATGCCAAAGGTCATGCATTTTTGGGGTCAAACTGTCATATGCCCTCTCATAAGGAACAAAATATTGATTTTCAATCATAATTGTGCTTAGTTTTTTGGCAAATGCAGTACCTTCTGCTGTGGAGATACTGCCGCTCTCACATATCCGCTTACCATACAGCCAAATGCACTTAAACGGTCAAATAATACACAGAAAAATAATGTCACAATGTCTGTCTTGCTGAGTATTCACATAAACACAATCGACCTAAGTGAACGTCAACAGTTCAGAAAAATATTATCTGAATAGCCCTGCTACTCTTAGAGCTACTTTAAGCTTTAAACTTTAAGCAGTTCATTTAATTTGTATCTTTATTCTGTTGTATTTATTTGTTCTATCCATAGTAATTTGTTTATTTGTTCTTATTTTATTGCTGACTGTTAACTTGTCTTTTTTTTTATTAATTTAAAATCATACTATCTTGTGCAAACATTTAGGTGAGATAGTTGTAATAGTAATTGAGAAATGTTTATATATGAATAAATCCTACATTAAAATCATATAAAGAAATCTCTTCAGAAGAAATTATTAGTTGCCTAGGTTTTTAATGGAAGGACACAAATTAGATCATATTAAATAAGCAATATCACACGAGTAGAATGTAGAAATCTCTCTTCAAATTTAGTCAGATAAAAAAAACACAATTCAGCATTCTGTATAGGTGACTTCCAATTATAAAAATAGGCGTATATAAAGGTGCAGAGAATAAAAACAGATTAATATCCAATACTATCAATAACAATACATATCACTGTTTCAAGCGAATAGTCTGTCTGCGAATAGTCTCGAACCATTAGTCCGATGGATTTCAAACTTGACAGGTGTCTTGCTACGGGCACGAGTAAGTGCAGTGCCAAGTTTGACGTTGTTTGGATTAGAAATGCAAAAGATATCGGTAAGTATATCTGTAAAAGAAGCACACATTGGCTTTTGCCACTCTAGCCGCTGGCCACTCCCCCTCTCACAAGGCACACTGAAGCCACTCTCTCCCTCTCACACTGACACCGAGTGAGCACAGCGCAGGCCACTCCCCCTCTCACACTGCACACTGAAGACACTCCCCCTCTCACACTGCACACTGAAGACACTCCCCCTCTCACACTGCACACTGAAGTCACTCTCCCTCTCACACTGCAGACTGAAGACACTCTCCCTCTCACACTGCACACCGAAGACACTCCCCCTCTCACACTGCACACTGAAGACACTCTCCCTCTCACACTGCACACTGAAGACACTCTCCCTCTCACACTGCACACTGAAGACACTCCCCCTCTCACACTGCACACTGAAGACACTCCCCCTCTCACACTGCACACTGAAGACACTCCCTCTCACACTGCACACTGAAGACACTCCCCCTCTCACACTGCACACTAAAGCCACTCTCCCTCTCACACTGGGCACTGAAGCCACTCTCCCTCTCACACTGCGCACCGAAGCCACTCTCCCTCTCACACTGCACACTGAAGCCACTCTCCCTCTCACACTGCACACTGAAGACACTCCCCCTCTCACACTGCACACTGAAGACACTCCCCCTCTCACACTGCACACTGAAGACACTCCCCCTCTCACACTGCACACTGAAGACACTCTCCCTCTCACACTGGACACTGAAGCCACTCTCCCTCTCACACTGCGCACTGAAGCCACTCTCCCTCTCACACTGCGCACTGAAGCCACTCTCCCTCTCACACTGCACACTGAAGACACTCCCTCTCACACTGCACACTGAAGACACTCACACTGCACACTGAAGACACTCTCCCTCTCACACTGCACACTGAAGACACTCCCCCTCTCACACTGCACACCGAAGACACTGTCCCTCTCACACTGACACCGAGTGAGCACAGCGCTGGCCACTCTCCCTCTCACACTGCACACTGAAGACACTCCCCCTCTCACACTGCACACTGAAGACACTCTCCCTCTCACACTGGACACTGAAGCCACTCTCCCTCTCACACTGCGCACTGAAGCCACTCTCCCTCTCACACTGCACACTGAAGCCACTCTCCCTCTCACACTGCACACTGAAGACACTCCCTCTCACACTGCACACTGAAGACACTCACACTGCACACTGAAGACACTCTCCCTCTCACACTGCACACTGAAGACACTCCCCCTCTCACACTGCAAACCGAAGACACTCTCCCTCTCACACTGACACCGAGTGAGCACAGCGCTGGCCACTCTCCCTCTTACACTGCACACCGAAGACACTCCCCCTCTCACACTGCACACTGAAGACACTCCCCCTCTCACACTGCACACTGAAGACACTCTCCCTCTCACACTGCACACTGAAGACACTCCCCCTCTCACACTGCACACTGAAGACACTCTCCCGCTCACACTGCACACCGAAGACACTCCCCCTCTCACACTGCACACTGAAGACACTCCCCCTCTCACACTGCACACTGAAGACACTCCCCCTCTCACACTGCACACTGAAGACACTCCCCCTCTCACACTGCACACTGAAGTCACTCTCCCTCTCATACTGCACACTGAAGTCACTCCCCCTCTCACACTGACACCGAGTGAGCACAGCGCTGGCCACTCTCCCTCTCACACTGCACACTGAAGCCACTCTCCCTCTCACACTGCACACTGAAGCCACTCTCCCTCTCACACTGACACCAAGTGAGCACAGCACTGGCCACTCTCCCTCTCACACTGCACACTGAGTGAGCACAGCGCAGGACCAGAGACAGAGAGGGTTGAAGAAAGCAGTGTGGCTTAAGTAGCGTTTTCTCGGAGTTCACTGTGTAGCCTGCTCCCTGAATCGTCGTGCTTATTCATTTGTGGATGTTAACTGAATCTGTAAGTCAGCTACCCTGTTTACTTCTGAATATTATATTTTATTCTGGTGCGCTTAACGTTATCGCTACTGTGTAATAGTAGCCTATGCTATTCACCAACTAAACATATCCTATTCATGTGGTCTCTTTCACGGCCATCATTTGTAGTAGCCTATTCACGCACTGTTTGCTCAAGCGTAGCCTGGTCTCAATGCTAAGTTATTACTGGGTCATGCACGCTGAAGTTAGCCTGTAACTATGTAATGTTGAATATGCTATGTTAAATAGTTGCCCTGCCTATTCAACAGGATAGCTCATGTAGGCTATGCAGGTTTAAACAATACAATACAATGTTTATTTATAAAGCACAATTTAAAGACAACCCGAAGTGACCAAAGTGCTGTACACACACACACACACACACACACACACACACACACACACACACACACACAAATAATAGTAATAGTAAAAAATAGTAATGATAATAATCTAAGAATAAAACACAAGCTGTAAAATAGATGTAACACACGAAAGTAAAATCATAAAACAGCAAGTCAAGATATATTAAACGCCGAAGAAAATAAATGAGTCTTAAGAGTAGACTTAAAAGTAGATAAAATTGGGGCAGTTCTGATATGAACCGGGAGACTATTCCATAGTTTAGGGCCGATGACAGAAAAGGCACGATCACCTCTATTTTTTAGTCGAGGTTTATTTTTTAAACAAGGTTAACTCTTCTCTTACCGATCGTGACGGCAAATCCCCATATCCTTACTGTACACCATACAACTTCATTAACTGTATACTACTGTCTACACTGCACTATATGTCATATACTGTTTATACTGCACTACCTGTCTACTTTTCTGCATTTTTGCACTTCTGGTTAGCTGCTAACTGCCTGGGGCAGTCGTGGCCTAGTGGTTAGGGAGTTGAACTGGTAACCCAAAGGTTGCTGGTTCGATTCCAGAACCGGTGGGGAATGACTGAGGTGCCCTTGAGCAAGGCACCTAACCCCTTATCGCTCCCCGGGCGCCACACAAAGGCTGCCCGCTGCTCTGGGTGTGTGCTCCACGTTTGCATTGTGTGTGTGTGTGTGTGTGTGTGTGTGTGTGTGTGTGTGTGTGTGTGTGTGTGTTGTGTGTTTGTGTGTGTGTGTGTGTGTGTGTGTGTGTGTGTGTGTGTGTGTGTGTGTGTGTGTGTGTGTGTTAACTACTCACTACTCTGCTCCTAATGTGTGTGGATTAACTTGGATGGGTTAAATGCAGAGGTCAAATTCCGAGTATGGGTTACCATGCTTGGCCGTCACATGTCACTTTCATTGTCTCTATTACTGTAATCTGCACAATGACAACAAAGTTGAAACTAATGTTAATCTAATCTAAACTCCTGCTACCTGTACACAGATACCCAAATACACGTCACCTAATATCACCATTATAAATTGTTTTGCAACCATGTAGTTCAATTTTCCATATTTATTGTATGTCATTACGTCAGTATTTGCTTTCAAATAAAAATGTCACTGAACTTTTGCTGTGTAATTGTAACAATGAGCACTCAAACACACCGAACTAACAATTACTAAAAACACACACAAAAACTGATTTTGCACGGGCACTGCACTAGTTATATTAAATTATAGGATGTATACCTTTTCACTTTAGCTTCAGTCGAATGTCAGTCCTAGATGTATACAGTTTCTTAAAATTTGGTTGGATGAATAACTACTGCAAGACCAGTGATTTATTTCAAGCTGTTTAACATGATTCATTATAGTATCATGGTTTCCAATTAAAAATCTAATAAAAATATTTATTAAAATATACAAAAATCCAATTTATAACAAAATAGTGCATACTTTTGAGGCAACTTTGGCCTTTTTGAATTTACTCTATGTTTTCAAGAATAAGTAAATGTGCTTTTTTACTTATTTCAAAATCAATTAAATTATCTCAGCTCCACCAATTGTGTACTATGATTATTATAACCACAACTTTTTTTTAGTTTTTGCTGGGTTTTTTTGTTTTTTTTTCATACAATTGTAAACTTCCACTTAAACCACAGCCAGTTTTTTGCCATAGGTATCATTAAACCTTGATAAAAGGTAATCCACTGAATTAATAGGAGGATATTTATCGGATCCATCGAAGCATGAAATCATGGCTTCATCATCAGGGTGGACAAAGAAAGCCAAAGACTGGCGTGTGCTGGAGTCTCCTGCAGGGGGCAGCAACACCCTGTGAGCCTGAGGGGTCAATAATAGAGAAGAGTTAAACAAGCATTTGCCAGTGCAATAGACTGCATTAGTGCATGACCACTTTTTCAGCAGAGTTGGATCCGGAATTTTTTTGAGGTCTGATACCGATACTTTTATTTTTAGTATTTGCTGATACCTGTATTTTCATTGCATTTATAATTTGTAAAAATATTGGGCAGAGAAACCAAAAGAATATGAATCAAATTATTTGGCTTATCAAATAGACATTTCCTTCCATTATTTCCAAGCCTAATTATGGCTCTTAATTTTTTATCTTTAATTTCTTTGACACAAGCACTGTACTGTACACGCTACGTGGTATCGGTTGCAGAGGTGTAAAAAGTACTCAAAAATGTTACTCAAGTGAAAGTACAAGTACTGAGGGAAAATTTTACTCAATTAAAAGTAAAAGTATCTGGCCAGAATCGTACAGGAGTAAAAGTAAAAAAGTAACACATTAAAATTGTACTTGAGTATTAAAGAAGTAAAAGTAACAGCAAGAATGAAAACTATAGATTCTTGTTTAAGCTTTTAATCTCTAAAAACATGAAGTGAATGAACCACATACAAGGTTTTTATCCTGCTTTAGAACTGTTTGCGTTTAATAGTATTTAATTATCAAACTATAAGACTACTAACTAATGCCAGTATGCAACATGCTTTACACAATCCACTAAACATGCTTACCACTAAAAGAAAAGAATTCGCTAAGGTACGGCCACGGGTGCTCTTGATCCTGTGGCTGATTTTGGACTGTGTTCGCAGCTGAATCACGTTCTTCCTCCATTTTCTTCCACTGATTGACTGTTATAATTTCTCTAATTTCCAGGTCAATGTGCTGTGCATTGTGGTAATAGATGTGACATGACGTCACTTCCAAAGGACCAATGAACATGTCTAACCAATTTCATGGAATGTGAAAACGAATCCCATTGGCAGAATAAATAACACTTAAATTAAACTGGGCATCAGCGCAATTCAATTGGTTTGGTAATAGCAAGGGAAAATAGAATGAAGTGATGTCCAAAAAAGAAGTACTTTTTGACTGTAAATAAAATTGTAAGGAGTAAAAAGTACTTTTTTTTCTTAAAAAATGTAATTAAGTAAAAGTAAAAGTATTGATTTTTAATTGTACTCAAGTAAAGTAAAAATCCCCCAAAATAATACTTAAGTACAGTAATCAAGAAAATTACTCAAGTATTTTACACCTCTGATCGGTTGTTGCTATTGGAGCATTTTAATGAGTACGATATGAGCGCAGTTTCAGGCCCGATACTGGTATCACTGCATCCCTATTTTTATTTATTTTTTCATTCATTTTTCCAACTTCAAGTCTTTGTTAAAGCATTTTAAGCCATGAACCAAACCAACCAGCAACAAGGCTATAAACACAACATTACAAACTTAGATTTGAAGCAAAAAAGTATTTGATTATCAGACAAAAAGACAAACGTACAAGATTATGTATTTAACAGCTTTACAGAGGAAAGAACTACAAAATGATGGTGAAATTAATTCATTTAAAGTTGTGGATTATACCTATATAAACAATATATTATAAATGTATTCCAAAATATGCATATAAATATGTACGTTTGTGGGTACTGTAACGATGTGGTAGGAATGAAGCAGAGAGAGAATCCACATGCAAGCACTACTTTAATGAAACAAACAGGTAATCCAGGGCAAACAACAGAACATGGAACTCAGGACAGGAACAAGGAAAAGTTAACAGCAAACAGCTACAACGACCGACAAACAACAACTGAAGCACAGAGGTTTAAATACACAGGCAAACAAGCTAAACAAGATAACAAGGGGGCGGGGCTAATTAGAAACACCTGGAGAGACTAATAATAAACAAGAAAAACTACAAAGGACTACAAAACATGGCACAGAACAGGAAATAACAAAATTCCACACAAGACAGGAATCATGACAGATACGCGTGTGTGTAGGTTTATATTACATTGTGGGGACAAAAGGTTAGTAAAACTTGAGCCAGCTGTCCCCACGAAGGAAATTGAACATACTTGGTTAATAAACATACTAAATTATATATTTTTGAAAATGTAAAAACAGAAGGTTTTGTGTGATGGGTAGGTTTAGGGGTCGGGTTAGTGTAAGTAGACAGAATATACAGTTTGGACAGTAAAAAAAACATTACTCCTATGGAGTGTCCCCACAAAGATAAACCAGTGATTTTTGTTTGTTCGTGTGTGTCTGTGTAACCCGACTGTTTCACTCTATTAAATGAAATGCCACATAAAGTACTTACCGCAGACATGAACACATCGCTGGTCCACCTTTGCATCAGGTCTGCTATGTTAACCAGAACTGTCCCAGGAATGCTTGGGGCCGAAACGTATTCACCAGCCCTATTCCGAACCTGGAGAAAACACAGAGACATGCAGAGCCAAACATACTGTCACATGCATCCGTAATGATAGAGGACAACATAAAACATGGTAAAAATAAATTTTTTCTTTTGTCCTCTATTAGGGGTGGGCGATCGAGATATTTTTTAAACACGATATGGATTTTGACACATCGTATATCGATATATTGTTTATATTTAATTCTGATTTCGCCACTTTGCTTGTTTGCCTTCTCTGTGCTGTGTGTGCTCGCCCCCGCCTCCTTGCTTTTGTTCCCCCTCCCTTCGCGTGTTGTCTCATCATTCAACATCATGCAGGCGTGTTGCGTGTGGCAAGCGCGCTCAGCCTCATAATGTAAGAGACGCCGGCGCGACCACAACATCGCCCAACATCAAATGGCAAACGTAATGCAAGCGGAACAAAACTGCTCGTTATTGTGTGGTTAAAGGACCGTTTATCAGTTTGGACCAGTGCAGCGCGAGCCGATCTTGATCATGCGACACTGTTACTACACAGCGCTAATAAGAGATCCAGTATAGAAAGCATTTGAATTCGCCACAGAAGTAATAGCTAACATCGCTGCGAGATCTAGTGAGAAACATTCACATTTCTCCGTTATTAACGGATCAAACAGTGCTGACGTGGAAACCAGGAAGAAACATTGTGCCATGAATGAACTATCCAGTGTCCACAGATCTGCAACATTCACCATGGATTTACTGTAGTAACACTAAAGCCCTCATTATGCTTCTGCGTCAACTCCACGGCGTAGCTACGCCGTCACTCCAACGGCGTCGTGACCGTTTTATGGTTCTGCGTCGGGTTGCGTTGCATCGCGGTGCATTTCACCGCCAGAACGCTAGGGGGGTGGTGTGGTTCGCGAATCTCTTTCCTAGTTTGTTTTGGTTCCATGCGCCGGTTCCGCTTTTTCATTTCCGACAATGGCGAGCGAAAGAAAGAGAGTGTTGTCGCAGCTGGAGCTAATCAACGTTGAACAACAAATTATTTTATTGCAAATTTTTAATCGTAGAAGAAAAAGAAGACGTCAGCGAAGGTGGTCTGTACGACCAGTGCACGAAGACAGGGGAAGGATTGGCGAATTTGTTACGGTTGTTCGACCGCTGAGGGACTTGGACGAAGAAATGCACTTTAAGTATTTTCGGATGTCGAAAGGTCGATTTGACGATCTTGTTCATCGTTTAAAGCCGTTAATACAGCATCAGACTACACACAGTATGCCTATTGACCTCGCTCAGAGACTGGCAGTGACTTTAAAGATTTTATCTTCGGGTGCAAACCAACAGATCACCGGGTTGGGCTACAAAATGGGTTCGACCACGGTGCCATGGCAGGATAATGTAGTGTCCCGTGGCAGACTTGGTTAATTACTTGATATCCATGATGTACCCGCGAACATTGTATTGTAAATAAACAACAAACTTTTTTTCAAAACAAACATTGATTTGATTGATTGAAGTTTATTTCTAGCAACAACAAAAAAAGAAAAGAATATATATAAATATATACATATACACTACCGGTCAAAAGTTTTAGATCGGTAAGATTTTTAATGTTTTTAAAAGAAGTCTCTTCTGCTCACCAAGGCTGTGTTTAGTATATAAAAAACAATAAAACAAAACATATTTTATGACAATTTAAAATGACTGTTTTCTATTTTAATATATTTTACTCCGGAAATGATGTATAATCTGACCAATCACAGCCCCTGCGGTCTGCGTCACCGCGACGCGTAGTTACAATTTTTTGGAGGTGCACGTCAAGCTACGGCGGAGGGGTCGCGTCGAGGTTCGCGTCGACGCAGAGGGGTCCGCGGGGGTACGCCGTCGATTCGACGCAGAAGCATAAAACAGGCTTAACTGTCTGCAACCATGGAAGTTTGGCAGGAATAGTACGCTATAATGCCTTCAAGCAACATTTCGTCGGTTTTATTTTGACATTATGAATACAATTGCTGCCCTCAAATGTTAATCTGAACTAAAATAAACCTGTGTTTATAACTACTACAATATTACATTTCATTTTTTCCAAGGAGCTGTTTTGTTTTATATGCACCTAAGAAGAGTCAATTATAGCTCCAGAATTGCTCAAAGTAAAAAAAATCTTAAAAAAATGTAAAAAAATTAAATCAAGGAAATTGTCTCTGGCATTTCTTTCTTTTTGCTGTATCGAAAACGTACCGAACCGTGACACAAGTGTATCGTATCGAACCGAACCGTGAATTTTGTGAACTGTTACACCCCTAATGGAGATACTTCGGTTTTAAGGCGTCGGACGAACAGCAGACAGATGTCTACTGCCGTGAATGCCGAAAGTTGGTGCCAACCAAAGCTTCTAGCTAAAGAAGCTTGTTTTTTGGCTATTTGTTGATGGATACAACAGAGTTAATGCAAAGATGAGCTTGAGTTGAGTTGAGTTGTTTTATTTTTTAATGAAAAGGCAATATGTATTATTTCTTCTTTTATTTTACAGTTAAATTATTATTTTTGTTTACAGGGATTTTTATTTTTTTTTTTTTTTATGTCGCAGAAGCACTTTGTTCCTACATGAACTGCCTACCTCTTTGCACTTCAATAAAAAAGACTTTGTGGTATTTGGCATATTTGTTTTTTGCAGTCGTTTTTGGGGGGTTATTTTTCCTGTAAAGATATCGAGATATATATCGTATATCGAGATATAACAAAATACACTCACCTAAAGGATTATTAGGAACACCATACTAATACTGTGTTTGACCCCCCTTTCGCCTTCAGAACTGCCTTAATTCTACGTGGCATTGATTCAAAAAGGTGCTGAAAGCATTCTTTAGAAATGTTGGCCCATATTGATAGGATAGCATCTTGCAGTTGATGGAGATTTGTGGGATGCACATCCAGGGCACAAAGCTCCCGTTCCACCACATCCCAAAGATGCTCTATTGGGTTGAGATCTGGTGACTATGGGGGCCATTTTAGTACAGTGAACTTATTGTCATGTTCAAGAAACCAATTTGAAATGATTCGAGCTTTGTGACATGGTGCATTATCCTGCTGGAAGTAGCCATCAGAGGATGGGTACATGGTGGTCATAAAGGGATGGACATGGTCAGAAACAATGATCAGGTAGGCCGTGGCATTTAAACGATGCCCAATTGGCACTAAGGGGCCTAAAGTGTGCCAAGAAAACATCCCCCACACCATTACACCACCACCACCAGCCTGCACAGTGGTAACAAGGCATGATGGATCCATGTTCTCATTCTGTTTACGCCAAATTCTGACTCTACCATCTGAATGTCTCAACAGAAATCGAGACTCATCAGACCAGGCAACATTTTTCCAGTCTTCAACTGTCCAATTTTGGTGAGCTCGTGCAAATTGTAGCCTCTTTTTCCTATTTGTAGTGGAGATGAGTGGTACCCGGTGGGGTCTTCTGCTGTTGTAGCCCATCCGCCTCAAGGTTGTGCGTGTTGTGGCTTCACAAATGCTTTGCTGCATACCTTGGTTGTAACGAGTGGTTATTTCAGTCAAAGTTGCTCTTCTATCAGCTTGAATCAGTCGGCACATTCTCCTCTGACCTCTAGCATCAAGAAGGCATTTTCGCCCACAGGACTGCCGCATACTGGATGTTTTTCCCTTTTCACACCATTCTTTGTAAACCCTAGAAATGGTTGTGCGTGAAAATCCCAGTAACTGAGCAGATTGTGAAATACTCAGACCGGCCCGTCTGGCACCAACAACCATGCCACGCTCAAAATTGCTTAAATCACCTTTCTTTCCCATTCTGACATTCAGTTTGGAGTTCAGGAGATTGTCTTGACCAGGACCACACCCCTAAATGCATTGAGCCATGTGATTGGTTGATTAGATCATTTCATTAATGAGAAATTGAACAGGTGTTCCTAATAATCCTTTAGGTGAGTGTATATCGAGATATATTTTTTGCTCCATATCGCCCAGCCCTATCCTCTATTGGTATTCACCTGCAGTCCACTCTCTGGGCTTTGGAAGAGCAGAGTGATGCTCCCATAATCTGAGTGTTCACCACAGCGCACCTGATTTTCCTTCACACATGTGCTGTTCACCGGAGGGTAGTACAGAGACCGGAGTGTGGTTGCATTCACAGCACCTTAAAACAAACCACATCATAAAGGTGTTTATGAGCCATTGACTCACTGGGAGGAAGAAGTAGTGCATACTTGTACTTACTTCCAATATGCTTATGTGTGTTGAGGAAGACTTCTGGTTCCAGATCCAACCCAAGAGCCATCAGTCGGAGCACTCGGAGAGAGAGATCCTTACAGCGCAGGAAAAATGATACATGGACATCTCGAAAATCATCTACTCCTTCTGAAGGCCAATTCTGAGCACATTGAGAATGACCATGGATGCATCTGAAAATCGCATACTCCCCTACTATATAGTATAGTAAAAAACAGTATGTGACAAGAGTAGCATGTCCGAATTCACAGTACTCATAAAAGAGTAAGCAAAAGGTATCCGGATGACCCACTTCGTCTGGCGAGATTCTGAAGTGTGCATACGATGGACACTTTACTATCCCATGAGGCCACAGGAGAGGATTAGTGAATGGCAGTGATGCTGGTAGGTCACATGACAGTAGTACGTTCGGATTACATTCAACAACACACATACTATATAGAACGTACTTTTTTAGCGGTTGCAAAGTAAAATCCCAAATCGTGTACTTATGCACTATTCAATGGTGTGAGTTGTGTTCACAATGAAATCTCCTTAAAGAAGAAGTACACTTTAAATACCCAGATGATGCACTTAATTAACCAAAAAAATGAAGTGCGGAATGTTGAACACTTCATGTACTCAACTGTAACTGTCACAGCTTTAGTTATGTAGCGAAGGGGAAGGACTCCGCTGCTGAACGACAAAACCTTAAATTCATACACTACACGGCTGAATACGTAGTGTATAGTGCATCATTTGGGATACAACTTAAGTAGTTAAATAAGTGCCTATAAGAGAGTATGTGATTTCGGACATAGCCCACTTCTAAAGAAATCCAAGATTTTGTTGCACTTTTGATAAAAAGTATAATTATAACCCATAAATGTGCACGATTGTCAACGTCATGCTATTGTTAAATCTTTGAGAGACAGAAAGGAGAAGAGATAAGAAAGAAATGGGTATTTACGTTATCCCCACTCAAAGATGTTATATTATACGCCTCCTTCAGATCACCGGGACGGCTAGGATTCAGACTGTGAAATGACAGGATTTAGAACCGTTAAAATGTTTGTCCATCATTCGTGAGTTTTACAGTAATGCTTCTGAATGTAGAGAATGACGTGCCTTTCTGTTTCTAATGAAACCCAGCCATGATTTACATTACATGAGAAACTTCCCCTGCTGAAAGGCTTCTTCATGTCTTCTGGCAAACAGAAGAACTTCTTTGAAACATGCATGACTTTTTCCACCTAAAACAGTGAACAGAGAAATAGAGAAATAATCCGCTACAAACAACTATAGAACTGGGCATACACTGCGATTTTAAGCCGGTTTCTGAGTCGTACGACTCTTTTTTTTTTGTCGAGACGAATTTCAGCAGCGTTGTTTGTCAGGGGAAACTCTCTCCTCTCACCCTCCTTCCTTCCCTCTGAACGCGAGCTTTAAAAAAAAAGTGAAACCGAAAGTAAGCGAGCACGCATTCGAAATCGATAAAAATGCAATGCTCCCTGCAAAAAAGCGCGCGTATTTCACACGTATTCATGGGTTTCATCAGGTCCCTTTCCACAGGTGTATTAATCAAGCACAATGCAGTCTGCATTCATAATCTAGGTGCTTGATTTTATACACCTGTGGAAAGGGACCTGATGAAACCCATGAATAGTGTGAACAGTCAATTCGCAGCTCGACGATCGGAAAGTAGGCGTATATATTTTGAGCACATAGATTGTGAGCTTTGGCTCGCACAACGAGAGTTGGCATTTCACAAAAACATTGCTGAAATCGCAGTGCATGCCTGGCTTTAATAAACAAGTTAGTTTTTTTACAAAAATTAATAAATAAAAAATTCACAAACCTCTTGCTGATTTATGCCCGTGTTTTTCAGATAAACAAATCCCACCTCTATAAAGGCCTTTTTCAATTCTTGAATTAAGTTTTCCAAGTTATTTGCCAAATCCAAGATAGGTATCTCCATACTTTCCATTGAGAAAACACTTGTTATAAAACAAAATAACAACTTATTTTGAAATTCTTTCGAAAATCAAGAAAATAAGCCAAAGATCTCCAATAATATCTATCTGCAGAGCCGCAGTTTTACCCTAACGTAAGCAGTTTTGTGCCGTATGTGTCACGTATGTCTGTGTCGTTCATGAATGATTCGTTCATTTTGAACGAATCTTTAATATGACTCGGGACTACCGAGTTGTCTCAGAGAGTGATTCGTTCATTTTGTGTTGACCGCGCATGCGCCCAACATCCTATAGGTTCTGTACTAGAAACAGTCTTCGGGTTCGGCCAGGTCCGAGTCTTTCGTTCTTTCTGTCAGTCCCATATAGACTATGGGTGCTTCTCAATTCTTATTTGTGCATCCTCGTTTCCTTTCCTTGCTTCCTTTCCTCGCTTCCTTTCCTCGCGTCTCAGCTCCACCCCCTGTAGGATGCGAGGGAAGGCTCTTTTTTTTATTTTTTTTTATAGAAAATATCAAGATTTACAAGCAAACATAGCTGCATAAAATCCGTTTCTTCAGGTTTTGGAATTGAGATGATAACTCCATGTCTCATTGTTGGTGGAAGCACACGTTTCAAATATTTCGGTAAAGACTTGTAGCAGCAGGTCTCTTAAATCTACCCAAAAATGTCTGTCACCTGTGAGACCGTCGGATCCGGGGACTTTGTTAAGAGAGAGACGACCAATTACTTCGTCAAGTTCTGTAATTGTTATTTGATTATCACATGTTTGTTTGAGGCCATCCTCTATTTTTGGAATATGTTTTCTGACAGTCCATGCTAGAAAATGTAGAGCTATAGAGCTGGCTATAGAATTTCCAGATTTCTGAAGAGATCAATTTTTCATTTTTCTTATTTTTTCAAGGCCACAGAAATACACTGATGTCCAATTTGTTCAAGTAGGTTTCGGTTTTCTCTACTGATGTTATATCCATAAATGTTGACTAAGATGAATTTCAGACCATCTATGTTTATGATAAGAATCAGCCAGTGACCAAATTCATCTGCCATATGGGACACAATATGACTTTTGAAGTTATTTAGGAGGATGGCGACACCTGCTGACCTTGAAGTGCCATGGCTAAAGTAAGCTTCATCTCCCCGTTGTTTAGACCAAAATATAACATCATCAATCTTGGAATGTGTTTCCTGCAAAAAAAAAATATATATATTTGACTTCTTCCCTTTACAAAATAAGAAAAAAAAAATTCCCTTTGCCATGTCTCTTAAACCCCTTGCATTAACAGAAATTAGAGAAATGTTACTCTTTAAACTGAACATAGAACAAAGACAAATTAATAAACAATCAACAACAATGGATTGCTGAACTTACTTAAAACAACAGTAGAAGTTTCCTATCAGGAATATATACGGTAATAGTAGCAAAACCCCGAGAATACGTTTTCATTCAAACTCACTTGTTTTCGGGATTCAAAAACCCTGGATAGTTGTGTCTATGGTGAGACTCTTTGTCCATTAATGAAAGCATGGGGACCCCGGATCACTGTCTTTAGTCCTGCCTTCCTTGCTTGTTCAACTTTCGGCCACACAGCCCTCCGTGCCTCTCTGTCTTCCTTGGTGAGGTCTTCTGCGAAGCGGATGTTGAGAACCTTGCAGGCGGGGTGAAGTTTGGTGATCCGCCAGAGTGGTCCAGAAGGGAAATGATGATGATGTGACGATGATGTGACGAGGGCGGTTGGTGTTACTTGGCCCCAGTCGGTGCACCGAATCCAGGATGAAATCCATCTTCTCCCTCCAGTGTGGCACAATCTTTCCGATGATATCAGAGATGATTTGTCGTGTGTTTTCGTCTTTTCCCTCCTGTAAGCCATTTACTCGCAGGTTCCATCTTCTTTTATAACGCTCCAACTCTACAGCTCTTTTTTCCACTTCTGCTGCTCTTTTCCCCAGATCTGTGATCTCCTCTTTAAGTTGTTTCACCTCGACGTGCAGTTTTTGGCACTGTTCTTTACATTCTTTGATTTCAGCAGAGTTAAACTACCGCTTTCGCGATGTTGGCTATGGTCAGCGGGTTCTGCTTTAGCTCCGCTTTGAAGTCCTGCATCATGTTTTGAAGAGTGCCGATAGCAGCCAGGATCGCAGCGTTAGAGGCATCTTCAGCATGGGCTCCAGCAGTCACGACGTCATCTGGTTTTGACTTTTTCTGTGGTGCTGGTGGTTTGGAAGGAGATGCTAAGGTGTTTTTGGTTCCTCTGGTGTTAGTTTCCATCCTTTCTGGACCACCATAGTCGTGTTCTTGGAGAGCCTTCAATTTAGCATTAGCTTTTGTGTTAGCCATGTTATGGTCTGCAATATCGTACTCCAGGAGGTGCTCAGGGTCACTCACACGTTTCTGAATTATTATGATAAGTTCCCTACGGTTTTACATCTGATATTTCAGGGTTTTGTTGAGTTAAAAGTTCATTCCGTTGAAAGGCTTTGCTACTCTGAACTATTCACAATGCGTCTGCTATCTCCGCCATCTTGAGCGCCCTCACATCCTCGTTATCTTTCCCAGCTTCCTTCCTCGTGTCTCAGCTCCACCCCCTGTAGGATGCGAGGGAAGGCTGCAAGGAAAAGAAGCGAGAACGGAGGAATCGAAGGAAAGCTTATTTTATACATTGGAAAACTTGATCACTCGAGCTTCACTCCACAGCGTCATCAACTGCGCTCAAAGGATCTGCCCTTATGTTGTTAAAGTTTGGTTATTTAAGAAATTAATAATAAATAATAATAAAGCAAGATGTCCTGTTGAAATATGTGAGATGTGTGGTTTGCATAAACTGCAAAGGTAAAGTATAAATTAAAATGATTGTGACCGATGTGATGGGGGAGGAGAGTTTATATGTGCGTCACGTTTTAGTCGCTAAAACTCTTCCGCAAAGGATACACCTGTGTATCCTCACTCATGACTCCTCAGGAAGCCTCCTCACTCCTCGATCCTCGCGGTGTAATTAGAGAATTGAGATGTCCTTCAAGATGGCCGGGTCATAGGATGGAGGACGGAGGAGAGAGGAGACGAGGAGGGATATTGAGAAGCACCCTATGCTGTCAGTACCGGAAAGACAAATGATTAGTTCATCTCTCGAGTCTTTGGGTTCGGCCGGGTCGGGTCCGAGTCTTATGTTCTTCCTGTCAGTCCCATAGAGATGCTGTCACTATACCGGAAAGACAATGATTAGTTCATCTTTCGAGTCTTTTGGCTCTGAGTCCTTCGTTCTTTTGGCACGTGACTGCTGGTATCTCGCTAGAAATATAACATTAGATTCGTATTATTGACTGCGTCTGAATGTATATTGTTTTATTTATAGGAATTAACATAATTCCTATATATTATGTTTAGTGTAGCCTATATATATTATCTGAAGGGAAAAAAAAGTTCCATCTTGTTATTGTCCTTGTCCGTCTCTTTTTCATTGTTAAATATTTCTTGTGCATCTGTGGTGTGATTTTATTATTATTATTATTATCCGGACCGGTAGGTAGCCTACTCCAGTGCATTCAAATGCATATGGGGCTGTCACACGGCCCAAATCAGACACACTGACGAGTCGACTGAACTAACGTAACGTCTCGAAGTTTGAACCCGAAGACACGAGAGGCGGGGAACAGACGTGATAAATTTGAAGTCTTGGATCAGGAGGTGAGGTGAACTAACAGACTGCATTAGCCTGAACTTAAGACCCAATTAATTAAACATTTCGGTTTCTTTTAATTTGGCTTTGGCTGCAAGTTTAATTTAATTTTTCAAATGTAATCAACATTTTCGTAAGTAGTAGGCTACTAGATGTGTTGGGCTGTTTAACATTACATTAATTACATTCTGCTGAAATGAACGAAATGACTCGAAAAAAGATTCGTTCGTTTTGCTGAACGAGATTCAAAGATTCGAGTCAGTAAAATGATCCGAACTTCCCACTACTACCGCGTATGCGCAGTTTCAACACAGCAGTTTTGCCCGCGCATGCGCAGTTTCAACACAGCAGTTTTGCCCGCGCATGCGCAGTTTTGCCCTTGCATGCACTGTCACGTTTCATTTTAAATCTTAGCGACTGTTCTGTCCTAAAACGATCTATTGGTTATTGTTATTCCTGCTGTTATTTTTCGCTCCTGCTGTTGCTCGCAGTCCTCCAGCCTCCTTTTCTGAAATAAAACAATGCTTGTGTCATGAACACTTTAATCTTTTACGTTTTTCCTCCAAAAACGAACAGCCTATAATAAACACTTTATTTTTCAAAGCCTGAAAGGCTATAACAAACAAACTTTCGAATAGACATCCAAAGGGTAATTATTACAAATAAAACACAAATAAAACTTAATTTCAAACAGGCTGAAAGTGTGAGCAAATTATTAATTTGCTGGAGACATAAACAAGAATACAATTTAATTTACATTTACCATAGGCTTTTGGATTGTCGCAAAAAAAATAAAAATAATCGGTGTCCAACAAAAGTTTATGATACTTGCATGTTTTGTCCATCAAGATAATTTTTATTTTGAAACCTACCGTAAAACTTCAAATAATAGCCGAGTCCCAAATAGTCGCCTGTCTCTTTTACACGCCTGGTGTGGCTCAGGTTTGGAGAAATAAAGGCCGGTCTCAAATAGAGGCCTGGTCTGTTTTTTAGTTTCGGCATGTATTTAATCTTCTAAAACCCGTCAGATCGTCTGTTTAAGCCAGTTCTATGGAGCAGATTGCGCACGCAAGAGAGTCCTGCGCATCTGGGCGGGCGGGCGGCGATATTTTTTTCCCAGAATGGTAGGGGAAGACTCATGAATATTCATTAGGAAAGTCATCCCTGATTGGTCTGATGACCTACCCCTAGAGCCCTAACCCCACCCCTAAACCTACCCGTCACTGGGGGTCTTATGACCTCCCTAACCCCGCCCCTAAACCTACCCGTCACTGGGGTTAAGACCAATCAGGGATGACTTCCCTAATGAATATTCATGAGTCTTCCCCTACCATCCTGGGAAAAAAACTTTCGCGGGCGGGAGCTGTTAGCGCAAGCAAGGCAGGCAGAGGCCGGATAGGGAAGTGGAGGAGAGCGACGAGGAGGAGGAATTCGCCAATGAACTTGTAGTTGAGGATCGCGGTGATGATGATAGTGATGAATGGGGTCCTTTATCACATGATTGCAGTTGTTTTACAGGGTAGCCTTCATTCTTTCTTGTAAATGTCTTTCGGGCAACTAGTTCATATAGGCTCGATGGATATTACCGGTAACGTATTGTTCAGCCCATGGCTGTCACATCGTTTCGTTTTTTTATGCTGCCAATAATCTAAAGGCGGTCGCACACCGTAGGCTACGAGAAGCGCAGCGCCGCGTCGCATCTACAGGGCTGCCAACTCTCACGCATTGAGCTTGAGACTCACGCAATTGACACTTTTCACACGCTCTCACGCCACACATCCATTTTCTCACGCACAGAAAAATTGCGGAGCAAAGAGGTAATCTACTTTTAATATTAAACTAATTCTCAGCTCTTAGATTTCGTCAATTTTATTACGAAATTCAGACAAAAATACGTTTGGCGCTTGTAAATGTGACGTGACAGATCGCTGAGCGCCTCAGTCCAAGTGCACGTGAACCGATCATCTGTTACTTTTTTATTTAAAGATGCGAAAGTATACATAATATCGACCAATTAGTGTTTTTCAACCACGGAAAAAGGTCAATATAACAGCAGGAGAAAAATTATGTCACATAATGTTACATTTACCTCAGGAAAGCCATTTAATGACCATAGCATGTTAACTGAATAGAAAAAATAGCTAGAGAGGAGATTTTGCTGAGCAGTGAGCACTATATTACATATTTATTATATTTTTACTTATGTCATTAAATAATTGTTATTATAACAAAAACTGCATTATATTTAATTTAATTTGTTATTTTTAACCTTTAATAATACCATTGGGCCCTCTATGTGTACAGCATTAGGTGAGATTATTTTTTAAATAAAATTTAAAATAAATATGTATCCAAATTAGTCAATATTGAATCAAAATCGGAATCAAATCACAAGAATGGAATTGAAATCTTGAAATTTCTGTCAAGCAATAATAAAAACTGTATCCTACCAGTCATTGTACAATGTAAACATTGTAACATGTTGTCATATAAACTTCATAAAATTCTATTTAGTTACCAAATGTTTTGACAATTACATACATACTGATTTCTGTAAATGAATGTAAAACAGAATGTATATTGAAGCACAGGGTTAAGTCAGTATACAGTATATACGACGATTTGAGACAATGTAGGAATCGGATACACTCAGAGAATGTGTTCGAATTTTAAAGACGTGGCGCTGCGCTTCTCGTCTGGTGTGCGACCCCTTTTAGACATACAGAAATATAGTAGGCTAATTCTGACATGAACTGATTTGTTAAACACAAACACAGATATGGTAACCTCCTACTGTCATGCTCATCTCAACACTAAATTAAAGGCCAAGGCCTGTCTCATATAGAGACAGAGCGCAACGCGTCATAATCTGAAGACCACGCCCACCAAGGGGGAAAACAAACCAACTGCATCCATTGACTTTGCATTGCGAGAGGCTGCCTCCTTGTCATTTCTTGCTTCTAAGAAAAGACAGAATAATGCCTAAAAGCTGCTATGTGACAAGGTGTACAGCAAACAAGCTAAGAAACCCAGAAATAAGTTTTCATAAGCTGTCGACCCCAAAAAACGAGCGTTTGAGGACATAAAAGTGGATACAGGCTGGAACGAATGGGTAAATTGTGGGATCCTGACACTCAGTATGCACTAAAAATACACTACGTCACGTGTGCAGTAAGTTAAACATTTGGTCACTGGTGAGCCAAATATCCAAATGTCAGTTTTATATATTATATTTCTGTAAGATAAACTATCCTGTGTTGCCGATTACGGTCTCCTCCAGCGGACGTACGTTAGTTCTCAGAGTAATGAGACACGTGACGCTCTGTCTCAACTGCCTGTATCCACTTTGGTCCTAAACACTCGTTTTTTGGGGTCGAGAGCTATTAAAAACTTATTTCTGGGTTTTTTAGCTTCTTTGCTGTACACCTTGTCACACAGCAGTTTTTAGGCATTTTTCTGTCTTTTGTTAGAAGCAAGAAATGACAAGGAGGCAGCCTCTCGCAATGCAAAGTCAATGGAGACAGTTGGTTTATTTTCCCCCTGGGTGTGGGCGTGGCCTAAATACGCTCTGTCTCTATAGGCACATAGTGTTTCTTTATAAAGTGACGTCGCCATCTACTGGCCTGACAGCAGAATACAGCGCTTTCAGTCGTTTTAGCGGATCCGTGCGCACGGGGATCATTTTGACAATGTTGTTGCGCATATGCAAAACTTTTCCATCTGTAAGTATCATTGTTGTGTAAAAAACGTACCCTTAGAGATGTTGTTGCTATCTGACATGAGTACATTTCACAAATCCTGTCAAGAATATGTCTGGATTATATTTTACCCCAAAATAAAAAGACAAATACAAAATTGTATTTTACTTAAAGTAGATTGAGCTTATTTTTTAATTAAGCACCTCCACCTATTTAAAGAAACTTCATTACCTTAATGGGGGAAGAAAAGGTTTTATTTATTTTTTTACTTTATTGTATATAATATATTTATAATCGTTTACAATATCATTCAAAAGTTTAGGGACAGTAAAGGGACTGTTTATAAAGAAATTAATACTTTTATACTAATATACTTTTATACTAATATGCTTTTATACTAATACTAAAGCAAAGTATTAAGGCTGCTGCAAATTCAGCTTTGCCATTACAAGAATAAATTACATTTTTAAATATAAAAAAAAAATTCACAATACTATATATTTTTTATCAAATAAATGCAGCCTTGATGAGCATAATAATCTTCTTTAAAAAGCATAAATCTTACCGACCCCAAACATTTGATTGAGTGATAAAACCTTTTGTTGCACTGCATTTACCTGATGCTGACATTCTTCTCATTATAAACTATTCCCTTTTTAAAACATAACAGAAATGTCTTCAAGCTCGTACTGCCTCACCGCAAACATTTTTCTAACATATTAATCTCATTGTATTGATTACTCATTATTCAACCTCTTTGTTTCCTTTAGGCGGTTCAGCACATGGAGCGGTTGAAGAAAACAGAGACTCCAGTGCAGGCCAAAGGTCAGTGCAGTTCTTTTACATTTTGTGGTCCAAGTCCTTTGCCCTGTCACAAGGAACAACATATTGATTTTCTATCCAAATTTTTCTTTGTTTTTTGTCAAATGCAGTTCCTTCTGCTGTGGAGATGCTGCCTGGCGACACTCGGCCTATGTCACAAGGTCACCAGCAAGACCTTCCTGCACATTTTTAGCAGCTCAAGCTCTTCTCTGTGTCTGTATTGTGTATGTCTGTTGTATGTAATGTAAAATATTTCCATTCTCACATTCAAAAGAACCATTTACCGTCTCTTAACAAATACACTGGCATTCCTTATCAAACACAAAACAATATTCACCAAACTGTAATCAGACAATCACACTTTTGTCTACAGTTTGTGAGGACAGGGATTGTACTTGAAACGTGTGTTTAGAGAACTATTTTAATTTTCCATGTAAATGTCTGATTTGCACAAACCTCATAGGATAAATCTGTCTTCATATTTAGTCATATTAAAAGCCCCACAATTACAAAAAATATAGGTGTAAAATAAAGGTGCACAGAATGAAAAACACATTAATATCCAACACAGGATAGCGATAACAATATCATAGAATTAAAACAGGCCAGATTCGCACTTTGTAATTTATCTTTTTGCTTTTTACTTTCAGTTGAAAGTCAATCCTAGATGTACAAAGTTTCTTAGAATTGATGAATTAGTACTTCAATCAGTGATTTTAAAAAAAAAAAGTCCAGAAATCCTATTAATCATAAAATAGTGCATACATGAGGCAATTTTGGCTTGTTTGAGTTTCCTTTGTGAGAGTAAAAAGTAACCGTGCTGTACATTTCTTTAGAAAAATTATTAAATTATCTCAGCTCCACCAATTATGTGCTTTGATGATTATTACCACTTTGTTTTTTCATATACGATTGTAAACTTCCACTTAAACCAGAGCCTGTTTTTTGCCATAGGTATCATTAAACCTTGATAACAGGTAATCAAATGAATTAATAGGAGGATATTTATCGGATCCATCGAAGCATGAAATCATGGTTTCATCATCAGGGTGGACAAAGAAAGCCAAAGACTGGCGTGTGCTGGAGTCTCCTGCAGGGGGCAGCAACACCCTGTGAGCCTGAGGGGTCAATAATAGAGAAGAGTTCAACAGTGCAATAGAGTGCATTAGTGCCTGACCACTTTTCAGCGGAGTTGGTTCCGGAAATTTTTTTTTTCCCATAGGGAAAGTCTTGTGTTTTCCCATAGGGAAAATCTTCATTAAAGCCAAACCACAGCCAAGCCATGAACCAAACCACTATTCTTCTTTATCTTGTGGCTTATTGGCAAGGGGTTTATTAAATTGCCCATCAATTATGTTGGATACATTTATTATGGTTTGCAATATTTTATGGTTTTATTTCAAATAAATATAAAAAATTTAGATTAACCTGATAAAGAAAATATAATTTGTTGGGCCAGACAAGGCCTGCCGTTGAAATGATGAATCAAATATATAATGAGGGAGACTGACTCGATTCCTTTATTCATGGTGCTTCATGGGAGTGAACATTATCTTCTGCAGAGCTCTATTTGTGTAATTTTCTGCACAGCATCATGGGTAATGTAGTTTTCCACCAAAAATTCCACTGTCAATTTTTTTTTTAACTAATTATATTAGTTTTAGCAGTCAAAAATAAAAAGTAAACAAAAATATATTCTTTATGTCTTATATTAAGATTAAAAAAAGTGTGAGTTTTCCTACATCTTGAAACTTTTAGTTTTATAAATGAGTGTAATCTTTGAAGGATGAACAAATAATGTTTTGGCCATCACATTAAAATTAACATTTAAATATGATAATATTTGAGTTAAGTGCTGGAAAAAGATGTGCGACGCACTTGAAAGCATTTTACTATTCCTGCCAAACTTCCATGGTTACAGTTAGTGTTGCTACATTAAATCCATGGTGAATGCTGCTGATCTGTGGACTTGAAGCCTAGAAGCAGTTCATTCATGGCACAATGTTTCTCCTGGTTTTCACGTCAGCGCTGTTTGATGCGGGATCTCGTGCTTTCAAAGCTAGCTTGCTATTGCTAGCCGCTCTGAAATTGCCTACCCTACTTTTAAAGGTTTATACAGAAGGTTATCGTCAAAAATCAATTTCCCTTTGGAGAAAATGGGGAGTTTTTACTTCCGGAACCCAACTGTTTCACTCTATTAAATTACATGCTTATAAAGTAAAGAAACGTACCGCAGACACGTACACATCGCTGGTCCACCTTTGCATCAGGTCTGCTATGTTAATCAGAACTGTTCCAGGAATGCTTGGGGCCGAAACGTATTCACCATCCCTGTTCAGAACCTGAAGAAAACACAGAGACATGCAGAGCCAAACATACTGTCACATGCATCCGTAATGATAGAGGACAACATTAAACATGGTCAAAATTATTTTTTTCTTTTGTCCTCTATTGGTATTCACCTGCAGTCCAGTCTCTGGGCTTTGGAAGAGCAGAGTGATGCTCCCATAATCCGAGTGTTCACCACAGCGCAGCTGATTTTCCTTCACACATGTGCTGTTCACCGGAGGGTAGTACAGAGACCGGAGTGTGGTTGCATTCACAGCACCTTAACCACAGCATAAAGGTGTTTATGAGCCATTGACTCACTGGGAGGAAGAGGTAGTGCATACTTGTACTTACTTCCAATATGCTTATGTGTGTTGAGGAAGAATTCTGGTTCCAGATCCAACCCAAGAGCCATCAGTCGGAGCACTCGGAGAGAGAGATCCTTACAGCGCAGGAAAAATGATACATGGACATCTCGAAAACCATCTACTCCTTCTGAAGGCCAATCCTGAGCACATGGAGAATGGAGGATTATAAAGTTTACAATCACGAATATTAGGGATATATTTTCTTAATGTTAACGCTAAATATATTTGTCCCTCCCATTTCATTTCATTTTCTTTTTTTTTTACCATCATGTTGTCCCTTAGGGGATTAAAATGAAACGAACACAAAACCAAGGCTGCATCCGAAATTGCATACTCTCCTACTATATCATGACAAGAGTAGTATGTCCAAATTGACAGTAGGCTACTCATAAAAGAGTAAGCAAAAGGTACCTGGATGACATATGGACCCTTTACTATCTCATGAGGCCATTGGAGAGGATTAGTGAATGGTAGTAAAGCGACGTTGGTAGGTCACATGACAATGGCAAGATGGCGAATGTAATGTGTTCTGATTACATTCATACAACACACATTCAAACTATACAGATCATACATTTTTAAAGTTTGCAACAACAAAAAAGGTTCATCCCAATCCGTGTAGGCTACTTATGCTCTATTCAATGCTGTTTTGTTGTATAACTAGTGTGAGTAGTGTGTTCACACTTAATCTTTTTTTTTTTTTTTTAAATAACATACATATTTTAGAAGAAAATGCTCAAAAGACAGGTGCAAATTCCCTTGGTGGTATAGGAATATTATATTTTGGACATGAATTCCTTATAAGTAAAAAGAAGGCCATCTGAGTTAAACAACTGGTCTACCAAAACAATATTATTTCAAAACCAATTTTCAAAGAAAATAGTTTTTTGTTTAAAAAGAATGTCCTTATTATTCCTGATAAAGTATTGGTGTGGTGAAAAGTTGTGTTTGTAAATTAAACTCCATGCTAGAAAAGCTTGACGATAAAATGCATAAAGTTTCACAGGTATTTTGTTAATATCAAAATTGGAAACAAACAAGGAAGAAATTTATGCCACCCAGACTAGATAAAATACAGAGGGGAATATGTTGGACACTTCATGCACTCAACTGTCACAGCTTTAATTACACGGGGAAGGGGAGGGGCTATCAGACTCCACAGTAATTGACTAAACAACCTTATAAAATGTATATTACTCGGCTGAGTACATAGTGTGTAGTAGTGCATCATTTGGGACACAACTTAAAGTGATAGTTTGAGTAAATTATGAAAGAATTTTCATTTTTGGGCACTCTTAAAGGGATAGTTCACTCAAAAATGAAAATTGTGTCATCACTTACTCAACCTCGTGTTGTTCTAAACCTGTATGGGTTTCTCTGTTCTGTTGAACACAAAAGAAGATATTTTGAAGAATGTCGGTAACCAAACAGTTGATTGACCCATTGACTTCCATAGTATGGAAAAAATACTTTCCAGTGTAATGACAACATTTTCATAATTTTCATAATTTTTTGGGTGAACTATCCCTTTAAGTATAGGCTACTTAAATATGTGATTTCGGACACCGCCCACTTCTAAAGAAACACAGCTTTTGTTGAACTTTTGACTCGAAAAAATTATAATTATAACCCATAGATGAGTACTATTGTCAACGTCATGCTATTGTTAAATCTTTGGGAGACAGAAAGAAGAAGAGATGAGAAGAAATGTACGTCATCCGCGCTCAAAGATGTTATATTATACGCCTCCTTCAGATCACCGGGACGGCGAGGATTCAGACTGTGAAATGACAGGATTTAAAACCATTAAAATGTTTGTCCATCTTTTGTGAGTTATTCAGTAATGCTTCTGAATGTGAAGAATGACGTGCATTTCATTTTCTACCGAATCCCAGCCATGGTTCACATTACATGAGAAACTCCCCCGGCTGAAAGGCTTCTTCATGTCTTCTGGCAAACAGAAGAACTTCTTTGAAACATGCATGACTTTTTCCACCTAAAACAGTGAACAGAGAAATAATAGACAGACCATTAACAATAGCCCTATAGAACTTCTCTTAAGTAACAAGAAAGTAAAAAACAAAAAAACACAAACCTCTTCCTGATTTATGCCCGTGTTTTTCAGATAAACAAACCCCACCTCGGTAAAGGCCTTTCTCAATTCTTTACTTAACTTTTCCAAGTTAGAAACCGATACATTGGCCTTTCCCAGTTCGTAGACACTGAAATCCAATACAGGTATCCCCATTCTTTCCCTTGAGACAACAAACTTCTATTAAAATTCTTTCGAAAATCCGGAAGAAATGTGGCAAGGATCTTCGCTTCTTTGATCAATGCAGCGCAGTCCGTTATTGAACAGTTGTTGAGCAATGCAGCGAAATAAAGATCCACCAATGAATGACCAAACATCGGTGTACAAAGATCACTGAATATCAGCTTACTCTCAACGTGCTACTGTTTTTCAGTGAGTGTATAGTTTGAACTTTGTAGCATGCAGTGCAATGCACATTAAATAGCTTAGGGGAGAGTGGGGTGAGTTGTGCCAGTTTTTACTCAAAGTGACTTTAAAGTGAGGCCATGGCAGTAATGCCTTCAACTTAAGGATGTACATATATTTCAGGATGTTGTGCATCCCTGAGAACAATAACTTTGGATCTGAAATAAATTGTTTCAGAAATATAGCTCTTGGGAAAAAAGTGGCCTCATGGCACAACTTGCCCCTGGTGCGGGGGAAGTTGTGCCTTTGGGGGAATACATTGGGGGTAAATTGTGCCAGTGATTTCTGAAGTAAAACAGAACATTTTAATGTTATGAACCGTAATGCTATATGAAAGCAAGATAAATTCAATACAAAATTACTCATTTAAGGTTTATTTAGATATTGTCACCCTGGAATACCATAGCATGCGTTGTTCCTACTATGGTCAATTGCATAGGGATTTTGTATTGAACATAACTCTGGATCACAGTGTCATAGAGACAAGGGGGTGGGCTCATTTTACTCAGACGAACAATCAGTCTCTCAGGATCATTGTGAAGCTATCAACCTACGCCCTAGCAACCATTTAGAACTCCATAGCAACACAATATATGATATTTGTGAATCATTTCAGGCAAAAAGGCTTTGGCAATAGATGCCTGTTGACACAGCACTGTCTGTCAATTATGTAACATATAAGAATAAAGTGACTAGGCTAATTTCTAAACATACCATTGTGACATAGGCCACTTAAAAACGGAATAAAACTTCTCTTTAATAACATAGTGCAAACTCAAAACTGAAATCAGTGTTAGCTAAATTAAACAAATAGCAGGCAGGCCTAAGTCAAACAATGATGAGGCATGCCCATCTCCTCACTTCTCAAGATTATCCCCTGTGAGTATGTAGGTCTAGGTGGTCTGGATCTGGCACAACTTAACCCAGGCCCTTTGGCACAAATCACCCCAGACCCACAAGTTTGAAAAACTAGTATGATCCAGCAGTTAAGACCTAACATCATGCTAACTGTATAGACTCATTGTGTAGCCTACTAAAGCACTAAAACATGTGTGAAATGTTTTCAAACTTGTCTATAATTGTTCAGACACTACAATCAAAAAACCTTAATCATAGAAATTTTACTTGGAAAGGGAAAAAACAGTTTTTTGCACTAAAATGTGCTTAACTCTCATGCCATGTGTCTCTCTTCTTTGGAGGACGAATAAAAGTGATTGCTTTTCAAAATTATGTGGTCACATGACCAATTTCTTCTATGGTTTTCCAGAAACAAGGATGGAACTACTTCCCCCCCTGGCACAAATCACCCCACTCTCCCCTATCCAATGGGAAAAAGATTCAAGAATGATTTCTGAAAGATGTATGATCTAAAATAATTTATGCAATATTAATCATAATTGGTTACATACCCTATTTATGGCATTTTGCACTATTGAAAACAGAATGCTTCCAAAAAATTTTTCCTGTTGATGTTCGGTCTCAAATCTTATATTTTTACTCACTAAATTTAGCAAACAATGGAATCTTAATGATTTTGAATGCAAGCTATGCACAATAATAATATTATTTTACAGATGGCAAATTTAAATGTATAGTGTCAGGCTGAAATCAACTTTTAAGGAAAATATGAGGTCTAAACCATGGAAATACTAATATCTGAAAAATGGTAACAAGAAAAAATACCAATGTACAACTTTATTTTATAAAAAAAAAAAAAAAAAAAAGATAAAACAAATTGGTCTTGATTGTAAAATCCTTTATCCAAACATATTTTCTCATTTGGACTCACGACTCGAATAAATCTATTGACCAGAGATACTCGAAGGACAAGCACAAATACATTTCAAGATTTCATTTTAAAGTCTTTCATGTTTTCTTTCCAAATTTGCCCTTTTTGTCCTTATTTTTCTTCATCTTCTTGCCTTGCCATTGTTCTTTCTGGTTCAAGCCGCCTTCCAGTTTTCTTTTTTTGTCACTGAGGGGGAAAAAACAGAAAGATAAAGTTCATAGCAGTTCATGATCCCAGACAAAATCTCCTTAACCCCAGCTCCATATATATTTTCTTACCTTTTTATGCTCACAATAGCTGTATGTTCAGCTTTTTTCAACACTTGGTCCCATTCCTCGTCATCTCCTCGGATCATGTACCTTCATAAAAAAAATCAGATAGGAAAAGAGGGGTCAATGATGGGTCATATGAGCGGGAAAAATACATTTTCCATTTCCAAATTCAAAACCATTCCAGACTCTACTTTCCAAACCTCTGTCGATGTTTTAATCATTTCAACATAAGTGGTTCATACAGCATTATATTTGGTATATAGTACAGCCATCTGTTAATATTTTTATTCTGTTTTTTGTTTTTTTCGTTGGTTTTCTTAAAAATGATAACATGCAAAAGAACCTAAAACGCTTTATAACCTGCATATATTCACCTCTGACACATGATTGATGTTTGACAATCACTAAAGGATCACATGAAAACACTCTGCTTGTATGATACATTTATTTTTTAGAAATTCTTAATTTTATAGTTTAGAAAACTGAATAGGCGCAAAAGTCTGGAAACACTTTTTTCTCTCTCTAAACTCAGTTTTATTTTTTCCATATTTATCCAGACGTGGAAATGACTCAAATCAAATTCCATACTTTTCACACTGTGTAAGAACCCAAAATAAAAAGACCAGTTTAAATAAATATAGTTTGGACTGCATTAGAAGTACTCACTCTGAAAGATTAATGTCTTTAATCTTCTCCATGTCAGTTTTGTGTTTCTCCTGGAATTCTTTGACAGCCTCATTCTAAGGGACAAAATAATATTTTAATATGATAACTTGTTACAAAAAAATATTTTTTTCTAATAAATACTGTTCTTTTGAACTCGCTATTCCTCAAAGAATCCTGAGCACTGTTTTTAACAGAAAATAATAAGAAATGTTTCTTGAGCATCAAATCATCATATTAAAATGATTTCTGAAGGATCATGTGACTGAAGACTGGAGTAATGATGCTGAAAATTCAGCTTTGCGTCACATGTATACATTTTAAAATATATAAACATAGAAAAGGTATTTTAAATGGTAAAATATTTTGTTTTACTCAGCAAAAAAATAAGCATTTGCAAGCATAAGAGACTTCTTTCAAATACATTTTAAATAATCTTACGATTCTTATTTTTTAGATCATTAAATAATAATCTAGAGTCTCATACCAGATCTTCATTTAGCGTCTGCGCAGTTGGTTCCATGCTTATGTCTTTGGTGGCCACCATCTCTGCTTCAACTGCTTTCTCCTGAAGAGTGTTGAAGAACTGCAGAAAATATAGAATCAAACAATAACTACACACTGAAACATTACAGAAGAGTAGATCCATGCAGTTTATTTCTCTCTCTGAAAAGAAGGTTCGGTTCGAATTCTTCTACGCTGTTTCAGTCAGTGTGTGTGTGTGTGTGTGTAAGACTTGAGAAATTAGAAAATGCCGGGCAGTCTGGTTGAGGAACGACCACTCCCAGAGAAGACAAAGGACCTTTCGGGAAATTAACATTTGAACTCTCTCTTGTGAAGGTAGCATCACCATTTGAGACGCAAGTCTCACTTCAGAATACATCTCTTTCCCTCTTCCCCCACTCCCTCTCTCTCTCATTCTGAGATCAACTGAAATTCACCCAAAAATCTATATGGTTTAAATGTGAATTATTATCATATCGTTTTATACATGTTTGGTATCATTTGAAATGTCTCAGTGCGACTGGTACAAAGGTCTCATTCCCAAAGAAGTAAACCAAAAGGCAATAAGGTATTTAAGAGTTTAGAGATAACTCGCACACAGAGGAGGGTGTGTCTTCCAGGCAAACGGCATCCTGCTCTCAAAGGTGTAAACTCAATGCAAATTCAATGTAAATCAGCTTCTGTCCCCAGTACGTCTGGGACGGTGATTAATGCTAATTCCCACTGAGAACTCATGTTTACATTTGACAAGAGGTTTCTGCCTTGGTCTGTCTATATAAAGAAATGCAACAAGAGGCTCGTGGCGATTCTGTAACTCAGATCAGCCTGTGATGCTGAGAGTGGCCGAGACTCTCAGCGTCATTTATTTTCTAATGTCAGGTTCGCATCTTTTCTCTTTATTCCAGAGCATTTGATGTTTTGTATTTAGTATCTTTGAACTGATTGTGAAATTGGCATGATACATTTACCTGACATAATAAATTGTAACATCTGATTTTATTCTGACTGACTCTGTAATTGTTTTCCCAAGTAGATTAAACGGATTTGTATGTTCCCGCAAGTTTTGCGTCAGATTAGTGACTAATCTAAGTAAAAGCATCACTTTTAATGATGCTCAGATATCATTAAAACCTTTTTCCATTTATGGAGTCAGATGAAATAACGAGGTAATACATATGAGAAAATGTATTTCATTTAATCTTGTTGTGTTGCGGAAAAGAAAAGACAGTAACACGCCCTTTAGTCGGGCTTACATGAGTACGAGAGACAAGGAGAGAGGGCTTGTTTGGTCTCACCTGCACTATTTTACGGATGACCCGGTTGAACAGCCCCATAAGCTGAGAAGCGGGCAGATCAATCGCCTTCTCCAGCTCATCTACACTCTTGTGTTGAAGCCCAATTCCCAACAGTAGAGCCTGAAGAAAGCACACAAACATTATTTACATGATTATGTTATTTACATAATTTACATATACAGTAGTGGCCAAAAGTATGAAGCCACTAAAAGGACATGGTGATTGAAAAAAATATGAAATTGGAGAAAAATATATATTTCAATGCTTTTGCGTTCGCTCACAAAAGTCTTACATTCCCAGAGAAACTTTGCGTTTGCTCGCAAAACTTTTTTGTTCATTATGAGCGAAAGCAAAGTTTCTTGACATAATTTTTCCTTCCATCAAATTTTTTCCCCTTCATGTCCCTTAGGGGATCTGTACAAAAGTGATGTCTGGAAGGAATATTTGTTTTTAATGACCCTACAAGTTCGATTAAACCATCAAAATAAATATATATATAAATTATTTGGAAAACTACAGCTACAGGTTTTATTTTAATATGCAAAAAAAAAATACTGCATAGAAACAGAAAGTAGTACACACTGACTATAACATAATCAGTTATTAATATTTTGTTGGACAGCCTGGCCAAAAATTGTCTGCATAATTTGACATTTTTCAGTGCGTTATCACAAATAAAACAGCTGACTCCAAGCACAACTACGCAATATGCATATATAAATATATTATATATATAAAATATTATTATACTACTATTATTATTATTATTATTTAAAAAAAATGCATAAATCAAAATATATTTGTATCTTTAATACTTAGTAAAATCACATAGGCTATTCTTAAAGATGCATTTTGACTTAAATAAACTTCTTATACTTGGACATAAACCTTAAAAGCACACATGACTTACAGACTGGGCAACAGAAAGCCCAATGTTTCCCAACTGTTTGAGGAAATACATGCGTGCAATAACAGGGATCATGTCCATGATGAGGTGATAGTCCACCATGTTTCTTGAATACATCTCCAAACGCTTCAGGTCGTATGGAGTGAATGTGGCAGCGAGCTCAGCACTGCTGAGAGCTGAAAAGACACAGACACATGAAAGGTTATCTTTAACCAACACACACATGCAGCATTTAGTCTGATGAGGTGGCAGATGCGGGCCTGTACCTGGTGGGCTGTCATCCTTAGCGCTCTTGTTCTGCAGGATGTTGAGGGCCAGGGTCGGGTTAAATGTGCTGAACTGGAAGGACAGCAGGGAGAGGAACCTCCGCCGGAAATCTGTCCAACACAAGAAACGTTAGTCTTTGAAATCAGGAATAGTGAGACCTATATATATTATTACACAGCTTTATGGAATAATTGATTCTGATTGGTCAAATGCAGCATTATTCTGAGACACCTTTCCAGAAAGCAGAGAGCCACTGGTTCTGCTCTGTTGACTCCTCAGCGTTGAGCTCCTTCAGCATAATGCAGGAGTGCTCTCCCGTCAGGTCGTTCTACAGGCCACAGAATAAGAATACAAGTTACATAAAGAAAAACAGCCCTGACAATACAAAAACCAAAACAAAATTTGGCATGCTTACCGGAGTCTGTCTTAAATAAACAGGAACAAATCCGCCCTTCTTCCAAAATCTGGATGAGAAAGCAAGCAGAGAGATTAAGGAGTTAAGAACGTGTTTTGTAATAGTATAACAGTGCAAATATCACTGTAAAATCTGCTTGTATAAAGCGTCTCACTTGAGTAGTTGAGGAGTGAGACCGTAAGAGACTCCCAGGTAGTCCAGGCTCTCGGCTCTCCTCTCATTCAGCTTCAACAGCAGCGGCGGGAGGTCTTTCCTGGGAGACACCACTTCTTCCAGAAGACTGACAGCCTGAACATGGACATGAAGGAAAAATATACACATACTTGCATTAGGTGACGCATTATTTTAAGGTGAAGTTGCTATATGTACTTACTATAGTAATAACAGTAAATTATGCATAATTACAAGTAACTAACCCTAAACCAAGCCCTAACTCTATAATAAGTACATGTAGTTCATTAATATTACTCGGTACTTATCTGAGAAAGTACAATGTAACTACGTCACCTTAAAATAAAGTGTAACCTTACATTATTCTTATTTATCACAGCTTTGGGTCCAGATAATATGCTACTTTATCAGTGAAGTGACATTTATAACTACTGAATTACATAAAGGAAATCTTGAATTATAAATCTTATTGTACACATCACTGACACAGAGGACTAATTTAGTTCTGATTTTGTACAAAAGGTACAAAAAAAGAGCAAATTGTAATCAATTCTGCACAGAATAGATCAGAGCTGAGTGATAAACAGTAAGAAAAAAGAAAGAAAGAAAATGAATTCTAGCAAGGACACAAAAATGTATCTACAAATGACAGTAAATCCATTTATAATGTAACAAACAATTCTAAATTTGGTCACACTTTAGTTTAGGGTTCAATTCTCACTATTAACTGCAACTTTTGCCTCAATAAACTCCTAATTACTTCTTATTAATAGTAAGTAAGGTAGTTAAGTTTTGGTATTGGGTAGGATTAAGGGATGTAGAATATGGTCATGCAGAATAAGGCATTAATATGTGCTTTATAAGTACTAATAAACAGCCAATATCCTTGTAATATCCATGCTAATAAGCATTTAAAATTAAGTAAATTATTTTTTAACATCAGAAATGTTTCTTGAGCAGCAAATCAGCATATTAGAATGATTTCTGAAGGATCATGAGACAGTAATGATGATGCTGAAAATTCAGTTTTGTCATCAGGAATAAATTACAATTTTAAATATATCCAAACAGAAAACAGGTATTTTAACCAAACTTTTGAAAAGTGTCGTATTTTCTGAAATGGCTTCAAAATGTTTAATGTAAAAAGTAAAATACAAAACAAATCTAGTCAAATATGATCAAGTGATTTCTACACAGATTTTTACTATATGAACACAAGGGAAGTAGGGCTGCACGATATTGAAGAAAAATGCGATATGCGATAACTCATTAAATAATGCGATATTCGATATGCGATACGATAATGCTTAAAGTGTGTAAAATAAACTTAAATTATCTTTAAAATTATATAACTTACATATGTGTTTCACATTCTTTTTGTGACAAGAAAACATCCCTACAACTTCTGAAAGTGAACAGCAGTGTTTTACTGAAGCATAAGAAGTGTTATTTTAACATCAGTGTAAACCACTGGGTTCAGGTTATCCTACATTAGGTTTATTTAACAAAAGAAACTGAACAATCAAATGTAAAAATGAAACACTGCTTAGTTTTCACTGTATGAATTAAATATATACTGATACTTATTAAAGCTACAACAGTTATTCAGCCAAGAGCAGTGAGTGATTTTCTCTTTGTCTTTTGTTCATGACCCCAGTTATTGCAAGCTGTTGCGATATATACATTTGCGATATTTCGATAATTTCAATATATTGTGCAGCCCTACAAGGGAGAATTATTTTTATTTAATATTTTCCCCCTACATGGACCCTACATGGACCAACATATAACAATACAGCAATGTCCACTAAAACATGAAGTGCCACACAGACTTCATGAGTGATGCTGCAAACAGAGCATTACCTCACTGCTCAAAGATGTGATAGCGCTGGCCGGTGTCTGTTCTTGCTCCTCCAACAGAGGAAACTGGCCCTCATAATACTGTTCCAGAAGCTGGAGAGCACGGCTGCCGTAACCCATCTACAGACGGCACAATCACATAACTGCTCAAACAAGGCAATAATCAAGCAACTTCTATACGCAAGCTGTTCAATGAACATCACAGAGACTGAGGGGAAAAGAAAGTCATTTACCCCCTGATAATCAGGATTCACTGCAATACGGACAATCCTGCCTCCAGAGAGGCCTCCGAAATCAGGGTCTTGAAACTAAAAACACAAGAGCATCAGAATCATTCTCTGAGAGTCACAACATTTATTTGACAGTATGGCATAAATAATCAATATACACTATTTTTCATAAGTTTGGGGTCAGTAAGAATTTTTTATGTTAAATGTTTTAAAAAGAAGTCTCTTATGCTCACCAAGGCTGCATTTATTTGATCAAAATACAGTAAAAACAGTCAAATTCTCAAGTATTTTTACAATTTGAATAATGTAACTTATTCTTGTGAATTTTCAGCATCATTACTCCAGTCTTCAGTGTCACATGATCCTTCAGAAATCATTCTAATATGCTGATTCGCTGCTCAAGAAACATTTTCAATTATTATCAATGTTGAAAAAAAGTTGTGCTGCTTAATATTTTTGAGGAAACCATGATACTTTTTTAAAAACAGAAATCTTTTGTAACATAATAAATGTTTTTACTGTCACTTTTGATCAATTCAATGTGTCCTTGCTGAATAAAAGTATTTATTATACTAAATTAAGAATTGAAGTATTTAAAAAAATACCTTAATGGCCCCAAACTGGTGAATTGTAGTGTAGCTTCAATTTAAATTGGGATTTGTTACCTGTTCCGAAACAGTCCAGGGAATGAGATCACCTGAAGCTTTCTTCCCTCTGGACAAACTGCTGAGGATGGATTGGCGTGAGATCTCTCCTTCCAGACACACCTGAAATTACAGTTCTTTCATTAACAACATAATTCAACTCAGATTTAGCAGTCCTGGAATTAAGTAATTAAGTTTGGCCGTACCTGCACAACTGCTAAGACCTCTGGGAGTGAACTCTGTGTGGGAGGAACAGGGGGCAGCAGACAGAAGAGATGGTGAGCAGGAGCGTCCGAGAGCAACTGAAGGTCATTGGGTGAATTCTGAGGAGGGAGAGGAGATCGAGTTAGAGTTTGTGACATTATGTAATGCTCTAATTCAGTGGTTCTCAACCAAGATGACGAAAAAAATATTAAAGGGATCATGACATAAAAATTTGCCTTCATATTTTGACGTGTTTGTACCATTAAAACATCCTGCAAGTTTCATAGCTTAAAATATCCTGCTCATTTCCTATGCAATGACCTTAGCCAATCATAACAGTGGACATTTACTGACAAGCCTTAAAGGAGCAGCGCCTTAAAAACTGATTATTTCAGACAGAGTGAAAGTTGAAACGAATTTTTGTGTGTAAAAAAAACAAAACTTTATTAACAGTATAAGTTAACATCAAAGAACATAATAAAATGATAAAGGATCCATGTCATGACCCCTTTAATAAACTGTTATTTATTCATTTATTAATATTAATAATAAATTGTTAGTATCCAAATAGTATTTCATTCATTGTCAAATGCTTAAATAAAAAAAAGAATCAAATTGTAAATTGAAATGTAATTCTTATATAATGTTATAATACAATCAAATACTAAATAATAAAACAAAACTACAAAAAAATATCAGGGAGCCTTTAAAAATTGTGTTGGGAAGATGGTCAAAAAGATTGAGAACCACTGTCCTAATAACCAAGATATTAATTTACCTTGTAATGTGATGCTACGTAAAGTGCCATGAGGCGCTGAAGGAAAGTCTCAGAAGCTTTGTGATAACAAAACAACGTGTCTCGATTCACATAATAACTGAAATATGGGGTTAAAGAAATCGAATGTCTAGAGAGAGGAGTAAATCTAAGGTAGATGAGAGATGTTTACACACCGTTTTGTGTTATTTTGAGAAATCAGGCATGTTTTTACAAATCTGGTGATGATGATGATGGTAAATAAAATCATGTGTAAGACAGGCAGGCAGCCCACATAAGAGAACGATTAAAATACTGACAAAGCGTCAAAAAGATTTAAAAAAGTTATGACAGTCAAAACAATAAGATAAAAATTCATAATTATGACCACAAATTTAGATTTTTCATGTCATAATGACTTTTTTAAACTTTTTTTTTTTTGGCAGTAATGGGTTACCATACTAGTATGATGTTAGCATGAACATAAAAATCCAGAGCTGAATGTAGAAGTCTGGTTTGACTTTCAGAGGATACAGGTCGCACGTCTGGGGTAAAGGGCAGCCGGAAATGATGCGTGGCACACTCAGACAGTCCAAGCACAGCAGTTCATTCAGCCATTTCTCCACATGGTCCCCCTGGCCATAGCGGATAGACTCGTGGAGGGTGACCTCATGAAGGCTTCGTGCTGCAGAGCGTATGTACACATTAAACACATCATCAGTCGGGGGGGGGGGGGGAGTATCAGTATCTCTTCACTCTATATCTCAAGTGAAGAGATATAGAGTGCAACAGTGGGTGCCAGAAGTTAAACCTCCATTCATTTTCTCCATAGGGAAATTGCTTTTTAATGGTAACTTATAAACCTTAAAAGACAAATATACTGTGAGCTCTGAGGTTGTTAATCGACGATATTTGCTTCTGTTGAAGCCATCAGCCCGCATTCTCTCAAATAATCACGGTGAACATTGGAATTCATTGTGAGAAACTAAATTACCCATGATGCTGAAGAGAAAATTCCACCAATCAGAGTCGCGACAAAAAAAACGCACCAAAAGAGCTCTTTACATTTACATTTAAAAACATGGCAAAAAGAAGATTAGAAATAGATTAGAAAGTGATCGTATTAATGGGTGTTGGCGAAAAAGATACGTCTTTAGCTGTTTCTTAAAAACTGAAAAGCTCGAGTTGAGTTATGCAGGTCATTCCACCAACAGGAAACGGTCACGGTAAAGCTCCGCCCACTTTAGCTCTATTTAGCTCCCATTAAGCACTGTGAATGACCTAATCAAGTCGGTCTCCTACGCTCTCAAAATACTTAAATATTTGCATGTGTATAATCAACATTTTTAAACGTAGTAGTTTTATATTTCTGCATCATTTTTAATTTGGTTATGTTGTTCGCAATGCTTCATGGGATTGTAGTTATTTCCTAGACTGGGTAACTGGGTAAACCCAGCCTGATCTGCCGGCGATTTGATTTCACCCTGCAGCTCAGGCTGGAAACCTGTCCATTTATCTCTGCTGCTTCCTTTACAAATTTGCGGGAACCAATCACAAACTGGCTTATCCACCTGGTGCGCTATTGGCGGGTTTAATCCAATCCAATTCCCCAATTCCTTCTAACCTCTCGAGGATGCTCAATGGCTTCTTTTTAGCAAACAAATCGCTCGATTGAGTGTAAATACCACGAACTTTCATGTTTGTTTTTTTTGCATAACCTGCAAAAATCGCTCGATTCCATTGCTGCTTCTGCAAACCACTGATCAACACGTTTGGTTACACATTTCCTGCCTGGAGTTTTCGCGTAGCTCTGCAAAGTACGTCACCCGGATCGTTGGTCTGATTGGTTGAAGGACTATCCAATGGCGTACAGAGTCATTTGAACTATGCCCGTTGATCACGCCTCTTGTGCAGTAGAAAATACAGAGCAGACTCCCCAGACCAGTGTTCAATCTTAAAAGATTGAGTTTGGTCTGGTGATAGCCAGACTAGTTATTTCCCTCAATAAAGCCTTCAAAAATATTTTGTACCTAGATTTTCAATGACTTTTTTGCTTCAGATTAAAGTTTGTAACGTTATGAATCACCTCGTATGTGGTCGGCTTGGTTCACGGCTTTTTTAAATCCCTATAGGAGAAATGAATGGAGAAGATGCTTCCAAAACACAACACCGCTGAAAAAGCGGGCAGGCACTGTTTCACTCCATTACATTTTTAAAAGCAAAAGGACGTTAGCGGATACCTGCTGCCAGTCTGGCTGTGCTGGTGTTTCTGTTCTCAGCCAAGAGGTTCTGCTGGCTGTCTGCACTCTGCTGTCTCAACTGCTGAATCAGCTTCAGAGACAGAGAGCGACCCGTGCCCTCATAGCTGCATGTGGACATGACGATTACTGCATTGATAATATGGCATTGTAAAAAGAGGAAAATGTAGCAGCTCTTCATATACTGACCCATTGATGGTAGATGCCATAAACACGAGGTACGGCCCCAGTAGCTTCTTCACTAAAGGCAGTGGGATAGCGGCAGCCTCGTCGATGACTAGCAGCTCGGCCTGGCCTAACTTCACCGCATCAGCGGGGTGAATGTACTGCACATCAAAACATCAATGATTATTACAGTTGTGAATGATGCAAAATGCACCATGTGAACCTGTTGTTTCTTAACTTCCAAATATTCTAAAAACATACTAAAGGGGAATAAATTTATTCTAAGCAAAGTCAATACCTGAGACTCCACTATTTGACAAATATTTGCAAGAAAAAAAATGAAAATGATGGAAAGGAAATGCAGAGATGGAAGTCGGTATACCTGAATGGTCTGTCGATGTTCCCTGAAGATGTTCACACGAACCACAGCTTTGTTAAACTCTGGGTTCAAAGATTGGATTATTTCATAGTCCATATGTTCCTAAAATTAAAACAAACAAAAAATCTGGTTTGAAGTAGTTCCCTCAGATGTATGCATAAATGTCTGATTTATATTCTCCTACTAGTAGATACTTAGATTTATAACATATTTACCTGTAAGAATTTATTAAAAAAATTACACATTTTAGCAAATACTAAAGTAATGATCAGGGTTTAAATCGTTTAATTGATCCGGGTTATTATAGTTAAAAAACTATTACAAAAATGTTAATAAAAAAAAAGAAAAAAGTTGACAAATAAAATACAAAATTTTATATAAAAATAAAATTTAAAAACCAAGGCAACCTTTCTCATCTACATTTATTTTACTTCAACAACTAAAAATGAAATAAAAATGAATAAAAACTATATAGACATATTGAGAAAGTTACAAATTACCAAAAAATTGCTAAAACTTTATCTAAATCAAAATGAAAACATAACATATAAAAAAATAAAAAAAACATATCCACTGAATCGACATGACACAAGGAATCCACTGATATCAAGATCACAATTCTGACAAAATGTTCAAGTTATTGGCAAAAATTTGCACGTACAGGTCATTCTGAAAAACGGCTCTGTTCCTAAATTTGGCATAGACCCTCAGATCAAAGTTCTGACAAAGTTTTGCCGAGATACAGCCTCTGAACCAATGTAAGATATTGAATGTGATCAGCATGATGAGAGGAATCAGGTGTACTAAGATTCATTGTTTCATTTGTCACAGAATTTTTGAACTGGTGATGGCGCTATAGAGTTGTCCCAGAAACCCCAAAGTTGGTCATTTTCCTACTTAGGGTTCATAGGGCTGCCACAGGCTCCCATTCAGGAGGAATGATAATAAAGAAAACCAACAATTCCAATAGGGGCTACATTAAAGATACTGTACCAGTTATTTTTTCTTCTTCTATTCGGGCAAAATGGATAAACCCCAAATAATATATTTTAAAAGCAATCATCTGTGAAAAAAAACAGGCCTTATGATGCCATCTACTGTGTATTATAGAGGATTGTAATAGATGAGAAGCTCGTTCCAGGGACGGAAAGTCTTGGCCAATCACATGCTCAGGAAAAAGGGGGTTGCGCATATTGAACTCGGGGACAAAAATTATAAAATGAGTGAGTACATCTTGAATCCATTTTCCAATCCGTGTTTTTGTCTTATCCTGAATCACTACGGTCCACCTATAATAAGTGCTTATATTGGGACTATTTTAGACTGGTTCGGGTCGTACTGTAGTATATTACCGACCCTAAAGTACAACTTGTATTTCAACTTGTTACTCTGTTTATTAAAAAATTACAGTAGTGCTGCAAGGCACTGAAACAAAAATACCCATGTCTTGCCTCAGAATTGTATTACTGTAAATGTTTAATTAGTCTTACTTATAATAATACTCTATTTTAATACAGTCTGGGTCTGGCTGTGACTAGATCATATCTAATGATGTCGATTGATGATTACCTGATACTGGAGGGCATCAAAACCTTTAAATACGAACTCGAACAGCGTGTGCAGATTGTCTGGGCTGGGCGATGTGACAAAGATATTTGAATAGCTGAGAAGAGAACACAAAGTCAATTAGATATTCATATGTATAAAATCCAGTCAGGAGGCAAACATAACAACAAAACAAGAGCTTATTCATAATCATAACACTGTTCTACATACCCAAATGCAACAGCTGCGGCCATAGCCAATCCCAGCGCAGCAGATTTACCTCGCCCACGGGCAGCAGTGAGAGCCACCGTGCTGCGCAAGGTCTTCTCTGAAATAGCCTCAATGAACTTCAGCACTGCTTTGGCCTGAAGACATAAACACAGGCAAGATCAGGCCACACTGAACATATCAGCATCAAGATTTCTAGGAGTTCTTTTGATTTTACCTGGTCCATAGTTTTACAGCCGTCCACTAGAACGCCAACTGGCTGTGTGTCCTGTAAAGACTCCTTCAGGTCCTTCAGCTCTTGTTCCAGAGGAGAAAGTCCCTCATCCTGTTGGCAAAATCAAAAAGATTACATTTATGCATTTGGAAGACGCTTTTATCCAAAGCGACTTGCATTGCATTTCAAGGTACACATTTAATCAGTCCTTGCTTTCCCTGGGAATCGAACCCATGACCTTGGCGTTGCAAGCGCCAACGCTCTGCTGTTTGAGCTACAGGAAAGCCCACAGGAAACATTAATATAAACTAATTAGCAAACTAATTGGCTTACCTGTGTTTTTGGAGGGACAGGTTTGATGTTGTTAATGTGAGTGGAGACTGGCAGAATGTTGAGTTGGTCATCAATCACAACACATGTCTTGCAGGAGGAGAGAGACAGGATGAATCTGGGGAAAAATATGACAGGCATCATTTCTGCAGTTCTTTCTTTCTCTCAGGATAGTACAAGACTAGGTTATGTACTAGTAGGGATACACCAATACCACTTTTTCCAGAGTCTAACACCGATTACTTCATTTTTGGTACATACAGAGTACCGATACCTGTTTTTTTTATTGCATTTGTAATTTTTTTATATATTCAAAATATAATATTCAAATGCATTGGGTCAGAGGAAATAGACTTGCGTATGGCCTTTACTGGAAGCCAGTGATTATAGTTTATAAAGTAATAAATATGGATATTTTTCTTACAAAAACGCATCACTTCGCTTCAGAAGGCCTTTATTAACCCCCCAGAACCATACGGATGGATTTATGATGGATGGATGCGCTTTTTTGGGCTTCAAAATCTAAGGTACCATTCACTCCCATTATAAATTTTTAGGTGAACTATCCCTTTAAGGGATCCCTCCTGTTGTCCAACAAAATAAAAACTTGATGGCTGAATGTTTGAAAATCAAGAAATTAAGACATAAATATTGGTATTATAATTATTAAAATACTAGTAATATCTTATACGTTAATATTCTATGAGTGTTTTGTAATTAAATGTCATGCCTCAGAATTGCAGGACCGACCTTTCATTAAACCTTCCAACAACATCCTGGTGAGCCTCTGTCCTGTATCGAGAATGAACATCCTGAAAGAAAACACACATTTAAAAAAAATATATTCCCACGCAGATTACCAGCTTCATATACAAGCACTTCAGAGGACATCTACCATTGTCATTGTGTACAGCTGCTTCAGCGACTTCATAGTCCTCAGAAGAATGACCACAATGCCTCCTCCTTCTACAGTCTCAACAGTCCGAGCCAAGAGGTTGGGAGTGAGCGCTTCAAAGTCCTGGAACAGAAAGTCAGAGGAACTTAACCTTAAACTGTATCATATTTAATGCATATATTTCTAAGACCTCTAGATTATCAACATGATTAAAACTTTGCTGAAAAACCTCTTGTACACAATGTACTACACGCCTTCTGCTCTCTGATCATTTTTTTTTAGCAACAAACATCCTCCTTAAGGTCTTTTTGCTGTGTAATCTGATTTTGTTGTTTTTAAGTAAAGGTAAGAATAATTTGTATATTGTTAGTAATATTTCAAAATGAACACTTACTGAACTAACTTTTACTTGATAATTTATTTTTATTTAAAATCATGCTAAAATGTGAGTATCAAATATGATATATATTAGACATTACTGGAAAATATGGGGTGTGTTCACACTTGTAGTTCTGTTCTGATTGGTTCGTTTGGTCTGGACCAAACAAATAAACATTTAGTCCTGGTCCACTTAGCATTTTTAATACAGGGATGTGTTCTCAAACTGATTGGTCGGTTTTTATTACGTATATTTCGCGACGGAACTTACCGAACATACAAAACGATGCTGTACTCTGGGCTAAATGTGCTCGTTGTATGTGTGTAGCTACATAATGGTATTATGACCAGCTGAGAACTCGTGAAGAGCTTATAAAATGTGTAAAGGAGTTAAAACAGCATCAGGAATCCCTCCGTCACACACACAAACGAAGATCTGCTGTGAGGAGACGTGGTTCTGATGCCTGTACTGAACTGTGATGGGCACCATCACGAGAAAAAACAGATATGCTTGAGCATTCTGTGACATTGTGTCCCGTTTTTGGTTGGTTGACATGTCTTTGGTCCGTGTTGCATTCATATCTCATTCAAACCGCACCAGAGTTTGTTAGGAAGCGGACCAGCGGTCTCGGTGCGCACCAGGGTTCGGATGGCAGCGTTCACACTTATTCAAATGAACCGCATTAACAGAGCAACCACACCAGGGTTCGTTTTAATCCAACCAAACATGCCAAGTGTGAACACACCCATAGAGTGACGACTTATATTTATATGTTTTATATTTATATTTTTTATATGCTTTATGTTCCTATGCTTAGAATTTTTTTTAAATGTTCGGCATATAAATATCAGCATACTTTCCTCACTGAGTATGATCTCCATAATCTCAAACTATATGAGCCTTAAAAGCCTGGTGTATCAAATACAATACCAAACAAAAACATATACACAAAAAAATTATTTTGTCTAACTGTTCATTTCAAAAAATAATTAAGACTATTATTTCATAAGTAAGGCTTTACTGGGTTCCACAGTAATATAAAGGTCCTGTCTGAGATGTTTGCCACTGACATTACCTGTAGAACACACATGCCGTAAGTGTTTCCCAGGATCTTGTGAGTCTCGTTGTAGTAGCAGTAGCGGATGTTGGTTGCAGCGACGAAGAGCTCGAATGGATCGTCCTCTTTTAGATTCAGTGTGCCTGTCTTGATCTTCTTCTGCAGCTGTCGCATCCTCTTCTTTCGATTGCTGTAAAGCAACAGATGCATTTCTATCAGTGTTCCTGATAGCACACAATTTTAAACCAGTAGAAAGTCTAGTCAGATGAAAAAGGGTCTGGATATAATGGTTAATATTGTTTGGGGAGCTCAAATGTACTGATACAGTAATTTTGGAAACATACTATTTTTAATGTTTTTGAAAGAAGTGTCTTATGCTCATCAAGCCTGTATTTATTTGACAACAGTAATATTGTGAAATATTATTATTTCTTTTTTTAATGTACTTTGAAATATAATTTATTCCTGTAATGCAAAGCTGAATTTTCAGCATCATTACTCCGGTCTTCAGTGTCACATGATCCTTCAGAAATCATTCTAATATGATGATTTGATTTTGTCAATGATGATCAAACTTTTTTCATTGTTCATTGATGAATAAAATGTTAAAAAGAACAGCATTCATTCAAAAAAAGACGTATATAACAAAATAAATCTTTACTATCACTTTTTATCAATTTAATTTATTCTTCCTGAATAAAAGTATGAATTGCTTTTTAAAAAACGAAAGAAAAGAATTACTGACCCTAAACTTTTAAAACGGTAGTGTATATTGTTACAAAAGATTTCTATTGTAAATAAAATGTTGTATCCTGAAAAAAGTATTACAGAGGGGGTTATAAAAAATATTAAGCACGACAATTGTTTCCAACGTGGATAATAAATCATCATATTAGAATGATTTCTTTTAGGATCATGTGACACTGAAGAAAACATTCAGCTTTGCTTCACAGAAATAAATAACATTTTAAAGTATATTAAAATTCAAAACCCTTATTTAAATTTCACAATATTACATTTTCTTCTGTATTTGTGATCAATTAAATGCAGGCTTGTTGAGCATAAGAGACTTCTTTCAAAAACCTTTAACATAGTAATGTTTCCAAACTTTTGAACGGTACTGTACAGAATAAGAGCTTTGATCATAAAACCAAGCATTTAAAATACATTATTGTAAGTTATAGTGACAGCTGATATTTATTTGCATTTTATGCAAGTAGTCTGCTACACACTGTTATAAAGATCTCATTGATTTGATTTACATTGCAAGCTATCAGAATGTAATCTTTTAAGTACTTATGCTATATAAATAAGATATTTTGAACACAACAATGACTGAGGTGTTTTGTTTTTTGAGTAATCGTCATACCTGCTAAAGACAAGCTCCTTCTTATAGCACCATAACACTGACGGCCGGGCTTTGACTGTGGCTTTAGACAGCATGTGGTGGAGAATGACAACCTGGATGCAAAGTGCACAAATGAGCGAGGCTCTGCAAACGTCTCACATTAGTACAGTACCAGTATCATTACACACAGTCATGCCTCACCTGATCTTTTCCACGATCGCCAACTATAACGAACATCGAGCGATGATGTTGTGCGACGCCGTTTTCTATCTGGACACGAATGCGATTGTCCACCTTCTTTCGAAAAGTCGCCATTGTTTCGAAACTGCACCCTGTCACCACGAACACAATAAAGTCAGTTTTACATGATGAAACGAAGTAAACACTGTAACTGTTAGTTCGAGCAGAGACATTAAACACATTTTACAACGGGCACGGACAAAACTATGCTCTAAATGCTTATTCATATTATAGGGCATACCTTAAATGTTGTATCGATAAAGCAAAACAAACTGTTTGGATCCTAAATACAACTTTCTGGAAACAAAACTACGCCTCATTTACAGTAGACTTTCATGCTCGTGTATTCACGTGGGGAAGCTTCGGCGGAAGGACCCTGAAGTGATGGACCCCAAAACAGACATATAGCTGTCCGTGAAAGCGCCTGTTCAGAATGACAGAAAAGCGCGATTTGTATTTACTAAATTAAGGCTTGTTGTTGACATTACCTAAAGAGATTATCTAAATAGTCTATGCTTAAAACGTACATGTAACGTACTTAAAAAAATAAATAAAAAAGTAGGTTGCTACATTATACTGTCAGAATTGTCAAGCAAGTGATTTTGTGTCATTGTGGGAGTTGTAGTCTTTCTGTAGTAATTTCTTCAGAAAATTTCTGGAAATTTTGTTTTCATAAGTAATTTCTGGAAAATAATAAAACTTAAGATTTTTCTTTTTATATAGATTTGTGCCATGTTGTCCACATAGCGTGTACACATTTTGTTGCATTCATGTTTTTTAATGTACTGAATGTGTGTCATAAACGAAGTTCTACATAAGATGTCCTAATCTTCTTGAAAACACTCTGCAGAGTTTGACCATTAATAAGCAACAGAATGAAAATTTTACATTTTGTTATTAGAGTTCAATGCTAAAAAGAAAATAAGAGACACATTCAAAATGGTGGTGTATGATAAGTAAAAAAAAACAAAAAAACTATTCATTGTATGTAAATGCATCTCAAATATAGCTTGTGCTTCAAAAGTTAATTGTTCAGACTTGTGTCTTTTGAAGGATGTAACCAAAAGGTAGTTCTTCTAAGGTCTCTCAGGTTGGACAGCTGTCCAATAACTGCATTAGTATGAAACAATTCATTAGAATGCCTAATATACTGACATTAGCCAAATGTGTAACTTGACTATTTGTGATTTCGAAAAAGAAAAAAGAAAAACACCCAAATATAGAACAGGTAATGCAACATCTTTATTGAAACTCTTGAAGCAATATCACTTTACAAACTGAGAGTGTGGGAGCATCTTTAAAAAAAGTACCAAAAGAACAATTTTTTAGAACCAAAATGAATTAGTGTGAACAAAACAGTGGGACAGAAAGAGAACTCCCAATCTTGGACCAGCTGTGGCAGGGATTTGAGTTTTATTTCATAAAAAAAAGAAAATAAATTAAGTCTTTCAAGTTCACAGGTATCTGTTAGAAACATGGGGTAGCTTTAAAATCTTGACGGCAGCTTTTCAGCTTCCGTTCTGAATTATTTTCTCCATTTTAACATGTCAGAGTTGGCATTGTATGATCAATTCCAAGGAGGAGACAGAGAGGGGGGAACAAGGGGCGGGACATATGCACTTCAGTATCTGAATGTTCACTGTGGTCCAAATATAAGGTCAGTTTACAAGACTTAAGAGCGCATGGCTTGAGCGTTTCCTCGAGCGACCCCTCGAGTCCCTTGGCCAGCGCCACGTTTATAGTTCTGTTGGTAACCATCCTGTGGAGAGACAGACATAAGGATTAACAACACAAGACTTTGACAAGAAATCTCATACATCTCAACAGTATGGACCCTTTTCACGTTTCTAGGGACCTCAGAAGTGAAAGTCATCATAACTGGGTAAACTTATAATGGTGAAGGGAAATAATTTTGGCGTTTGCCCCAATAGCAAAAAATAAATACACCCACAATTGTGATTCTACGACCATCAAAAAGACGAAAAATAAATAAATACTGATTTGAGAAAGTGTAACTATGCAAAGATAAGAAAAAACAGTATCTCGTTAGAAAATGATATAGATATATAAAAAAAAAAACACATTTACTATATTTATAATGTTAACAACAGTAGAAACGTGTTCCAATCTGCGAAAAGGGTTCATTCTGAAGTTGAGTTGAGAATAAATCTCACTACAAAAACATCAAATATACATCATCTTACCCGCTGATAGCTGCCGTTGGAATAGTCGCGCGGCGAACTGAACTGGGTTTGTCCATATCCAGCGTTTGCAGCATTTGAGAAGGGTGGGCGATAACCATCATATCCCCCTGAAATTAATAGGAAACCTCTAATTACTCATCCATGATGATTTTAATGATCTTCCAATGAAACTGCAGTCACGACGATGTTCTGTACCTCTGAAACCATTGGATGGTCCTCTGTAGCCGTTGATCATGCCACGCGTGTTACGAGGACCGCCACGAGTCATCCCTCTGCTGTTGTAGAAGGACTGAGACTGGCGGCTGAAGCCGTTGCCCTGGACCTGGACACCGGGCTGCTGGGACATGGGCTGGTGGCCAGAGGGGTTTGGAAGTGACTGGTCTTGAGAATGGAAGGCACCGACCACTGTTAAGACACGGATAAAACCGATGAATCATACATGTTTATGCAAGCGTTTACATGTATTATCAGAGTTTCCGCTAGAAAAAAATGGTGCCGGTCAAAGTGACCGGCAGAGATTTCGTTTTCCGGACATTTTGATGATATGCCGGTCAAATATTGCCTCTTAATTAGTCAAGTTGAGGAAAACTGGAGGCAGGCTATGTAACTTAAAAAAATGACATAATCAGGCCGTATAGAATGCAACATGTTTATTAGCCTAACTTTCAAATAGACGAAAAAAAAAAACATGAACGTCCGATTGGCGTCAATCAACGCCAATTGTTTTTACTATGGTTTCACATTCATAGTTTAACAAACCAATCCCCCTTCCCCACATAAAATATCTGAATATCTCGCGGTGTAAATAGCCGCATTTCCATTTAAATATCGATAAAAAAACTATTGCGAAATGACGGCGTTTCCATTAACAGATGTTATATGCGACTAAACGTCCTTTTTTCTCTCACGATAAGTCATTTAAAAAATCACGGCAACGGACGTTGGTTTATATAATATCACTGCCACCGCATTAGACATTATTATTATGATTAATGGAAGGAGACGTGGCGTGTTATCCAAGCATTAATGGCAGGGAAAGACCCTTGTACTGCGAACGACACATAAGGAGTTTCTGGGTGTTTCGCCCTCATTTCTGCTCCGAGGTTTTGATTGTGGCATTTATTTGAGATTTAGAATCCAGTATTCCTATATAGGCTAATTATTGTTTCTTTTATGAATTTAATAAAGCACTCTGTCTCGTATTCTGTCCAAACGATCCATGTAGGCTACTTTTGTATCCATTCGTTTTTCCTTTTTTTACCCGTAATTGAAAAACGAAAAATGAACGGTTGTTGTCTTTTTAAAACGCAAAGTTGAACACCAAAATTTTAATTTGAACTGGCTACACAAACTGCTGCGCAAAAAAAGTAAATACCGACGCATTTTCTGATTTTTGTTTATGACTTTTTGCCCCTTTATTAAACATTTAACATATTCACAAATTAATATGGAAAACATGTAGATTTTACTGGTTTTCAAAGGCCAAATTAGAACCTGGAATTGATGTTTTTCCCGCAGTGCTGAATGAGAAGAGCCATTAATAGCCTATTATAAATAAACTATTGTTTTCTAAGTGTCGGCTAAAATCACATCTCCATCTCCGCTGTTAAGCAGATGCGCTTTTAGAGAGAAATGCACCTTTCATACAGATTAGGTACATAATCAGAAGGTATTAGCTTTCGATTCGAATTTGTTCGTTTTAAAGTGGACATTTCAAGCTTTAGCCTACATAGGCTATATTTTGTTTCAATTCTCACGCTCCAGTTTATGGAGATCATGAAAGTGCGTCTGATTTTTTATTTTTTATTTTACAAAAGCACAACGTTTTCTTGTTATTGTGAGTTTACACAAATAAAAGTAGTTGAGAATAATGTATTATTATTTTCTGTATGACCAGAAATGACAGAGTATTTTAAGTTGTTTCCACTGTTAATAGGAAAATGCAAGTGGTCACGCCCGCGCCTCCGTGCCATGCAGTGCGCGCTCCACACTTAGCTTTGTTCCTTTTTTGCATAAAAGCGTCTTCTAAATATAGCTTATTAAATGTTATAATATAATAAAATAATATAAAATGATTATTATTTGCGTAGCTATACATGGACCTCAAACACACCGCGTCTTCTAAGTCAGGTGACTGCAAATGCGCAAAAACTGTTTCCATTGCAGTTTTGCGAAATATTCCTTTTTCGAATTGCCTGAAAAACCACCTCATGCGAGCATAAAAACGTTCTTGCGATAAACGGGAGTTTTTGCGAAATTAACGTGTTTCCATTGTGCGTATTTTTAATTCGCTATTTCAATTTGAAGGGTAGCCTAATGGAAACGCGGCTAGTGTCTCTCCGCAACTTGCAATGCGCATAAGCCGCGTAACCTTGTTCTCCGCAAGGCGACTTCGCTGCTTCGTCTTGATCCGATTCTGCTTTTTCTCCGGTGGTGGTGGAGCTGTCTGGACATCTGAGGCTTCAGGCGTTCCTGATTCACCATCGTCCGTCGCGTCTGGCCTCTGAAAAAAGCTTTTACGGCTAGTCTGCCTGGGCCTGGCCATATTTGAAACGTCTCACTCATTCGTTCGTTGTCGTTGTTTAGGTCTATATTAGGCTACAGCCGTTTTAGGCGTGCGCTTTATTTGAAATGCAGCATGCGATGTTGTTTAATAACTTTCAAACGGTAGAGCCTGTTCCTTTATAACATAGCCAAAGGTCGGTGTATTTTTGTTTTATACATTTTAGGCTTATTCTCAAATTCAGATTGTGTTAGGGGGGCGGGATTATTAGGTCATTTTAATCGGACAATTTGACCGGAGAGATTTAATTTTGTCGGACATTTCATTTTTTTTTCGGCCAATGTCCGGTAATTACCGGACAACGGAAACCCTGGTATTATATTATAATAGACATGGATAAAAAGCTTAATCAAACATTAACGTGTACACATGAATATGAAGGTAAACCATTAGTAATTATTTTGTTAAAACAACAAAACAGCTAAATTAAACCGTTTATGAGGGTACATGTATATTGGTGGGTTATTAAATATAATATTAAATTATATAAAAATTAATATTAATAAATAATAACTGCTATTCTTATTACTAGTATTATAGACAAATAAAACAGCTTAAACAAGTTTATGTGTGTAAATGTACATTGGTGGGAGACATAGACTTGAACATCATGAATAGGGGGGTGGGGTGGGTATTAATAAAAATAACTTTTATTAATTTATTATTTACAGGGATAAAAGAGCTGAATGAAACATGTTATATATTGTAATTTGTTTTTGTTCATTACATCTACTATTACATTTAGTGTTGCCACAATGACATTATGCAGGCCTCAGGAAATAGTAAAAGTTCATATTACGGGCTCCAGGGCCGCTTGCTTTCATGGGCCACATGTGGAGTAGTGCCGATGTACAGGATTATACTGATCTGAGGGATTCTGGAGATTTTCCTCACCAGACTGGAGCGGCTCTGGCTGCATGTCGGTCTGCTCCACGGGGTGCTGCGTCTGGCCATTAAAGCCCTGGTTGTAGCTATTCTGGTATTGGCTGGCCAGCTTCATTGAGTCCGTATCATTAACTGGTGGGACAGGCGCATTAAGGTTGAACACCTGTCAGGAAGAACCAATCGAGTATTAGTGAACATGTAATGTTAGATTATTACCTGGTTTCACAGACAAGTGTGAATAAGCCTAAATGCATGTTTGCGCTGTTTTAACTGAAAAGCAACTTGCACTGACATATCTTAAAATAGGTCACTGCCATTGTTTTGTCAAGCTGCACACCAGTAAAGGGGTTTTTTCCATTTTTTTCTTCTAAGGCATGTTTATAAAAGCTACTTAAATGTTGTATTTGAACTAAGGCCTAGTCCTGGCTTAACCTAAGCCCTGTCTGTGAAACCAGGTCAAAGAGTATCTAACCTACAGAGTTTAAGTCTTACTGATATGACTAGTTTACAGTTGTCTTTACATCTAGTCACTTTCATTCAGGCATGTTACCGTTTGCATGGACTGGAACGGGGCTGCGTTGACATTGATGCCGCTGCTGTGTAAGGGTTTGGATCCAGGCTGGATCACCTGGGTCTGGGAGGCAGGAGGGAGCTGCTCTGTCAGGGGCATGGAGGCCTACAGAGGACAAGTCATGTTTAGATGCCAAAAATAACTTAATGCACACTTTGTGCAGTGAACAGTAGGTACATTAGAAAGCTCATATTGTAGCCACATAGTGCCACTTCAATTCAAGAAGCGATTGGAGGTTTGACAACTTGCCTGACTGGGATCCATGGAGTCGGTCTGTGGTCGTGGATCCGCTGTGTGAGAGGACTGATACATTGGGGGAGGTGTGGAAAAGGTTTCTGGTGGAGAAACCATGGAGATCTGCAGAGAAAGTAAACTGTCAAGCTTGTCTTTACACAAATATAAAGTCATTGATCTCATCTTGGATTTCCAGAGAGTTCAGCAAACTCCTTTTCATCCAGAAAAACTTGGCTATACTCACTTGTGTGGGTTCAGGCTGAATGCCAACAGCTGGAGGCTGTGCGAGACGAGACTCTGGGAGAGCTGTAAGAAACCAAAAGCCCAGTGTGTTAGGGTGATTAGAAACGCTTAACCCACACAGGCCCTGATATACTCCTGGCAAAGTTAGCATGGGGGAAAAAGTAGTTCTAGAAATACCTTTTCAGATTGTTCAAAAAGACGACAACAGTACAATATATCTGGACATTAATGCAAACTGTACAACCATGTGGTGCAAGTATTAACGTACCTGGTTGACACACTATCGGAGGCATCTCCATACTTGAGCCTGGTTTCATAGGTTGGGCCAATACAATAGCCGGGTCAAGAGACTGTCCGTCAAAATCAAGCATGGAGTCCTGGGAAACGAAGGGCTGTTTAGTATGCATACGAACATATGGCAAAAGAACCAACCTGCAAAAGAACCCACCTGCATGAAGTTGTATGGACCCTGCATCTGCGCCATGAGATCCTGAACCACCTGCTGTCTAACCACAGGGTCTGAAGGGGGAGTTGGAGTTACCGTGGTCAGTGGGTGGGGTTCTGGGACGACAGGGGAAGGGGTGGTTTGAACCGGCTGCGGCATGGAGTTATTCACCTGTGACAGACCCAAGAAATTAGACCAATTACGCACAAATCCAGTGTAGGGCTGCACACTGTATCGTTTTAGCATCGATGTGCACATCCGCGATAGTCACAAACAAGAAAACAGATGCATATCATGATTATATTGGTCCATGCATTCGTCTTAAAGTGACAGCAGCCTAATAAACCACAGATGTTTGTGTCACCAATGTTATATATACACGTTTCTTAAACTTCCCAATTTTCTGGAATTATACCAATAAGTTATTTTAATTAGAATTGTTTATTGCTTTAAACATTGTTGTGGACAGTGTGGAGCTTTGGACTTTGGAAGAAGGTTGAGAACCAATTATACACAAATCCATACCGAATATATTAAACAAGGGACAAGTCCATACAATGTCATTTCTAGAGCAGCTTACCTCGGTTTCCGCACTCCATTCCTCCCTTTGCTCCTTGTCGCCAGTACTGTACGTGCTCTCCGAAACAAACTGCCTATTTACAAACTAGGGAGAGAAAACAAAGGGTCAAGAAAATGATTGGTAATCAGGAAGAAATTGAACTTAAACTAATTTACAGTCTTTCTCTGAGGGGTACAGTTAAAAAGTTTTTCACAACTCGTTTGTCTAAACTCTGGTTTACTCTAGCATGAGAGCATGAAGATGAATTTGCAAAACAGTGTTATTTTATTATCTTTTAGATATTAGTTTAATATTTAGATTTTTTAAATATATATTTTCCATTTTTATTCTAAGAATTTGTTGCATTTTTTTCCTCATTTTTATTAGTTTGATTCACGTTTATAAAGTCATTCATTGCTTTTTCAGTTTTTCCTATATAAAGTAAACTAAAATGAGAAATGCTGCCTTGCCAACTATCTGAAACAATGTATTAAATATAACATTTTATTTGAGTTAAATGTTTATTTCATTTCAAATAATGTAAATGTTTTAATGTTTTAGTTTACTATAATCACACTAGTGCAAAATATGACTTCATCATAGCAGCTTTGTGGCAATGCACATTACCTTCCCAAGTGTCACGCCTGAGGACCGTTTACACCAAGACGAATGTTCGGAGTAAAAATAGTGCAATAAACATTATTTGAATGAACGAGTGTTACAGTGTCACTCGTTTTACGTAGAGGCCCTATAAACTTTCACTTAACTGCAAAGAAAATGGCCAACCAATAAGATTTGAGCTTTTGGACACATGCCCAGAGACGCTGATGATGGCTTGGTAGCACTCAGAAGTCATGAGACTCATGCTAAGTGACAGTGAATATCAGAGGAAGAATCCAAAACAGACTCTCTGTACTTTTGTATTTGGTGTCGTCTGATGAGCAATATAATAAATACTAAAATCTGAACAGCTGTTTTTGGGTCTTGGACTTCTTTTCTTCTACGTGACAAGCAGAGGTAAAAAAAGGAAAGTTGGGCAGTGTGGTTGTGTGTATGGGGTAATTGTGGTATTTCTATCAGCACAACCTACTGTCAGAGAAAATTAGCATTTTCATTCAGCCTGTTTTTCGCATCGGTCTGAAAAGTGCATTTCTGAACATTTGTGTTGACGTGAAAAGGGCTTCAGTTTCAATAAATGTGCTTTTTGGACTGGGGAGGAACATCTGAGTTCAATTACATTAACATTTTCATAATACAATAAGCATCTATGTCAGAATATGCAGTAAAATGATTCCTCAAATGTAGACCCCTCAAAGCTTGCATTTCACAGGGCCTGCATTTAAGTAAGTTCTCACCTCTGTCGCCTCGATTGGAATGGGTTCTGCATACTCTTCCGTCATTTCACCCTCTGTTAAGAGACATAAAGGTCAATCTCTTAGATCACTCTGGATTGCAGCAGTTTCAGAATGAGTCACTCGACTGAGCAACATGAAATGAGATTTACCCGCATCGGGAGGGTGCTCCTCCGCTTCAGACACTTCCACCGCAGCAGTCTGCTCCTCTTCCTCTGCGCAAACGCCGTTCTGATGAGACTGCGCTCTGTCAAAGTAGCCGCTCTGCAAAACCCGCTCCAACGTCTCATTCAGTGCTTTATCTGAGAGAAAATAAAAAAGCATTTACTCTACCGTTCAAAGTTTAGGGTCAGTAAGATTTAAATGTTTTCAAAGTCCAATGCTCACCAAGACTCTGCGCACTTGATTAAAAATACAGTAAAAACAGTAATAGTGAAATATTACGATTTAAAATAACTCTTCTAATTTTGAAAAAGTAATTAATTCCGAGCTAAAATTTACAGCAGCCATTACTCCAGTCTTCATTGTCACATGATCCTTCAGAAACCATTCTAATATTCTGATTTGCTGCTCAAGAATCTTTTATCATGCAGCTAAATTTCTGTGGAAACAGTAATACAACTTTTTTTTTTAGGATTCTTTGATGAATAGAAAGCATTACAGTCATTTTTGATCAATTTAATGCATCCTTGCTGAATAAAGATATTCAATTTCTTATGCCTGAAAAAGGGACTACATTTGAAAGCAGAGTTACTAAATCACCTAAATTAATGTAGAGGACTATCATACTGCATAGTAGCAGCCCAGCTGGTGCACAGCAAATGGATGTATTTATATGCCATGAGCCACATGATCTGCCACTGAATACCACGGACGGAAAGTGCTAGAAGCGGGAAGCTTTCTAAGGCAGGGCTTCTATAGGTGAAAGAAAATTTATGATACATTTACACCGGCTAAATTAAGCATCCCTGCGAGTATAGAAATATTGTGATGTGCTTTTTAACTAGCCATTCACATGTCACAAGCATTAAGCTATTCACCATATTGTGCAATGCGAAAGTAAGCTATTTTCCGCAAATGTGCAAGACAGATTCATTAGCCACTATAGGTAAATAACCAGAAGAATAACTGTACAGTGCGGTAAATGGTAAAACTATTGTTGCCCCAAACCAGTGCAAAAAGTTGTATTTTTTTTTATATGCTTAATACCAGTTTGCATGCAACATTAAGCAGTATAACAGACTTTAGTTTTTGTTCAGGTAAAATAGCTAGGAACAAATAAAACTGGTCTCAGACATACATGTTGTGCCAGCTACAGGCTTGTCCTTCCCCTCCAGAAGTTCCCATAAGTGCTGTGATGCTTCTTGATACTGGTCAGTCAACCTGTGTGAGAAAAGCAGTCCGTTATGAATATACTTTATCCAAGAGATGATCAAAAAAGAAACTCCAATGAAAAAAGCCAATATTTTGTGAGAATAATGACTGTTCACTTTTGGGTGAACAAACCAATAAAGCAATTATTCACCCAAAGATTATCCTTTCATCATCATTTACTCACCCTCATGTTGTTTTTCCAAACACATAAGACTTTTGTCCATCTTCAAAACAAGTTTTTAATAAAACCCGACAGAATTCTGTCCCTCCATTGAAGTGTTAAAGCTGGTGGTGTGGGGACTTTACCATATGAATCAAGCTTGCTTGACACAGAAACAAACTTCATCAGTTCTTGCATGATGTGCGAGAACAAACCGCATTGAGTCTGACACTCCACGTACGTGCGCTAATCTATATCTATACATTAATAAACACCTAAACGAAACCAGTTCACATAAAGTAATCACATCTCTTCATAAGACTAGGATTAAACTGCTCGATTCATATGGATTTCTTTTATAAATGGCTTTATGAACTTATTTTCAAAATGGTGAAATCTGGACTTTCAACATAGGGATAGAAATCTTTCATGTTTCATAGACAAACGAAAGTCTTTTGAGTTTGCAACGACATGAGGATGAGCAATTGATGACAATCTGTCCCTTTAAGCCAGTGTTTCTCAAATCCAGTCCTCGGGACCCAACCCCACAAGAATATTTTAAGATTTCTTCCTATTAAACACCTACAGCAGCTGAGGAGTACAATATGGTGTTTTAATTAGGGAGACATCTAAAATATTCTGGTGGGTTGGTCCGGGTTGCCTAGAGTTGAGAGAAACTTTTAAATCTTGCTGGACACACATTACAATTACCATTACAAAGACGCTGGCAAACTAGCAATGCTCCATGCAATGTCTAAAATTAGTGGTGCAACGGATCATCATTGATCCGTGATCCGTTCGGATCAATATCTTCGGTTCGGCACTCACGTGATCCGCGGATTGATTGATGAAAAAAAAGTTGTGCGCATGTTCAGTCCACACACAGCGTGGTCATGGCGAGCGTTATGAACCGCAGAGAGCGTGACGCCTCATTCGCGCCGCAAAACCTCCAGACGTGCGTAAACGCGTCTTTACATTGACTTCACATTGAAATCACTCGCGCCAGACGCTCTATTCGCGTTTGGTGTGAACGCAGCATGGGTGACGGCGAGAGAGAGAGAGAAAGAGTGCCTGCGAGTGCGAGCGAGCAAGGTAATACGTTGTCAAATATGTTTAAACTTAAATGAACTACACAAGTAGTTATGTCTCGTATTAATTTGTCCTGTTATTGACATAGGCCTAATGCGCGTCATTGACAAAATGCGCAACCAGATGTTCGAATAATTCGAATATGTGTTTTTTAGAGGGAATATTCGAACGTCATTTTTGAGCAATTTTGACAGCCCTATATGACAGTGGAAACACAAAGCATTGGTCCATGTTTAAAGGAAGGAGATGCCTTTTTATGTTGCACTTTAAGTTGTTTTTCATTAATTATGTTAAAAAGAAGATATTATGCCTTGTGCACTTTAAGTTGATTTTATATATTTTAATTTAACAATTTAAAAGTGTTAATTAAAAAATTAAATAAAATTTTGCTGATCCGAAAAATGATCCGATCCGTGACTCTGATCCGAGAAACGATCCGAACCGTGAGTTTTTTGATCCGTTGCACCCCTATCTAAAATGTGTTTCACGATGCATCTAAAACTCTCAATTCAAGGAAACACCAAGACTTTGTTTGCAGCATAGTTTTCATTGGTGGATTCTAGATTGAATTGACAGTCTATGACAGTCACCTGATGTTTTGGTCACGCTCGGGCCCCACAAGCTTGTAAAACTCATCCAGGGAAGTAAGGTCACTCTCAGTAAGCAGTGAAGGTCCTCCGGCTCCTTGCAGAAGCTCTTGTCGCACGCTTTCATCCCCGAGTCGATCAAGGAGGAACTGCAGCTCCAGAACCCGTTTCAGCCTTTTGTGTTCCACATCTTCACGCTGGAGCTGCTCGCGACGTGCCGCTTTCTTAACAGTCTTCTGGATCTATCCAAAGCAATGGAGCATGAGACATTCTCACCGATTCATATAAACCAGGGGTGTTCAATCCTGCTCCTGGAGGGTCATCACCCGGCAGAGTTTAGCTCCGACCCTAAACTAAACACACCTGATCCAGCTAATCAAGGTCTTGGTGTGTTGAGGCAAGTCGGAGCTAAACTTTGCAGGACAGTGGCCCTCCAGGACTAAGTTTGGATACCCCTGATATAAACCTTCCAGTTAAGGATGCACTGATACCATTAGCAGTATTGGGCCTGATATGTACTCGTACTCATTAAAATGCTCCGATATCAACAACCGATACAACGTAGCGTGTACAGTACAGTGCTTGTGTCCAGAAGGATGTCTATGAAGTAAATGTATCTAATTAACAGAATATTAAACAAATTAAATATTCATGCACGAGCCGATAGGCGAAACACACGGAGTGTATTGAGCACACAGCAGCACTAGCTTGTCGATTGCATTGCTAGAAAGTTTGTAGTTCGGTCGGATAAGGCGATAGCAAAGAAAGTAAAACGAAGAGCATACTAACGCTAACTGACGAGAGAGAGAGAGAGAGAGAGAGAGAGAGAGAGAGAGAGAGAGAGAGAGAGAGAGAGAGAGAGAGAGAGAGAGAGAGAGAGAGAGAGACTGTTGCATGCTCTTATTTGCTGATCATTCACTCTGCACACATGCGCCATTTGAATTAAAACTAAGTCGAATATGTATGTAACATGAACTGTTAGATGATTTACGTATAAGTGGCTCCTTACATTATTACAGGAAGGCAGTACAGTAATCACATGTCAATATTTCAATAAGTTTTCTGTGTGCAAATATCTGTGAGCAATAATATTAACAGTGAAAGTAACAGTATCTCCTACAATACATTTTAACAGGCACAATTAGGCATGAAAATAACTAAAGGAAATTTCTATTTGCTAAGCCAACTAATTTAATTCATATTCTTTTGGTTTCTCTGGCCAATATTTTTAAAAATGCAATGAAAATACAGGTATCAGCAAGTACTAAAAAAAACAAAGTATCAGTAACTGACTCGTTCTGAAAAAAGTGGTATCAGTGCATCCCTCATTCCAGTGAATAAACTGTGGTACCTCAGAATATGAAGAGAGCAAATTCAATTTTCATGTACTCACTTCTTGACCCAATGCCAAAAAGCTCTTCTGCAGCTCCCGTGCAAACTCAAGGTTATGGATTACCTCCTGGTACTTAGAAAGGGCTTCCTAAATTGATTAAGAAAAAGAACAGATTTGAGGAAATCTGAAAACCAACTGATGGGACAACAAAACATGCTTGCCTTGTTTACTTACCAGCTGGTCCTGGTTGAGACGTTCCCCTTTGCTGTTCCTGGCCTGATAATCATCAAGTTTGCTCTGCAAGACAAGTGAAAAGAAATTATAATAACACAATATAATTCACAAAATGACTGAATTGGTCATCACAAGAACACGACCGAGATAAACCATTTGATCAGGTCAGTCAAAAGGAGAACAGAGGTTTGTATATACTACCATTCAAAGTTTAGGGTCTGAAAGATATTTTGGCCTGGTTTCACAGACAGGGCTTAGATTAAGCCAGGAGTGTGTAGGAGTTTTTTTCTTTTATGAACATAAAAAAAAAAAAAACTTTACTGTTTTTGATCAATTTAATGCATCCTTGCAGAATAAAAGTTAATTTATAAAAAAATTAAATAAATTAGGAGCCCCAAACTTTTGAACAGTTGTGCACATACCATTTTTGCAATCACAATTATGAAATTTTCCATTTAACATGGATCAAGACAGGGGACTTTACTCCACAAAGCTGCAGCATGTGGTCGAGTTACGAGGAGATTAGCCCATTTCACCGGGTCCATGGGAGCGGTCAAGTTCACAAGTCCACAAATGCGCAATGTCAGAATCAGAACGGACAAATCACAACATCACAATATTTGGAATTAATTACTAAAATTACTAAAAAGCAATGACAGTCACAATTCACTTTAAGGCATGATGACAGTCACGAGTTTTGTTTTCCATAAAGGCCCACTGAAGTGCCTTGAAACGCGCAGCATTATTCAATGTGTTGACGTCATATCCGCTGAAACAGGAGGACAGTGCAGGACATTTCAAGCACCTCCTCCCTTTTTTTTAAATAGCAAATAGCGTTTTGTTTACATTACAACTCGGCCAGGGCTGTTGAGTTCAGTAAAGCTGCAGTTTCCTTCTAATCTCGAACTGTTCTCCTCCATATCGCATTCTGTGTAGAATTCAAATGGGTTTGGTACGTTTTGTGGTCTGAGCAGACTCACGTGTATGATCCGCTCTGTGCTATCGTGTCTCTGGACCGGAGCAGACTGTTGTTTGCATGACACTAACATGAAACCAGACTTCATTCTCCCCAATGAAAAAAATCATACCCTATCTAGTGCACTATGTACCATTCACCATGTAGAAAATAGTAATTGTGTGAACAAATGACCGATTTCGGCCGCAGCTTCAGCATCCATTTATAATGTAGGGGGCGGGACGCTTTTAGATTCTAGAGAGCATTTGATTGGACAGAAAATCTGATGAGAAGCTGAAGTGCAGAGTGATGTCATCAAAACCATTTAGGCTATTGATATTGGCGGAAGTTTTGAATGCTTATATCTTCTAAATGCGAATTGTGTCATGGTTTTAGAGCACGTTAGCTTATAGTAACAGTAAGGCAAACATATTCACATTAAAAGACACAAAAAAAAAAAACTTGCATTATGATTTCATGGGGACTTTAACATCTACTTTTGTGTTCCACTGAACAGGTTTGAAACAACATGAGGGTAAGTAAATTACATTTTCCCTCATTAACTAAACATCCCTTTCTATATAAGCAATAAGCTAACAAGTAAAGCAATATGCTGCACTGTCTCCCCGTTAAAAAAGTCTCTCCTGCGAAGCTCAGAAACCCGCAGGATCCAAAGGCGCTTACCGCATGTCCTGAGGACACACCTGTCTGTGTGACCCACTAATCTTCACAAACCCACGCCAACACAAACCTGAGACCATCCAAAACATCAACAACTTCACATGCGCCGACGATTTCCCCTTTTTTTTTTTGCACGCCGAACCCGTTTTAGGACGCCATGTTAGCTTTATCTCCATGTGCGTGCGAAACGCAGTGATCAGAACAACTGACAAAACCTGCAGGAAATAACTTTGCGTTGTATCACGGATTATATAGACAATGTAAACAAGTAATCATGTACATAACGTTTGTCGAGAGAACTGCAATAACGTTTGAGTGGCTAGCATGTGCTAAAACTACGAACACTAGCCGGTTAGCATCTGTGCTCGACGATACAAAGAACAGTGGAAGGGGCAACATCTTATAAACTTACCTTTACATTTAAGATATTGGTTCACACGAACGGTTTTAAACGCATACAAGTCAGTTAGCGTAATGCTTTCATAAACGTTCAATGGGCCTGGTTAACCGCGTTAGAGAAGGTTCTCTGTGGTTTAAACGGTTCATAATACATTATTGACATTGAAATACAACATATGAAAACCGAAACCCATTTATTGTCATTTAAGTTAGTAATAGTTCACACCATTGATGTATCATGCGTTTTATTAAGCATCCAATAATTGATATATATATATATATATATATAGCCTATGGGTATATGCTTGGGTGTACATGTCACAGACTTGTAAGGTAAACTGGTACCTTTTTCTTCTCCATATTGCGCACTTTCTTTTCGAGAACCACCAGCACCTGCTTCATGGCCTCGGACTGGGTTCCAGTCAGCTGGTTGCTGGCTGTGATTTGGTTCATTGTTCCGGGAGCGGATCCCAAGTCTGGGCTGGCAGACTTCACAGTCCTGGTGCCATTTGTTGCCGAGGGCATCTAATCATGGATAAAGGACAGGTTTCAAATTCTGAACAAACCAATAACAAAGCGGAAATTAAACTAAAATGCTGAAAACAGCCGTTTTGAATGGCAATGAGAGGATCATAATTCAAAGCAGAACATGTGTGATCGACGATCGTTTAATTTTCGATCATATCACATATCGCTCTTTTGATCAGACTGACCAAATTGTGATACCAAGTGTTAGACAGTAACACAATCATATATATTTAGGTATTCATATATTCAATTTATCCTCATAATTCCATTAGATAACGAAAATACAGAGATTTTTCAGCTGGTCATGACAGGGCAGTAGGATTAATAAAATCCTATCTAAATACCTTATATGTTTGTTTTTTATATAATAAATCAAGCTCGTTAAATGTAAACATAGAAGTAGACTGCTAAATTCCAACACATTGTCATAGCAACCCATTGTCCGCATTTCACACAGAAACTGTCCAACGGATCATCACAGATTGTATATAACGTCGTTCACGTCAGTGATTTAAGTCCATATATGTTCTCACCTTTATGCGCAATATGTCCACAAGGGAATAAAACAATAGTATGGAGTCAAATAAGCCGAAGCGTTGATTGTGTTGCTTTTATTTTCTCCTCTAATTTACTATGGGATCCGCCCCGCCGGCCTCACCGACAACTGAGAGCGACTGAAAGGCGAGGAAAAGGTTTATAATGAGGAAGGGCCCCGTTTAGAGGCGACCGCGATTTTGCCTGTAGCCAATTTACGTTTATATGCAGCTTAACATACCGATTACAGCGAGTAATCAATATACAACAACAACAAAATAAAGATGATTTATGGCACGTATAAGTAAGAGTCGCGAAATGGTAGAAAATACTAATAATTTATTCAGTTCAAAAGCAGGCACGCGCTGACCTCCTCAAATGGATTTGTCACTGAACGCGTGTGAAAACGAACTGCCTGACTTTATAAAAAAATAAAATAAAAGGAGAATAAAATAGATTGTTAAAAATGTGAAATAGTTTTATTTTGTTGTGGGGCTGTGTTTTATTTTATTTCGCTGATAAATAACAAGTATTTCTAACATCATGCTAAATCATCACCCCTTGGCTTCCGCAACTCTTTACTCGGTTACTGGGTTTAATCTCTTAAAATAACCAAAACAAACTCTACGTTACATCATTAGAAGAGCACATTTAAAGGGATAGTTCAAAAATGAAAATTCTGTCTTCATAACTCACCCTGAAGTTGTTCCAAACATGTATGAATTTCTTTCTCTGCAGAACCCAAAAGAAGGTATTTTTGAAAAATATTGGTAACCAGACAGTTGATGGACCCCATTGACTTCCATAGAATGGGAAAAAAATACTATGGAAGTCAATGGGGACCAATAACTGTTTGGTTACCGACATTTTTTTAAATAACTTCTTTTGTGTTCAGCAGAAGAAATGCAATCATACAGGTTTGGAACAACTTGAGGGTGAGTAGCTAAATTATGACAGAATTTTATTTTTTTTGAATTAACTGTCTCTTTAAACGACCAAAACCAATTCTGTTAAATCATTAGAACACGTTTAATTATTGTAAATCAAACGATCGGTCAGCAGATGGCACCAGATATATTCAGGTAAATGCAGTCACTCAAACTCGAAATTTCTTTTCAGCCACCATCTAAACAGAAAGACCAAACATGCAAAAAAAAATAAAATCAGGAGGTAAATGCAATAAATGATTTAAGAAAAATGAATCAGGGCATTAACATTTAATCATTCACATTTTCTCATTTATTTGTATTGGGTTAAGCATATAATTGCATAGTAAGGCTATTGATTCATGCAAAATATCTTTCCAAGCTTTAGAAGCATTTTTATTCCTTACAAGAATGGTTACAAATGGCTTTACACGAAATTCATATTGCAGAACTACGTATGTTTTCATCTGCCTTTTCCCAGTGCAATTTATTTAATAATTTGTAAGCCATCTTCGGTTTCTTTCTGTAAAACTTCTGCTTTCTGTTGCAAACTAAATCAATGTGAATGCAGTGGCATGAGGTTTTGTTTGGCAAATACAGGAAGCAGTTAACATGGTTGCTCTGCTCTTTGATAGCGCTGTTCTATTGAAAGGGTGTTTTCTTTCAGGAATAATACTGATTAGAGGAAGATCTCATGGGAGAATGAAGCTCCCTTTCAACGAGTGACTCATATCCGTTCTCTGTTGTGTTTAGTAACAGCAGCGGCAGTCCTCAACTTAAACATTTAAAGTCCTTTAATATCTCTTTCAATGTGGGCATCTCCTTTGATCACCGATCATCCTAAGTTTACAACAAGTAGAACTAATCACCAACTTGTAGTCACAGTCCAAATAAGAGTGTTCACACACAAGCTTCTCAAAAACAAGCCAACAATAGTTAAAGCTGAGATTGGACAGGAAGCAGTAGCCTGGCTATTGCTGTTCCAGAGTATACGCTATCAGAGAGTCAACAACACATCCAGGCTCTCTCCGTACAGGAAATACGCCGCATGTGATTACTCAGCCTGTGATGGATCATGTTCCCAGAATTCCAAAGGCAGCCTGGACTCTAATTAAAACAGAGCATGTCAAACACATACAGTAAGAGTTTTTTGTTACTGAGACAAGGCATAACATGGGAAGAATCAGTCAGTCCAATGGCATTTCCTATTAGGGCTGGACTTAAATAAATCAGTCAACTCTTTACAGGCACAAAGCACTTGGACTCTAAGAGGCTGATCTCTAATATTCTCAATTCTGGTTGATCATTATGAAGATTCTGTTGCTGGTTCCTAAAATTATCATCAATAGTTATTTGTGACCCTGGATCACAAAACCATGCAGTCATAAGTCGGACTGGTATTTGTGGCAATAGCCAACAATACATTGTATGGGTCAAAATGATCTATTTTACTTTTATGCCAAAAATCATTAGGATATTAAGTAAAGATCATGTTCCATGAAGATATTTTATAAATTTCCTACCGTAAATATATAAAACATTTATTTTTGTGAGTGAATGAAGCACAATCGCCAACATAAATGGACAACTTTAAAGGAGATTTTCTCAATGTTTACACTGTAAAAAAAGAATTACATCCGCAAGTCAAAAATTTCTAGTGACTGGTCACATCTAAATTTTTCAATTAGTCTGACGTATTATTTCTCATTGAGCCAATGTTAACAGACTATTTCAACAAGAATTACACTAGGGCCAATTAAAAAATTTAGATGTGACCAGTCACTAGAAAATTCTGACTTGGAAAGGTTAGAAATTTTTTACAGTGTAGATTTTTTTGCACCCTCAGATTCCAGATTTCAAATAGTTGTATCTCGGCCAAATATTGTCCTATCCTAACAAACCACACATCAATGGAAAGCTTATTTATTCAGCTTCCGTGTGATGTAGAAATCTCAATTTCAAAAAATTGACCCATGTGACTGGTTTTGTGATCCAGGGTCACATTTATCAATACTAACACTATAGCTACATTATTTCAACACTGTCACAGGAGGTTTGGAATTCATGTCAACATTTTAATAGATGACTAAGTGAATTCTGGTAACCCTCAGTGTGATTATTTGTAATAAAAGCAGATATTTCCTTGAAAAATGGAATAATCCATGATGAAATATCTTTTTCAAAACATGTCTTGTGCAACAACAAACTTTTGGGTTGAATGTTACAGGGACAAATCAAATCGAATGGTTGATATTCATTTGAAAAAAAATCATTTGTTTTTATTTCGACTGTTTTCTTCTCAGTCTTTTAATAAAACTTTAAATAAATCCAGGTTCAAAATACCACTGTTGGAGGCCACTAGGGTGTTAATGTCCCCTAATATTCAGGTTGCTAATCATAATCAGTTTGACATTTCTGTGGTCGATTCCTAATTTACTCCCAAACCTAAATATGTGGTTACAGTCTTGCAAAGTGTCTATTCGTAACATTATTTCAATACTGCACAACTGATAACATATCTACCAGATGCCATTATTAGCCATGTTGACATGTTCACTTCATCCCTAACCATTTTTGAAGGAAACCTACCCTGAGTTAAGAAAGCTTTTCCTGCCAAGTAGATGAGTTGACAGTCAGTGGTTTCCGAGGCGCTGTCTCAAAACCCCTTCCCCTATCAGGGGGGCCATCTGGAGTTATCCAACCAATCAGGGTCCAGCAGGGTGATCAAGTGAAACGAGTCATGGCTCATACACCCCTGCCATGCTTCATCTGTGCTCATTTCCTCTACATCCTCTGGGTTTGCTGTGTCCAATCCACAGGAAACTGTGGACGCCTTAAACACAATGTTTAACAGTTATTAAAAAAAAATAAAAAAACGAAAACTGTCATTTTAGTAAATGTTTCAAATATGGAAACATCTGCATTCTTGGTTAATGTGTTTCCCTATAAATTGTATAGTAACTATAATTATAATATAATGATATAGGCTAAGTAAGAAAAAAATGTAGGCTATATAGATATATATATGTGTGTGTGTGTGTGTGTGTGTACAATCTTAATATAAGGTTATTTATTTGCATATGGCTCCATGCAGCGCAGAACATAAGTTTCTTTATAGTGGAAAAAGATTTCTTAGACTTTTAAATGTTGTTCAGAATAAGAAAAAAAAAAGGTTTCTAAGAACTGATCATTGAAACTTTGGGGAACCTAAAATCATTTTTCACTGTGAAAAAAAAAAAACCTTTTTGGAAACTATATGTACAACATTTTTTTTTACATTGAACTTAAATGTGTAATGAACAAAAACTCATGAAAAAAAAGAGTTTGGACACTCAAATAAGTATTGTCTCCCACAATATTGTTACATATGATAAGATGAAATGAAGTTTGCTTAAGTTGTAAGTCAGAAGAGTAAAATCATAGCTAAAGGGCGATCACTGACCTCTCTTCAGGGCTGAACTGGCACATCTTTTGGCTGAGCTGCTGCCACTAATCACTGATGTTGTCTGGGACCCGTTCAGTGTCCCCCAACAGTGTTGTGCGGGGTGTTTTATCTCGTGGCCCAGTCCCACCGCTGACACTGCCCGAGCAGCTCTGGCAGGAGATAAGAGGAGTTTACCCCAACGACATCCAGCAGAGATGAGCCTGAGCCTGAGATACATCAGGAGTAAACGCTTCATGCCAATTACAGATGAACGTGTTTTCATACGATTATGACTTTATCAAGGTTGACATTGTGTAAATGTATTAATGAAAGTCAATTATTGTATTGGCTCGTATATTTTGCCTGCAAAAAATATTTTAAAGATTTGCTAAATTATTGGAAGCAATTTATTTTACAGTTCTGCTTCCCATGTACATATGTAGCCTACTTATTATTACAATAACTGGGTATAACCCTGAACATACTGCTAAACCTAACTTTAACCCATGCAGTTACATTATATTACCCAGTACTTTCTTAGGTAACACTGTAATTACTGTAAAATAAAGTGCAAACAAATTATTTTTTAATATGCTTTTCAGCTATAAAATAAATCAGTTACAATTGTAAACATATTTAAACAATCATGAAACAATTAAACAGCAAACACGTAAAAACATATGTAGAATATATGTAGAAAATATACAATAAATAAATGTAGAGGAGTAAATGTAGAGTTAAATAAATGTCTTTAACATTTGAAACATAACTCTCAAGCTTGAATGTGTGCTAATTATGGTAATATTAGATTATAATATAATAATTGAATTGAGCTCTGATCTTTTTAAACCAACATTGTTTACATCTGACTTGCATTTAATTATTGACGTGCAACCTTGTGACAACTAGCCCCGGATTCCCTTTATTAGCTAATTATGTTGCAGCTGTGTCCTTGGCATTTGGTCAACATTATCGCTCTGATGTTAATTATATAGAGATGTGTTTCCAGCTGAGCTGTTCCCAAATCTCTTAATTGTTTCGATCCCAGGTAGCCTGTGTTTGACGATGAGGAGTCTGCCTGTTTGAGCTCGTGACCCCTCCAGTCACGAGTCGGCGGGTTTATAATTGACTAGCGCATGTTGGAGCGCTATTTCCTCTCATTGTCGTGCCGTCGTGAGCAGGAAGTCGGAAAAGAAAGCAGAAACTGAGGGGGCAGGGCCATTTAAAAATACCTGCTCCTCTACAATAACGGGACCACAGACAGACAGCAGTCTTATGGGACAGCGCTGAGGACTTGCCGCGCAGAGGAGACACGCTTGACGTAAACGCGGTATTTATCACGCAGTTGCACTGGAGGAATTAACGCGTTTGAGGGACGTCTGCTTGTGACCACGGATTATTCTGAAACAACATACAGTATGATGATTGAATGCTTGGAGACTGGACTCTGATGTACAGCAGAAGAAGCTAGATTGGGTGCACGTAGGCTACATAATGTGTGTCGATCTGTAGTGCACTCAGAAGGCAGCAAGCAGGTGCATCTCTGAAGCGTTCATTCAGCACCGCAGACTGCGAGTGTGCGTGGGACATATTTGAGTGGAAAGCGCGCATATATTAAATGAACTGAATTATTCCTGAACCATATTTAATATGGCATCTACAATTGAACGGAAAACACTGGATGCTAATGAGTAAGTACGAAATTAATCTTATTGTTTAGGTTTCCATATATCATTAATTAGTTTGATTGTATGATATATATATATATATATATATAAACAATTAGACTACTAAATTAAGCGCACTACATTAGGGTAACATGGGGGAAGATGCCCCCCTTATAACATTACGATATAAGTTTAGCATGTGTAGGATGATGATGCATCAGCCAATGTGGTGTTATATGAAATAAATAGACACATTTGATAATATAGTTGTTATAGAACAAAATGTAAAATTATTCAAAGAGGCCCTGGGGTAAGAGAAGAAGCTCCCCTGGCTAAACTTTTACAGAATGTATAAATTACTTCTGATATACATTTTAACTATTCTAATTAAAATAAAATAAACCATAACTAACAATTTAATTTGGCCAATTTAGTTAATAACCAAGGTCAAAGCAGAATCTCAGTGTAAGATATTCATCTGAAAGGTAAAATTATTCTGTGACTTGTGCATTTGAATATTTACATATTTAATTACCCATATTTTAATTGGAGATGTGTCATCATAGCAACACTGTAAAATGCAAATTGAATGATTTCCCTCAACTAACCTATAGATTTGAATGAAAGCAGATGTCTGAAATGTACATAGTTCTTCATGAAAATATTTAATAATAACCCCATTACAATAAATATTACATTTAAAAATAATGACACTAACAACACGCCACTTGGGGCCTTCAATGACAAATCTGGGTGGCTCATCTTACCCCAAGGGTCAAATTTGATATTTTTTACTTCAAAACTAAATAAATAAAATAACTTTGACTCCACAAATCTAAAAACATCAATGTGTCCACAAATCCCTCATTAACAGACACAAAAACTTTGATATTTAACATAATAGTGTCATAGATCACTATTTTCCAGAGATACAAAATTAGATCAGTTAACCTCAACTGATTCAGCCTACTAAATCTCACAAATATTCAGATGAAATGGCAAAATTAAAATAGTGTAGTCATTCATCAAAAGTGCTGAGATGAGATCTTGTGTCATCTATGGTCAAAATAAAAACAAATTAAGGTGGGTGGCTCATCTTACCCCGACTTACCCTATTTGTTATTATGCGGACTGTAAATAGACACAGCACAATTTTGTGTGTGTGGCCTAGTAAACCCTACATTATGGGGACAGAATGTCCCAAAAAAGATGGCAATATTCAAAAATCCTTGTCCTTGTGGGTAAATGTTTTAGTCCTCATTAGGAAAACAGCTTATAAATCATAGGCTACTAAGTGAAGTTTTTTGAAAATGTAAAAATGCAGAAAGTGTTCTGTGATCTACAGCATATTCAGTTTGTACAGTATAAAAATCATTGTCTATGGAAAGTCCCCATAAAACATGAAAACACGTGTGGGTGTGTTTACATATTTTAATGATTTAAATCTTAATAATAGGCCTACATTTATGTCCTTTAAATATCATAAGCTACCAAATATGGCACTCATATCTGTATCATGAAGTGTTTTACTTGCTTCCTTTAATAAAGCTTTGACAGACACAGACGTCATCATCAAACGCCCCTGGTCATGTGACTAGTAAAAATGTTTGCACATTTTTCTGTAAAAAGTCTGCACTTTTGCTTATGCATGATAATTCTGTATAAAATACATCAGGAATTAATTTGAAACATTTAGTCACAAATGTTAACCAGGGGTAATGTGGGCTAATTTAAGTGTGCAGTGACCCAAAGCACCACATTTGCCTGCTGCGCTAAACACTTTTCTCCCTTGGGATCACGTGTCCGTGGTTACAGCTTAGGCAAACGGATATTTATAAAACAAAATGTAGGTACATCTAAAATTGAAAAAAAAGTAGAGCATATGCTTGCCATTTTTATCTGTATAGAACACACATAACTAACCGGTATGTTTTTGTAGTGTTTTCAAAAAAAGTAGTCTACACACTAGTGACATCTGGTGTTCATAATGGTGCATCGCATGTTTGATCCACAGGGAACCCGTGGATGAGGTGCTTCAGATGCCGCCGTCTCTGCTGACCTGTGGCGGCTGTCAGCAAAGCATCGGGGACCGGTTCTTCCTCAAGGCCATCGAGCAGTACTGGCACGAAGACTGCCTGAGCTGTGACCTCTGCGGCTGCCGCTTAGGGGAGGTGGGCCGCAGGCTTTACTACAAACTTGGCAGGAAGCTGTGTAGGAGAGACTACCTCAGGTAAGACGTGCAATGAGCATTTGAAGTCGGCAATGAAGTTGCGATATTTTCTTTCCTATTGTGACATGTATCAGGCTTCTCAAACAAGAAACAATCGATTGCATGATTGTGGTTTGCTGTTGGTTGATTTCATATGTGTGACTGGTTGCCCCGCCCTCACGCCAGTAAACACGTCATCAGAGAAGAGATGTTGTTGTAAGGAGGGGAAGTTATGTGGGCACATTCATTTGAAAATAATAGTGATGTGCACTTTATAACAAATACTGCAGTATTCCATAAAAAAACATTGTTCAGTTAAATTTCATAGCGATTGAAAGACATTATCAGCAAATCATAATTTACATGTAGCCTAATAAGTAAATAAATAAACATGAATTACACGCATATGTCTGTATTCCCTGGTGATAAAATGAATGTTCTTGTGAAGCATAAGTACTTAAAGGGATAGTTCACCCAAAAAATGAAAATTCTGTCATTTACTCATCCTCAAGATGTTACAAACCCGTATGAGTTCCTTTCTTCTGCTGAATACAAAAGACGATATTTTGAGGAATATGGGTAACCAAACAGTTGATGGACCCCATTGACTTCCATAATAGGGAAACATAAGTTTTATGATCGCTTTATGAATGCATGAAGCGTCAAAGGACAGAAAGCTCTCAAATTTCATCAAAAAGATCTTCATTTGTGTTCCGAAGATGAGCAAACATGGTTTGGAACGACATGAAGCTGAATAATTAATGACAGAATTTTTTTTATTTTTTTTGAGTGAACTAACCTTTTAATGTCAAGTTTTGGCTTACAACAAGGGTTGGGGCTGCAACACCATTCATATTCACCTATAATTTCCCAACTTATGGTAGGGTTAGGTTTAGGGATAGGGATAGGACTGTGCTTTTGGACAGGAATGTTGTTTCAGGATGAACAAAAGATGTTGTTCCAGAAACATGTTTTACTTGGCAAAATCACATTGATGGTGGAACTTTCGTGAATGTTGAAAAATGTGTGCAAAACAATCCCTCGCCCTGTTCAGGCCCTGTTATACACAAACAATTACTTTAATTTAACATGAATAGTTGGTACGTGACTACCTACTACCTTTCAAGTGTGTGAACAAGTATGTTTTCTTCTCTGCAGACTGTTTGGTCAGGACGGGCTCTGTGCTTCCTGTGAAAAGAGGATCCGGGCCTTTGAAATGACCATGCGTGTCCGTGACAAAGTCTATCACCTGGAATGCTTCAAATGCGCTGCCTGTCAGAAACACTTCTGCGTGGGAGATCGCTACTTGCTCATCAATTCGGACATTGTGTGTGAGCAGGACATTTTTGAGTGGACCAAACTTAATGGCAGCATGGTATAGTGTTCTGCTCAAATCATTAACAAAATGTAACATCTTGTCAACATTTGCAACAAACCCTTTACTTAAAAACTAGAAGGAAAAAGAAGGTGACTTATCTTTCTGGCTCCAGAAGCCACCCTTCATGTATATCATCTCTGTGTTTTTTTGTTTTTTTTTACTTGAGATAAATAACCACCAGCAACATAAACTTGTTTTTCTATTAGTGTATTTTTTAAAAACAGCATAAATACAGTTTTTAATGTTAATTGCAATAAAAGCTGATTCCCTTTGCTACTTTCACAGAAAGTTAAGATATGAATTATAGTGTTATTTGTAACACAACTGCCATAAAATGTGAAGACATCTTTCTTAGAGCCTGAATAAACAAAATTACTCATACTCTTGGATTTTTTTCCCCTTCAACCAAACGGATGTGAATCAGAATGGAACGACTGACTCTGTATTCACACTCACTTACCAATAACAACACATTAAAAGACCGCAATAAGTAATAAATTATAAAATACACACTACATGCAATACATTTTTAATATTTTAATGAATTGCTGCATGTATACTAGTGTTTGGTGTCTGTAGATTTTATTTCTTATTTTTTTATGATTTTGAAAGAATTAACGCTCACCAAGTCTGCATTTATTTAATCAAAAATACAGTAAAAACAGTAATATAGTGCAATATTATTACAATTTCATATAATGGTTCTCTATTTGAATTTAAGTAATTTATTCCTGTGATGCAAAGCAGAATTTTCTGCATCATCACATCTTTAGTGTCTCATGATCCTTTATCCATAATCATTCAAATATGCTGATTTAGTGCTAGAGAAACTATTATTATTATTATCAATGTTGAAAACAGTTAATATTTTTGTAGAAACTATGATACTTGTTTCGGGATGATTTGGTCAAAAGAAAAGTATTTATTTGAAATACAATTTTAATGTAAAATCTTTTACGGTCACATCTGATCAATTGAATGCATCATTGCTAAATAAAAATATTAATTTCCTTCAAAATAAATCTTGCAGACCCCAAACTTTTGAACCAGTTATTTTTGACATTATTTATTGTTTTATTTTATTTTTTTTACTAACTTTCTGGACTTTAAATTATGCATTTATGAAATGCATTTATCCCTGCTTAATTCTAGTGGTAAGTGGTAAATCCATGGGGGGAAAAAATGAGTCTGGGTAATCTCCAAAGCACATTTTCATGGTTCAAAACACTTTAAAGTGCGCTCCCGCCCCTTCCAAGCAAGCCATTGCCTTCGTCAGAGCTGGAGAGCAGCCAAGACCAGCTGCAAAAACATCTGCAGGCATCCTGGCCACTGCGTGGGACTGGCAGCTGTTGGTGAACTTGGAGCGGCAACTCAAGTTCCCCAACCACGTTGTGACCACCACCTTAAGACCAGATGTCGTTCTCTTGTCTGAGTTCACCAAACAAGTGGTTCGGTTGGCGCTTACAGTCCCTTGGGAAGACCGCCTGGAAGAGGCCTTTGAGAGGAAGCTCGCCAAGTACGAGGGACTGGTCAGCGAGTGTCGACAAGCCGGATGAAGAGCACGGTGTCTCCCGATAGAGGATGCAGGGGCTTTGTAGCCCGATCCCTGTCCAGAGCCTTCAGTCTGTTAGGCATTGATGGAGTGAGGAGTAGAAGAGCCATCCGCAATGCCACTGAAGCGGCAGAGAAAGCCTCAAGATGGTTATGGCTCAAGAGAGGAGATCCATGGTGGCAGGGTAGCTAGATTTGCCATCTGGACACAAGCTGGGGTCTGATCAGCCACAGCTGGGTCGCCTGGATGAGGGTGTATGATGCTGAATGACCCGAAACACCCAATGATTCCAGGAACATCACTGAAGGTATGTCCAGTAGCATTAGTAGATGTATTTGCACAGCCAAAGGATAATTTCTATATTTATATAATATATATATGGCTAATTCAAATGTATATTCAAATGTAAACAGTTCATAAAAATATTCACTCATACATGTCGGCAGGCAGACTAATTCAGGAGCAGTGCAAACATGACCGTTATTACCCTAAAAAGCTATTTATATACCTAATCTGTCCCCCTGAAAAAAAAACTTTTGTTTAGTAATTTAATGTAGGCTACTCAGGCCAATCCAGTCATGTTAGATAATATTTTTTATATCAATCCAGTTTAGTAAAATGCTCAGACTATGCAGTTCACTTAGTAAAACCACCAGTTCAAAGTGAGAAATGAGAACAACTGGTCAGATACTATCTAATCACATCAGCCACCTTTAGGTCTGGTGTTATAAAGAGAAGGTTCTCATTTACATACAGTCATGTAACAGTTTAAAAGACTTGAAGCAGTGACTAATCCACCATCAAACAACAACAACAAAACAAGCAACTGAGATCTCATATAATCTATGTAGGCCTATATTGCTTATTCTAATACCTTTCTGGAGGTCACAGGGTTCAGGAGACCTGTATGAGGGGGGAAAACGACCAGACTTCTCCAGGCAAAGGATCAAATGGAACTGAAAGCCAAAGGTTCAAAATGATGTGTTTTCAGCTTTAAAAGAGTTTCGATGCTGAGCTTTACCAGAAGCCAGTGTTGAGCCAGTCTTAACAGAGCATCAGTGAACCTGGCTGGGGTGATCAACAGACCACATCCACTCCACATGTAAGTAACAGAATTTTTTTTGTTAGTTGTAGCCTACCTCCTCTGCTATGTGCCTCCACTCATTCACAAATAAGAGTTAAACAGGCCACCATGCCACTGATGGAAGTTGTGAGAGAATCTATATGTATTGCAGCTGCTAGAAGTTGTGTTGTTCGGGAAGCTCTTGATCCTTGGCACTGGTGTTCTCGCTATAAACAGAGGGGGGCGACAAATATCCAAACAAATGGGCATTAACACAAAAAAGACAACGTGTAACCTATTGACATAACGTGAATGACATGTAGACTATGAATAACCTTTAGTTTTGTATCTGAGTTTACTAGAAATTACATAACCTTTGGTATAATGATTGAAGATGTAGGCCAACACATTTTTACCGATTTTTTTTTTAAGGGATTTTTTTTAAATTCTTAAATGTTAGTGCCTCAAGACAAAGTAAATGTTTTTTTCTATGTAAATCTACTGTAAATCATTGTTACTGTAAATCAAGAACCACTGAGGTTTGTTCTCGTGTGTCAAGCAGGTTCGGTTGAGCTTCTGTTTATGTTCGCTGCTCAAATGTCTAAATGTGAATAAAAGCCTAAATTAAATCTGTTTCATATAAAGTGTTCGAGTCTCTTCAGAATGTGGACTATACCGCTCAATTCATTTGGATTAGTTTTGACAGAATTTTCATTTTTGGGTGAACTATCCCTTTAAAGGGGCTATATTCAGAAAACATTTAACCCAGGGCGACAACTTATTGCTCGTGCTCGCGTAACACACAAGAGACCGTGATTCAAGGCCCCGATTCATTATCCTCATGGCGAAGTTCTTTTAGTTCAGTGCTTAATAGTTAAAAATGTTGGACATACCTTTGCAGCAATATAGGCTACTTTTTTTTAACGAACACGAACGTCCACGCTGCTGAGAGCGATGTTTAGATGAATATGTGCTGCATGTTTTCCTCAATAACACAAATACACAACAAAAATGACAGCGGTGAGAAAACAGCAGCTGATCATTGCGATGTGGATATGTTTGCACCAGCTCTACAATTCACTGGCATTTCGATCGATGAGGTAATTAAAATTACACTGTTATAATAGTTTGATTATAAAGTATAGCCTATAGGCCTATTTGAGACTATCTGGCTATATTGGGGACAATAGTTTGAATTAAACTAAATCCCTTATCTTTGCATTGACATTGCAGTACAGAATGGCTCTTTCGTCATCATCATGAACACTGTAGCCTATAAACAATTATTTCCATGTGTCATTGAACGAAAGAGAGGCTCTCGGGAGCGCGCATAAAGTCACATTTTGATTTTCCCGGCGAAACTGGGTCTATACAGGCTTTCATAGGAAGTCAGAGAGGGTCTTGTTTTTTAATTTTCGTTTCAATACATAAAAGCAATTCATACAGAAAATTCTTAGGCTACTACTGTACATAAGCCCCTTTAATTTAATCTTCATTTTATTTTTGTGTAGTTGTGCTATTTTCTTTTGTCCCTTTTGTTATTGAATTGTCATATTTTAATTCTGTTTTCAGCATTAAAACATGTCACATATTTGTTATTATTCATATAATAATTTATGTAGCCTACATTTATATTTATTATTTTAAAATATAGGCTACTTTTATGAATGATTTCAACATCTCTGTGTATCCTGCACTATTTAAAAAAAATATACAGTACATGGATATAGCCTAGCCCTAGATATTTACATTTAAAAGATGTATATAAACACTTTCTACATTTAATATTTTATTGTATTTCTTTTTTATTATTATTTTAATAGGCCTAGGTGCTTTCTGCCACACATTTAGTTTACTCGATATTTATCAGGGTGGATACATTTTATCCAAATAAAAGTATAAAAAGTCAATATATTTCCAACATTATGGCCCAGAAAATAAAATCGATATATTCAATACGTAGACTCATATTGTGACAACATGCCCCAATTGTTTCAGACATTGATATAGCCCTTGAGGGAACTTGTGAAAACTAACTCCGGTCTCTTATACTGTATCTTCACTGTTGTAAGATGTAAACCATGATCAAACTTATATTATTTTCTTTGACTATAACACAACAAAATAGTCTTCATTACTTTAAACCTCATCCACACATCCACAGTCTCTTTACATGAATCTACTGTATGAGAAATGATTAGCTGAGATGCTGATGCAGCTCTACTGTGGAACATAAATCTTCTTCCATTCCATCAGTGGCTTTTACACGTGTTTCTGGAGTTGTACGTTTTCCCGAAATGCTTCACATCTGTAAGTGTTTCTGGACTGACCCAACAACTGGAGCTTCTTCTGTAAGGCCCTGCCCAGGGCCTGATGGGGGAAGATTAGAGGTTTTAAAGGCCCACAGGAACATTTGAGCCACAGAATTCCTGTTGGACTTAACCTAAGAATTTGAATCTTGGGTGCATCATCTAAAAGGTTTACAATTTGTGTGATGGCAGATCAAAAAAATAATAACAATACAAGTAAAGACTGTTCCAATCTGACGAGGAACTTGAACCTAAAAGCATATCTGATCTCATACATGTGAGTGTGATGTGGATTTCCATAACATATAACATATTACAAAGCATGAATGTTCTTTTGACATTTCAAAACTGAGATCAAACCTCTAAAGGATCTATAAGATAGCATAAGGTTGCTCTGGTACTCTCTTTAAAAACCCACAAATCTGGAAATATAGAACATCCACATGTACATCTGCAGTTCATTATGATCTGATGCTTTGTTCAAAGGTGCTGTCATATCGTCTTTTGAAACTGCATATTGATGTGCACATTGTGCTCCATAGATTTGTTATTTGCAGCAGTTATTTTTGGCTGGCAACCTCTCGGGTATCATTTTTTTTACATGTGGATTAGGAAACAAAATAATTTTACGTGACTATGAAACAATTTGACAAAGCCTGTAATGACAGGGCAAATGTTCTGTGAGAAAACTGGCTCAGGAGGACAATAGAAGAATAAATGAAATAAACAGACGGGTGATAAAACATAACTAAACCAAAGCCCGTCCAAAAACAGGGAAGAAATGTTTTTCATTATCTAGTGAATTTTCTTCGATCTATTATTTATTCCATCTGCATCTTTCTCTCTAACTTTCTGACTCCACTTTATCTCCATAGTTCATTTCTGTGTGATAGCAGAATCTGCATGGACTGTGTTCTTCTGTGTTGTCTTCTATAAGCTGCCTTTTTGCACAATACGTAATTGTTTACAGAAACATGACTCTAAACTCTACAGCTTTCCCCCCCCCCCCCCCCACATCTATGATGATTTACAGTTAACAGACTAGCCCATAACATAAATCTAAACCAAGCGTTGAGAAGGATGTGCCATTTTCAGTGGTGGCTCCACATTGCAGTGGAAGAGTGAGATATAAGTGCTCCATTTTGCACTATATTTCAAATATTTAATTGATGCTTCAAAGGTTAAACATTTCATTATATATATATTACATTATCATATATGTGTGTATGTATGTACACTGATAAAAAATGATTTTGTGGTAAAGTAAATACTACAGAAAAAAACAATGTAATTTCCTTGAAAAAGTTAGTTCAGGCAAGAGCTAAAAAAAAATTAAGTAAATTCTATATTAGTACTCAATTCAAGCGTGTAGAAATGAAAGCGTAAATATCAACGTTATAAAATTAAGTAAAATTACTCAACTTTTCTGATACTGGTGTTCCCATCATGCACTGGGCCTTGAATAATTAATGAGGTTGATTTTTCACTGTTTTCAAACTGTATTTACACTGTTTCATCATTGCTTTTGTTGTTAGGATCAGTAACGTGCCATTTTGTGACATTTGGAGTTCATTTTCTACTCAAAATGACACATTCAAACACAAAAACGATCCATCAAATGTTACTGTCATTATGTATTGTCTACCAAGTATTGAGGTCTCTGCGTTCACATGATGCTTAACATCTGATGCTGTCTTACACAATATATATTGTATTATTATTTAAGTATTTTTAAGTAAAGCATATACTTAATTCAATATTGTATTGTTTGAGTGAAATGTATTGCAAAGGAATCTTCAACTAAATAAATATTACTCAACCTTTTACTAGCCAAGTTAAAATTACTTATTTTCTTTGTTACTTTCACTTAACTTAGTTAAGTAGAGTTTACTTAATTCCATATGTGAAATTGACTTAAAAAATATGCGTGTGAAATTGACTTAAAATATTTGTGCAAAAACTTGCCAAAGAAAAATTGAGTAAATTTTACTTATTGTTTTTTTCCAGTGTATGTATGTGTATATATATATATATATATATATATATATATATATATATATATATATATATATATATATATATATATATATATATATATATATATATAATTAATTAAAAAAAATGTACGGTAACACTTTACAATAAGGTCTCATTTGTTGATATTACTTAATGGATTAACCTAAACCCTTTTTTTTTACAGTATTTATTAGCCGTTGTTAATGTTAAACTGTCAAAAATAATTGTTGGTTTAACTTAAAAAAATAAGTAATCTGGTTGCTAATTAGTTACAGTTTTTTCATATCCCTTACACACAATTTCTGAAACTATGGCTCCATTTCTTGAAACTCTACACAGAAAACTGTGTTTAGAATTTTGCAAAAAGTTTGTTTTTCATTTGAAAACTGAGTGTAAAGTGTATAATGTGCTTGTAGTTTTGCAGACTTGGTCTGAATATTCGGTATATGAGTGAATGGTTTCACTGAGTGAGCCTCAAGTTCCACTTTTAGTGTCTAAGCAATTTGAAAAAACTGTAGTACAATGAAGGAGATTGGTTTAATCAACAGAAACTCAAAATAGTATTTTATCTGAACCATATTAATTATCTAAGTTGATTTGACAAAAGAAAATAAATTGTGATAAATCATGAAAATACATTTTTACAGTGTAGTTGATAAAACATTTTCATGTTAGTTCACAGTGAATTAACTAATGTTAACAGATACAACTTTTGATTTTATTTATACAACTTTTTACATTATAAAATATTAATCATTTTAGATTAAGAAGACTAAAATTTAAAACTTCAAAGTTTTGAACTGTGTGTGTGTGTGTGTGTGTGTGTGTGTGTGTGTGTGTGTGTGTGTGTGTGTGTGTGCGTGTGTGTGCGCGCGTGTGTGCGCGCGTGTGTGTGTGTGTGTGTGTGTGTGAAATAATCATGCTTCGACATGCAAATCCTATTCTAACATGATAGATTCCATCTCTGTCATTCCTTCAAATAAACCTGTTAGTATTCGTAATACAAGTTCCTGAAACAACACTGTGGTTTTGAAGCCTGATTTGAACAATAAGCGTTCATATTCCTCCCTCCACACAATACAAACCCAAATAGCTTTGTTAGCTTTTAGAAATACAAAGAGATATGCTGTACATGGTCTTATGGGTTCATGGTAACAAGTTTTGCTGCAATATCCCATAATACTTATCTCTGTTTAGTTGTACCACAGTAAAAACTTTTCTTTCTTTGGTAAAACAGACAGAACCTTCTTTAGACTCTACAGTAAAAGTATGTAGCTCAATTACAGCTCATATAACTACATATGATAATTACATTATTGAACTTCTCCCATATACAATAAGCCAGTCACTGTCCTGTACAGTCAAGGCCTGAGACTTCGCAGAACAGCTGGGAATCAAGACTAAAGTTCATTCTTATCATCTAAACTGAACTGAAGGCATTTGAGAGCCAGAGGGGCGACTAAAAAACGTCTGATATCCATGTGATATCAATTGAAATATTAGCTGTAATTCAATAAGCTATCAGTGGGCAGGGCGCGTGAGTCTAAGGCGTAAAGTTAAAAAGTGAATGAGAGGGTCTTTTGTCTGCAACACTTAGCTTTAACCAGTACCTAAAATCCTGACTTATGTGGATTTACGAGTCATTGGGCAAATTTTTTTTTTCGTTTTAATAATACAAAATATAAACTATCGGCCGATAATCGGTAAAAGCATTTATTTTCACTAGGCCATCAGCTGATTTTTTACAAAAATCAAAAGGGGGTAGAAAAATGTGTCAGACTTCAACTATGGGTGAAGAAAATGTCTTGTTGATTTTAGTGCCGTTGAAGTTAATGTGAAAATAACGCATTAACAGTTAAAAAATAGCGACGTTAAATCAGGCTCTATTTGACCCTGAATCACCCGTAGTTCAAGCCAGGGTTGCCAGGGTTTTCCCTACAACAAACTTTCATTTGGAAAATAAATATGATGGAAGTCAATTGGGACCATTGACATTCTTTTGTGTTCAAATGAAGAAAGAAATTCATACAGGTTTGGAAAAACTTGAGTAGGAGTAAATTATGACAAAAGCTTCATTTTTTGGGTGAATTATCCCTTTAAGAAAATCAAACTCTGTATTGGCAGATATACTGAATAATCTTTTATCGGTATCGGCTGAGAGATTTAGTATTGGTACATAAACACATCGGCCGTATACATACAATTCTTACAATCCAATCTTTTTTTTCATGGTATAATATATATATATATACACACACACAATAAAAACAATAAAAATCTGCATGAACGTGAAGATATTAATATAAAAATGTATATATTGAAAAGTTAATAAATAAATAAGTCATTAAATGTATAAATAAATTGGACATTTTTGAATATTAATAAAGCGAGAATGTTTCATAAGTGCTTATTAACAGCGAGAGATGGGTTGGAGGGTTGTCACCCTCACCATCTTACTCTCTACATCCTCGAATAGTCGAATGGAGACATGACACTAGTGTCCTTTACATTCTAAGACAGGGAGCATGACTTTCATTAGAGTATGAAAGAGCCTCAGTCTTGTCTCTGTCAGGACATTCCAGATAATTACTGGCTGAGAAGGTCCTCTGTTCCTGCTCCAGTGTGACCTCAGACCCAGCGGTCAGTGCTGCTGAACCACCTGTAGAAGTGCTGTGAGAAACACTGTGCTTAAAATATACACTCTATCAAATATATGCTTAGAGTCAAACCACGTCTAGAAGAACAACCCGGAAAAACTGCACTGGTTGTACTCGTGAAACTGAGCATTTTAGATTTTAAGGAACCCTGTGTTTTAATTTAATTGAATACATACAATAAATATAATATATTTTATTATAAAATATAAAGTTTAATAATATATTTTAGTTTATACTTATAGTCAATATATAATAATGTTGTTTCTCATTATGCAAATGTTTTTTAATCTATCCCCACACAAGTACACATTGTATTTTTAAATACATTTTGCCTCATATATGATGTTTCAATTTGATTAGTTTTGGAACTGATTTGGTTTGGTTCAGTGTTTAAACTTTAGACTTCTTTATTGCAGAATTTGTGAAATATTTATAAAGGACATTAATGGGAAATCCACTTGTAAAGTGAGTGTTCGCTGTTGCACTCTATATAATACTGATGCCTATATTGGCTATTTGATATGGACCGGATAGATAATTTAGTGCAAAGATTCATTCTCAGGAGTTTGAGAATTAAAATCTTTACATTAAATTAAAGCTAGGGTTGTCATGAAGATGAAGATGATGAAGACAAACGTACACAGGATCCAATACAGGATCCAGAAGTGATTTTAATAAAACAATAAATACAGGATCAGACAGAAGGTTTAACAGCACGTGTGTGTGAAACAGGGGTAGACACACACAACTTGCAAACATCGACCGACAACTGAAGACTGAACACAGAGGAACTAAAAAACACAGAGATCCAATCGACATCGCTGGCACATCAGGAGGACAGGGTGATGCTGCGGCGACGATCATCTGAGGTGGAGCCAGACTGCCTGAGGACTGAGGACTGAGGACTGAGGCGATGCTGGTGTGATGGAGGACCGAGGCGTACCCGAAGGGAAAGAGGAGCCCGCTGCAGCCGTAGGGATGAGGAACGGAGCGTAGCGGAAGATCCACAAGTCCGTGGTGGAGGTGGAGTGACGACTGACCAAGGGGGAGCCGGTGGGACGAGGGGAAGCCGGTGCAGCCATAAGGCAGAGGGTGTATGGTGGAGTCGAAGGTGGGAGGAGCCATGTGGAGCCAACAGGTTGTCGAGCAGAGATGGAGCAAGGTGATCTGAGGCTGGAGGCGGGGCCAAAACATCCACTCGCTCAGGCGCTGATGGTGGTTGCAGGACCTGAGGCTCGACGTGACTGCTTGGCATTACAGGAGATGGCGAAGGGCTGCAAAACTCCAGTAGAGGCGGGGCTGGAGGACTGGCTGAGCAGGGCGGTGACGGAGACAGATGGAGATTTGACAGGGTCGACGGTAACAATACATTGTTCATGCAGGTGTCTGCTGTCTAGAAACTGCAATGAAGGTTCAGATGAAACGGATAAAGAGTCCATTGTGCTGTCCAGAAACAGTGATAAAAAAACAGAAATGGGGTGGGAGATGATACCTCTGCGCTGAAGTCCATCAGCCAGTCCTCAGTCTCAATTTCCAGCAGTATACCCTCGGCAACTGCTGTCGTGGGCTCACACCCCTGGTCAGACTCACTGGGGGGCTCCTCTTCCAGTCCGCGCTGACCTCTCATCTTCAGGCACTGGCTGACCTGTTGCGGCGTAGCTCTCCATCAAGCTCACACGTTTCCTCCGTGATCGATGGTGGTGGAATGGACTCTGGATCCGTCTGTGTTCTGGACCGGGGGTAAACACTCTCCAGACACCGGATGATAGCATCCCTCCAGTTCAGTTCAGAGGTGTCTAGGAGGTCTACGGGCCGGTGATGGTAATTCCCTAGTCCAGAACAGTGACTTCAGGGTCTCGTCGTCAAAGGGGCTGGTGACGGCAAGACGGCAGAAGTTCTCAGGGAACATAAAAAAATCGTGGCTCTCCTGAGCCACAGCAGCAAACCTGGCTGCATATTCCATTTTGGGTTGGTTGATCTGTCATGAAGATAAAGATGATGAAGACGAAGGTACACAGGAAACAATATGAAGTGATTTTAATAAAACAATACAGGAAAAGTGTTTTTGATAAAGATGGATTCCAAAATCTATTTTAGGAAGCAGAACATTGAGGTTGAGGCACTTATTTGTTGCTGGGGAGGAATATCAGGCAAGCCTCCGTCAAACTCATCCTTAATTCCATAGTCAATCTTATTCATTTTCAAAATGTTCCACTTTTAACCCAGCTGAAACCTTATACACAGCTCATGTGAATAGATATTTTATTGAGGAATCTCTTGAAACGGACTAAGATCAATCTAAAGAGAGCAATCAGGGGCTCTTGAAACACACATCATGATGTCATCACTCCTGTTTCAGTCTGAAGATAAAGTTAACTAACCGATTCTTGCTGACAGACCCAGTCAGCACTATGTTTGAATCCATTTGTCTTGTCTGTGTCTTAGTAATTGAGATCTCCATGCAACATACAATGTAATTACATCATATACTTTTTTGATCAGCTATTTTGGTTCAGTTGTGTCATGGTTCTTGGTCTGTGAGGAAATTACCTAACCACAAATGTCTAAATGACAAATTACAATTTCAATCTATACGCCCATACATCAATCCATACTGTACATACATAAAGATTTTATTCAGTTTAACATGAATTTAAGAAAAGTACTAGATTCTAGTTTTTATTTTAGTGTTCTATAGTAAATAGATGTGTTCAACACTGTTATACATTATAGCAGATTCATAATTACTCCTGTAGTACTATAGGCTAAAACCTTTCAAAGCAAAGAAACCGATGTAATACCTTCAAGGGTTTGTGGTGGAATGTTTGGAGAGAGTGTTAGCATTTAGAACATGGAAGAATAGTACCCATTTTTGTCTCTTTTGGTGCTCTTATTCAATTAGAGATCAGTAGAACTGCTGGTTCTAGTGCTTAATTCAATCAGCTCATTAGACAACAGAGTCCCAACCCATCTCATGTGAATTCAATTACAGATTTATATGAGACTCCCTCTCAAGCACCTCCACACTCCTACAACATTAGAATGACAAGAATGTATTTTGTAATGTGGCCATTTGATTCCAGCATCATTATCATTCATGTGGATCACTTGCTGTTTAGTTCATATATATGCAAAGATATTAATTAAGAACATTTTGCAAAATCATTGTAACTCTTTTGACATTTTAATAGCATTAAATCTTTTTTTTTGTGTGTGTGTGTTACAGAAAGAAGTACAGAAGAGATTGTTCATATCCCTCCTTCCAAAAATGTGATTGGGAAATACTGAAAGATTTGGTTGAGGTGCCATCTTTGATATTAGCCCAAAATTGAGGTGTTTTTTTTTGCCCCCTGTTGCTTTCACATATTTGTAATGATTGGTTTAGGGTATATAGGCTGGACGGGCTTCGAGGGATGATATCTGGTCTTTTTAGGCTATATTCCCCCTGTCATTTCTTAAACTAGACAAGAAGGTCAAAGATGTAATACACAAAACAAACTTTTGTTGATGGATCTTTGGTCATCAAATTGTGACCACTAGGCTAACTTAGGCTGTTTTCAACGGGGAAGATTTGATAAGATAATATTTTTTGTTGTTGTGTAAACCTAACTTAAATATCTAATATTTTACTACTCCAATGGTAGAGCCACGGACCTTCATATCTTCCAATAATAAGACCATCTCTGCAAGAGGTACGAGCCTTCCCAGACAGCAACATTGTGTGGAATCCACGTGTACTAGATGTGGGCCGGATCTGGGCCGACACTTTGTTGCTGTTTAGGTTGACTCATTCCTGTTGCCAGATCTTGCTAGCGAACAGTGAACAAGAACAAGCTCATGGTAAACCGAGATGAGAATCCAAATGCTATTGAAAACAAGAGCAAAATAACGCACCCCACACCTACCCACTTTAATATCCCCATAAACTTGATCGCTTTATGAACCAAACCCAAACAACACTTATAATAAGTGGACATGGCAACACATTAAGAGCACACTCCGTGAAGCAGCCTTTTTACAAGCATAACATGACGCCTCTTGAATGGTTGTTTTAATTAAAATGGCAGAACATTACGAGTCTTTGTAATGTTACTTTTGTCAAAAATTGTGGATAACATATTGGAAACATAATTGATGTGTTTCTGTTCAAAAAGATGTAGGCCTATTTGGAGACACCACATGTAATTTATTCTACCTCTCATATATTATGTCACATATAGCCTATCCCTCATCTATACTTACAAATTATGTGTGACAAAATGGACGCGGAGTCCATTCCAGCTGTAGTGTCCGTCACTGCATGAAAGCTCAGCCGAGAGCCCGTACGTACAGCATACATAGCCAGTGGAAATTGTATTATTTGTATGAGAAAATGTGAAACTGTTGGATTGTTTTGCAGAAATAGCACAGCTCTGTATCATTAAACTATTCGCTGCTACAGTTTCGGTGAGATGAATGCCATTATTCAGCTGTAGCTGTCAGAGCTGCATGCATTCACTATTGTGTTAGATATTTGGAGGACTTGTGATATATGATTAAAACATATTGATTAAAATTTGCACATTTGATTAATACATATACAAACTTTAATAAAAACATGCAAACAAAAGACTCGAGACAGCTGTGACCTCAGGTGGTTAGTGGTCATGTATGACAGTGTTTTCACCCGTGTAACTCATTTGTAATTGGTTAAGCTGATGGTGTTACAACTCAGAATGCAACTGTTCAATCACACTACAACTAGCCCAGTGAACAGTAATTCATTGAAATAGTCAAGTCACCTTTATTTATACAGAGCTTTATACAATGCAGATACAAAGCAGTAATCCAATAAACCATCAAATATGAGAGACAAATTTAAATTCGGCTGTAAAGCAGCAGAAGACAATAGTGCTATTATTCAGCTCAGGTCAGTTCATGTTGATTCAGTTCAGTTCAATAACTGTGTAAAGTTCATCAATTATGAAATGAGTTCAATTTAGCTATAAGCAGTCATTATTTAGCTTGAGTCAGTTCAGTGTTGATTCAATTTCAATGACAAAGTCCATGATGGAAAATGCATAATGAAACGAATAAATATTAAATTTGAACAATTACAAAACATGTACAAATCACACTTTTTACTTTTATTTATTTTTAGGCACAATAATCAATGTTTTCAAAGGTTATTATTAACTAAACACTAATTTACACTAACATTGTTCAACATCCTTTAACAGAAAATTGAACCATTTGACTTAATAATGATTACTTTCTGAAATAGTTTCGTTTAAAATGATGCGTTTGTGTATTATATGAATGCCTATTATGTTTGCTTGCTCTATTTTCGCGCTATTCTGTCAGTTGCGTCTTAAATTAGGCTACATTAATGTCATGCGTTGTGTTTCTCACGTGTTAGTTCGAGGGAAAAGCTCCTGTGCCCCACGATCTGACCTCTTATCATGATGGGACCAGTGGACACCAGGACATCATCCTCCGTTCATGCATTTCTCTCTCTCTCTCCTCTTAACCTTAAAGACGCTTTAGCATTTGCTTTTGCCTAGTCTCTGGAAAACATCTGAATCATTTTAACCAACTCCAGCTGTCGCCCTGGTGTGTGTGTGTGTGTGTGTGAGAGAGAAAGTGCATGGCCGTATGTGAATGAGAGGAGACTCGAGCGAGGGTGACGTTTAGATTTACCCGAGAAAGTTAGGATATTTTGCGTCTGTTTTGTGTCGGTATGAACGCAGATGCGTGCGTCTCATACTGCGATATGACCTCCATGGATTCATATTATCCCCCATCGTCAGGGCAAGGGAGAGTCCAGCAGGCCAATCCTTACAGGACGTTCCAGCCGAGCGACTCCAAATACAGTCCCACTTTTCTGCCCGCCAAAGGTCAAGCTTACGGGGACAAGCCGAGGAGTCCCTTCCAGCAGGAGTGTCCTTCACTGGAGGAAAGCTCAGCAGAGAGCCCGTACAGCAAGTATCTGTTCATGCAGAGACCCACATGCAAAAGTCCCACAGAAGACAGCAAACTCCAGGACGGCGCGCTCATCTCTTGCTATGGTGAGTGGCATCATGTCGATTTCATTTATCATATCTCCAGAGGTGACATACAATTAGCATGATTACATTTCCACCTCATGTTTAGGATGTCAGTGTATTTTGATCATTGTATCAGAACATCTCCAGGTCGATAGTAAAAGGAGGCCTTTAATGAGTATGCTTTATAAGATTCAATTTGTTCTAGTTCATATGCACTTCTCGACGCGATAATTACTCGAATAACTTTATTTTAAGGTGACGTTTTACGTAGCCTAACAGTAAATGATGCGTAATTACAGGTAACTAACCCTAAACTAAACCCTGACCCTAACTGCATCTCTATAGTAAGTAGCCTACATGTAGATAATTAATATTAGTCATACTTATTTGAGTAATGTAACTACCTCACCTTAAAATAAAGTGTTAGCAAAATTACGTTTTACATGCTTTACATTTTTAAGGAGCCTAAAATCCAAGTCACAAGTTCTTTTTCCACTTATTCGACAAATTATTGATAAAGAAAGTTGAAACTTTGAACAATTATAATATTTTACTTAATTAGCCTATACGTTAGTTATTTAGCCAGAATGACTGTGAAATAAAATTGAAAGATCATAGCTAAAACTAAAAGTATCCGCAAAAAATATTATTTCGCAGCCGTCTAATGCAATCGTAAAAATGTGGAAGATTTTTGTAAATAATAATAATAAATAATAATCCACATTACATTTTTTTGCATTTATTAAATCGAATAAAAGATTTGTATTAAAATCACAATTTGTGTGTGTTTCAGGGTAATAGAATTATGACATTTCTTCTGCTTAATGCAATGAACTGCAAACGAGGAAGCGTAAATTCACTTAATAAATGTTCAACATAATTAGGCCTGGTTCATGTATTCATTCGTGGATATTACCAATAGACTTTGCCTTCGCCTATCATCAGAGTGATTTATCGGCTGGTCGTTCAGGCACTTTCTGAAGGCTGGAGCCTATATATCCACACTCATTCTCGCCTGTTATTTGTCACATCTAATACTTTTACGTTGACCATACGGACGTTGCCGAAAATTAAAATGTTCTTACTCATAAAAATCAAAGCAGAAGTCATGAACAGACCTACAGATGTTGCCATATGCACAAAACGAATAAAAATATAATCATCGTCTTCTGACTTTCAAACAGTGGCATGAAAATCCATCTTTGTGGTTGTAAATCAGGCAAGGGCTATTTACGATGCCTGATCGCAGGCCAGTGAAAACAGACACCGACTGTATCTTCAGGCTATATATATAAATATAACAATTTATGAACTGTCTGTTTATGACGACAACCAAAAACGAAGTTGTCAAAAAAAAAAAAAAAAAAAAAGATAAAAAAAAATGAATGGGCTGTTTTGACGTGATTTAATAAATAAATACAGAATTAGCCCAATAAAATGAAGTATCTAACTTTACCCGTTGTCTAAAAGGACCTTTAAAACGTAGCTTATATTTAATTACAATTTACAAATGCTTTAAAAATAATTACACTGTGATTAATTATAAGTCATTGGGAAATTAGCATGCACCCAGATTATTATTATTAGGAATCCCCTTTAAATAAATAAATAATACAAAAGAAAAAGAAACAAACAAAAAAGTCTATATTATACAGCCAAGCTTTCACTCTTATTATTATTCAAGATCTCTTTTTGCATATATCAAATGTTTATTGTCTTCTGCAGGGTGCGATTTGTGAAAAAAACAGAGGGGGGGATGTTTTGAAACATTTTTATTCATAAAAATAAATCATGAGAACAAGAACTTCATTCACTGCATTTGCTGCTCTGGACCCTTTTCATTGTTCCCAGCTAGCTAACAAGAGTTTTCGTGCTGAAAAATTACATACTATTACAAATATTTGTACTTGGTGACATTCTGAAAAGCCGTACATGGATCAAAGCTAATGGACAGGATCAGATAAATCAGAGTTTAGATTCTCTGCCCGAGCCCGAATTTGACCCGACCCGACCCGGGCCCTTGATCCAGCACTTGTGTTACAAAATGCAACACGTCACGTGTCATGCTCCTCCACTCGCACGCATCACACCGGCCCGGGATAATAATCTTTAAAAATATTTATTTTGTTTAAAAAATATTCTATATTCTAAAACCTTGTTGAATTAAATTAGAGTTGTAGCCTACTAGGGCTACTCCTCCTAGGCCATCCAAAGTTCATCCAAAGTTCATTTTCTGTGTTCATAATTTTTCACGTTTTATTTTTATTTTATTTTATTTATTTTTTACGTTTCTTCTTTCAGATCCATTTGCGATCCATTTCATTCTGAATAAACAAACAAGGCAGTTTACATGATTTGTCCTTGTTGCATTATTCATTATGATAATAATTAATAAATGCACGCACAATATCCGTGAACTTGATAAATGTTGCAGATATGTTTTACTATGCACAAACAAATGCCTTTCAACTTATGTGTGCAAAATTCAGAAGCAGTAAATGAATGTGCAGCAATTTGTACAAATAGAGTGTCTGTATAGGCCTACTATATGTGTTGTAGCCATTAAATAAGCTCATTTAGTTTCATATTTGTTAAAATATTATTGTTATTTTTTTCCATCTATGTTGATTTATGAAAAGTGAACAGCAGCACGAGTAAGATAGGATGTGCAGTATATATCGGGAGACTTGGAGTGGGTTAGACATGATTTTGACTATTTCATTAAGTTTTGTTTTGTAGAAAGCCTTTCTTTAAAGTGAATTTCGTTCTGTATAAATTGTATCTTAATTTTAATACATTTTTCATCAACGAATTGCGTGTATTTAATAAATAAGAAGCAAATATAGCAGACAAAGGCTATAATCAGAGGCGCCGCCGCGGTTACTTGCACTGCACGATAACTTAAGCGGATCTCATCATAAATTAACCGAAACTAAGTGTATGCCTCAAAGAGAATATTAAGAAATATATCTAAAGAACGCTTGAAATGTCTTTAAACGAAACAATTCAAAACAAAAAGAAATAGGCAACACTCTGATGTAATCCATGCATTTCTCCATATATGCGCATTCACTACGGAAATGGCGATCGTCAACTTCATCTTTGCTTCATCTCAACTTCCCTGGCGCCACCCCTGGGTTTAAATTGGGCTCGGGCTCATAACATACAGTTAATGTGTCGGGCCGGGCCGACAAAGTCAATTCGCCTCATTCGGGCTTCGCGTCTACCGCGCCGCGCGACACGCATCGCGCCGCAGGACCTCTAGACGCGCGTAAACGCGTCTTTACATTGACTTAACATTGAAATCACTCACGCCAGACACTCAAGAGTGAGTGAGTAATCAAAAAACCTTTGCTTAGCCTCAGTTGAGTAAAACACCGTATGTGCAACCTCAGCACTAACTCTGCTTGTCATCATAGAAACAGATAATCAGATTGTGATGTTTATTCCCGCTTCAGTAATATGCTGCATATGCAGCGTAAAAAAAGACCTGCAACCGTCTCGCAAGTGTTGATAGGCTATTACTCGTGAGGTGTAACCAATCATATAGCGCCGTGGGCGGGACATTGAGCAAGTCTGCAGAGTGGTGGTTACAGAGAGGCTGCGGAGCCAGTCAAAGTAGCGCATTTTAAAATAAAAAGGATTTTAATCAAACCACGGATCCGTGATAAGTTTTGTGATCCGCCTCGCCACTAGTGTAGTAGCACTGATCACTTTGAGGGGGGGATAAATTTATCCCCACCGGGGATAAAAATAATTAAGCAGAGGCAGGGATACATTGACCAGAAAGGGGGAAATCCCACGCATCCCCCCCGGCAAATCGCACCCTGGTCTTCTGTAATAATAATCAGATTTGAAAAAACAATAATATACATTGGACAGGCTAAAACAATTATCAGATCTTTCTTAAGCATACAGTTCACTGTATTTTGCAAGCATTGCTACTGGGTGTTTGAATAAATAGATTCATTAAAAATAAAAATAAAAGATTTTTGTATGAAAAAAAATCATTTGTTTTTAATTAATGCTCTAAATAATGATAATCTAATAATCTAATAATCTAAATGCTGATAATTAGGGCTATAAATGATCATTGCAGTCCAACTGGACATAATACTTTAATATTTTCAACAACAAAAAAATAGGTTGTCAAATAGTCAGCAGGCCTGAAGATACAGAATAATCACCAATAATTCCTTTCATGGGCATATTATGATGCACAGACACAGACAGTGCTACTTATAGAGCTTTTCTGTGGTTTGAGGAGAATGAACACTGGTTCCCACACCATGGTCAAGGGTAAGATCGAGCCTGACTGACCAGTCGGAGAACATCGGGAAGCCGAAAATCTCTTTTCATCCACTATTCAACACAGAGAGAAGTATGTGCTCTGACTCAAGTTAACACTTTTTGCAAGTGTGGGTTGTAAACTTGTTATGCGATTAGATCTAAAATATAAGAGGGTGGTTTGCTCTTTCCAGCCAGTCAGAAACCAGGAAAACGACAGAGTCAGTTACAAAGTGGGTTTGTCACGGGTGTGAACTGTTAAAAACAATAAGAGGGCAACATTTCTAATTAAACCTTGCACATGACTTGAGTATAGTTATTTAAACTCACCAGTCTAATTGCATTGATACAACTTAGGGTTAATCGTTAACAAATGCTGTAATCTCACAGTGCATTTAGAATCAGTTTTAATTTGGATACATTATTGGAAATATACCACAGTAAAGCATGAAATCAACAAACCTGAGTAATTCCTGACCTGCATGCAGCAGTCATTCAGAGGCAGATGTGTGGTATATGGAGTCCCAGAGATATCATTCCACTGGGAGGCCTAAAATGACAAACCCTGACTGGTTTACATAACCTTTCCTTACAAAATGACATTTGCAAATAAACCAGCATTCAACAATTGATGGGATATTAAGTCGGCTATTAAGTATCTAGCGAGACTTGAAGGTTTTACAAATACGATTACACATGGTTTGGTAGTTAATTGTGTGAATAACAGATTTCAGAGGTGTTGCATCATGGACAAAATATTTAATGTGAGAGAATAAAGTGTGTGCTGTTCGTCCTTGCCACCAAATGCTGCCATAATACTTGATACTGTGAAATAGCAATCAACAATCTGACTGATGCAGTCTGGAATTAAACCACACCATGTTGGTTCTTTTGGCCAAAGGAAAACTGGTCCTCTGACTGAGCCTGGTTTCTCTTTTTATCCATTTCTATCACCTTACCACTGTCGCCTTTTGGCTTGCTTATAGTTGGGGACACTTAATAAGTAGCAATATTATTGATATGACTGCACTGACACTATATTGGATGAGAACTAAACTGATCTGGATGATGGCCACTTTTTTTCTCTAGAGCTGCTTTATAGATGAATTGAACTCATAATTCATGAACTTCAACACTGAATCAACACTGAACATATCAACATGTACAAAAACCTATTAAAACCATAGAGAGATTTTTGTTAATACCATGGCCTAGACTGTACAGGTTGATGTAAAAATTCAGTAAAATATCTACTCTTCAATGCATGCCATGAGGAGAATGTTTACATCCTCGCCATGAGCTATTTTAAATTATAGTGAGCGTATGGGAGTGAAATCCTGGAGACAGAAAACTGGCTCAGTTCTTCAGTATGGAAGTCATGTGTGAGGTCATTTTTCAGGAGCTCAGATTTAACGGAAACACTGTCCTGGTTTCCCACAGAATCCACATTCCTGTGCGGCTTTTAGGCATTGATCTTCTCACAGGAACATCTTGAAAGTTTTGCTTCTGCACAGATACCTGTATCTTCAACACACAGTATAGAGTAAATTTTCCTCAGAATTAAAAGCTTAAATGCTCGATGAATTGCTTAACATTTTACAATTGGAGGCCAAATGCTAGAACTTAGATTAGAATATTTCATTATTAAAAATAAAGGGTCATTATTGGCATTTATATGCTTCCATGAAGAATATCCATGGAACATTTCCACTGCACAAAACACCTTTTATTGTGGAAAAAGTTTCTTTAGATTTTTAACATATTCTTCACAGGTTCATTGGGGGATCCAGAACGGTTCTTCCATGGCATCGCTGCAAACCCCACTTTTGGGACCTTTACTTTTAAGTGTAACTTGTTGGTTTTGCATCAGAGTATAACACCAAATTTGCTCTTTTGCTCATTTTCTCATGATAATCTTGAATTGAATGGCATTATTCAATGACATGAATGTCACTGGATGACACTGGATGATTTACAGTGTGATTTATCTGGAGCTGACCCAAACCATCAGATTCTGTAAAAGCAATGGGTGTCCTGCTGCTTTACAGCTAGTTCAGTTACACCTTGATGTTTTTCTCCTTGTTTCTTGCTGTGATTAAATTGCCGTTCCTAGTAAGAATCTGACCTCTGCTAATTCAAATCCTTCAGGATATAGTCAGTGTTCTCAGGGGAGGGTTTTGATTTTCAAAAGAGGTATTACTGTAAACACCGGTTTACAGAAAGGAGAATTCTGGTATATGTTTCTAGGCTGGAGGGCTTTTGCAATGCCAATATCAGTACTGAAGTAGTTGTGTAAAAGATGTGATTTTTACATTATTAGATTTGTTTCCAGAGGCAATTTGCTAGGATGTCCTCAGCAAAATAAGGTCCTTTACAAATTTAATTGTCTTTATTGGCATATTTGATTGCATGAAGAACTTTTAACTTTCATGGATTCTTTCCATTCCATTTTATAGTGGAAGAGGGTTCTTTAGATTTTTAAGAAAAAAATCTTTAAGAAAAGAAAAAAAGGTTATTTTAAAAACTTTTCACTGCAAGTTTTTATGGGGAAACAAAAATGGTTCTTCCATTGCATAAACACCCTTTTGGAACCGTAATATTTAAGAGTGTATGCTCTTAATAATAAAGATTCTTACTGGCATTGATGGTTCTGTGAAGAACCTTTAACAACCATGGACAAAAGGCTCTTCAAGAATAACCATTTTTTGTTAGCCATCAACGTTCTTGATGGAAATTCTCAACAAAAAAAAACTTTTTTAAGAACTGTTGAAAGAAAAGTTCTTTGAGGAACCCAAACTGTTAGAAAGCTCTTATATTGCATTGTTATGAAAACCCCATTTGGAACCTTTATTTTGAATGTATAGTTTGGATGTGAGCGTGAAGGTTTGATAGTAGTTATTCCTGTAGCTCAAATAGTAGAGCATGGTGCCAACAAAGCCATGCAAGATCATGGGTTTGATTCCCAGGGAATGCATGAACTTGATGAATTGTACTTCACCGCTGGCAAAATGGGCTTTCAATAAAACCTGTCTGCCTGTACAGTAGAAAGGCTAGCCGACTAGAGAAAACAGAGAAAAAAGGCTGATAGGAAAACTTCAACACCCATAATGCACTGGGCATGTTGCTGTCTAAGGCCACTCCCACCAGTCTGCTATGGATACGCTCACCAGAGTCAAATACCGCCTTGCTTTAGTAGGAAATACTTCTTAGCAAACTTTTAGTCATAATGCTGTTGACTTGTATTGTTCCCGGGTGCAAGAATTCAAAGAGTAAATTTTTAGCGGGAGTGAGGATTTCCAGTGAAGGATCACAGAATCGTGAACATGGAGTAAATAAATCTGAAAAACCTTTGTGTTTGTAGTTAACATTTCAAACTAGATGACCACGAGCTGTGTTTTAGTAGCCTGGTTCTACCAGACTCTCGTACATTTCATTTGTACAGAGAGTCTGGCCTCTCTCCATTGACAAGCGTTAACTTCCTTGTAGGCGGGTTTTCTGTTGAAGTTTTAAACTATTGGATCTGAGAGCCACTCTGGATCTTTCACCAATCGCTAATGTTTGGTCGTGACGTAACCCTACAACTCAAACTAGCGCACGACCTCAACGTCATCGTTCTCAGCCACTCCCTCTGTTCGCTGATTGGACCGGTAAAAAAATTATCGGAGAAAACCAAAGAATACACCATAATCCCAGACGTAGTACTGAAGGGAAATAAAATTGAGCGGAAGTACGCAGGAGGGCGGAGCCAGGCTAGTGTTTTAGGCCATACGGAGGGGGAAAACAAGCAAACTTTGTTCATTTACATTTACCACTGACATTGTAACAATACAAAGCGGGTTGCAAATCGGCGAAGTTACACTTTAAATGCAATATAAGTTGCTTTGGATAAAGCATCTGCTAAATGCATAAATGTAATGTAATGTTAAGTGGATCTGGGCGTGATGCCCTTCCCGGTTAGATCTTCACAGGAGGTGATCAGGAGCTGTAGTGAGCCCTTGAGCAAAATATAAAGTCTCTGACTGTGTGCTGTAAGTGACTGTGGCGAAAGGCATCTGGTAAATGACAATGAGTAATGTGCAATGAAGCCAAGTCAAGAGGTGGGGAATATTGCATCAAAAAGTGCTGTTATATATCAAGCGGAAATCTTTTATTTTTATTTTTATTAACAGCGCTTTCTTTTTAAGACCTGTATCTGATAAAATGTGTATCTCCATGCCATTGGTTAGATTCTGCGTTCTAAATGGCAAGCAGAAAAAACACAGAGCATTGCTTAAATCCCCAAACATTTGGACAGTGATCAACCCAGACTATTGCTGTCAATGCGAAAATTGCAGCCAAAACCAAGGAGCTTTGGCTTTAAAATGCTAAACATGCAATGGCACTGTTTAAAAAATGTGGTGGTACGCAGATTCAGCATAACACAGGGTTCAAAGCCAAGGAAAGACAGCAGGGTGGGACTGAAAGTGCTCACCACAGCAATTATGATTATATCTCTGCCAAACACAGAGACTGAGCAACAGTTATCGCAAAATATTAAAAATCTCTAATGTTATACAGATGGGAATAAACAAACTATTTGAAAAGTTTCAGAGTGAAAATTATTTATATATGTAGTTGTTACAAATGATGACTAGCCCTTAGTTGTAAGTTTTAGTTTAGAGTTAGACTGTAACAATACAGGCAACAGTGTGAGTGAGGAGCATGAGATGAAACATAAAGAAAAATCAAGATTAATATCACGTGTGAACAGAATATTTGATCTCAGATTATATCAGGTGTCTTTATGCACTTATTAAAAAAAAAATACTTATTTTGTTCATGATATATTGTAAAACACGTTTGAGATGGGATATAGGTAAGGGTTTAAAGAGTAGAAAAAGGGTCAATACTGTAATTATAGATGTAATTTCATAAATGAATTACATGCTGGTATTTTTTTTAAATACATACAATTTAAAAATATGTATGGACAAAATAAGTGCATTGTTAACTGAAACATTGTAACAACTGTTAATTTAAATGATACTACATAGAAAAAGAAATAGGCCTTTTAAATTTAAGATTTTTGTATTTGAATATAAAAGGTAAGATTTCCATCCATTTGGATTATACAGTTTTAACTTAAACTAATAAACTTAATGTTATGCAAATGTGTTAGTCGTACATAAATGAAACAGATCAATTTCTGTAATAGTACCACTGATCTATATAGAATGACTATCTATGTCACTATATAGATCAGTGAATAGTACTAATAAACTAATGTGTTTTAAATACACAATAACCAGGTTTATACATTTATCATAACAAAGTAAATCCAATTTTTTTTTTTTATCTCATACATTTGAACTGAACATTGCGTGTCTTACAACTATATCTTAACTATCGTCGTACTTTTTAACTGAATCAATTTGAATAATTTTCACAGGGACCAGATTTTAAGGAATAAAAAAAAATGCATTTTGAAAATACGATTATTTAAATAAAATAAAATGTATTTAATTATAAGCTCTGCCATTTTTTGAGTGCAGAAATCTTTTTTATGACTGACAAATATGCATCACATTAAGTTTGTTGTTGTTGTTGTTGTTGTTATTTTAAGACAGTAATCCAAATAAATGGAAATTTTATATGCAATTCAAATACATAATATTTAAATGTAGGCCTTTTTTGAGTGTATTAGTTAAAGACACTTAATGTAATTTTAATAGTTTTATTGTGCATCATTTCCAATCAAGCCTTAATTTGATCAAATTCTGCAAAAAGTGTGAAAACGAACTAATTGGGTTAATTTGAAATACATAAAATGCTATCTATGAAATTGGAGCAATAGGAGTCTGCCATTTTATAAAAAAAAAATAGAATGTCAATGTATACATAGGCCTAATACTATTAAACATGTGACTTATGAATGCATCCTGCAAAGTACATCAAGAGATCAAATGAACGGACAACACACTGCTTGTGTGGTTGATTGGCTCAAACATAAGCAGAAAAAAGTTTCTAAAACCAGACTATATCACCAGAATAACTCTGACAGCTGGAAAGATGGTGAACTGAGAACCTCAGTGCAGTGTGCATTGAACAGCCATGATTTGATTATTTACTTACAATCTGGGCATGTTTGTACTTTCACCAAGATACAGATTCAGGCATCCAACCAGAAAACGTATTTTCCTCTGAGATAAAGAAAGGCTTGTTGCACATTAGAGGGCTTTGAAATGTAGAACCGTCTTTATGATGAAATAAAGAATATTCGTATAGGAGTAGATGAGTGTAACGGTGATGTTCTCTCTGGGACTCGTGTTGTGTTTCATTTGTTCGATATTTTCCCGCTCATCATTTGTTGCCATGGTTTTTTGTTTGTTAGTTATTCACCTGTGTCCTGTTAATTATCTAATTTCACCTGTCTATTTAAGCCTGTGTTTTTTTCAGTTCAGTTTTGTCAGTCCTTGTCTGTGTGAAAGTTGGTTTGTTTAGCGGTTCTACTGTAGATTTCCAGTGTGTTGTTGTTATGTTAAGTAAAATAAAGACTGTTGAAATCAATATCATTGCTAAAATAATAAACGGTAAACTACTGGCAGCTGTGGTTGCCAGCATCATACCATAAAAATACGGCGTGTTACTGTTAATGTTTAAACATCTATATGCTGTTAAATTACAGTTTTATACTGCAGCTGACAAAACGGTATTTAGCTGTTAATCTCAAAAACAGTAATATACCGTATTTTTACAGTATGATGCTGGCAACCACAGCTACCAGTAGTTTACCGTTTTGTAACAGGATGAACTGTGAATATTGTGTTCTCATGTTCACTTCAGATTCGTTCCTTGTCTGTAATGGGTTGAGAAACATGTTAACGTAAACCCTCTTTCTCCTCAATATTTTACGCAAACACTAAAGCCACAATTAATCCATTGAAATATGTGTGTTTCCAGGTAAAGATGGCACTGGACTGACTGACACAGAGATGTCTCAATCTGCCGATCCTACAGGTATGGATGGTAGTTACATCAATCTGAAAGACACCGGGGTCAAAGGTCAAGCAGAACGCCCTGAGCTCGGCAGTCCTCTAGACAAGTGTGAGGCTGAGAGCAATAAAGGCAAGAAGAGACGGAACCGCACCACCTTCACGAGCTATCAGCTGGAGGAGCTGGAGAAGGTTTTCCAGAAGACACACTACCCAGATGTGTACGCCCGCGAACAGCTGGCCCTCAGGACGGATCTCACAGAGGCACGGGTGCAGGTACGCATGCTCGTCCCGTCTTTGCTTTGTGAATTACATTAGAATATATTTGAGATTCATACACGCTTCAGAAGAGCTGTGGTAGATAGAAATTAAATAACCTAGAATGTTCATTTTCAATATACAACATTTGCAGCTGGTTGTGAGGTACTACAAAAATAATGATTCAGGAGATGTTTACATGACACCGGTACTGAAAAAAAGATACTGATATTGTCTCAATGTAAACTACAAAACCGTGAATTTGTGAAAATGTGTCATGTGTTTCTGTACAAAGTGACATCGCCAACTACTGGCCTGACAGCAGAATACAGCGTTTAGTCATTTTTGCGGATCCATGTGAACGGGGCTGTACGTGAAAAACGCGAAGGAAAAACGTTTCCGTTTTTAGTGCATCGTTGTTGTGTAAACGTACCCCATTCTTCAGTTTGTAAAACTACTACTATGAATAATAAAACATGATCACTTTTATTAATATATGATTAATATATTTATTAATATATTATATAAAATGATACAATATTATATTCAAAATTAGCTCATATTGTGGCCCTGGATCACAAAACCAGTCACAAGTCGCACGGGTATATTTGTGGCAATAGCCAACAAAATATTCGATTATCGAATATCGGTCAAATCGGTCAAAATTATCGATTTTTCTTTTATGCCAAAAATAATTAGGATATTAAGTAAAGTTCATGTTCCATGAAGATATTTTGTAAATTTCCTACCGTAAATATATAAAACATTTATTTTTGTGAGTGAATACAGCACAATCGCGAACATAAATGTACAACTTTAAAGGTGATTTTTCTCAATGTTTAGATTTTTTTGCACCCTCAGATTCCAGATTTTCAAATAGTTGTATATCGGCCAAATATTGTCCTATCCTAACAAACCATACATCAATGGAAAGCGTATTTATTCAGCTGTCATGTGATGTATAAATCTCAAAAATTGTTTACCCATGTGACTGGTTTTGTGGTCCAGGGTCACAATTATGTTTAATAATATAATATTTGATTTGTTTTTATTATTATTATTATTTTCAAATATTACCACAATGATTAATATAGCCTATGACATTATATAAAATCATACAATGATATATTGAAATTATATTTTACACTTTTATTAATATTTTATAGGCTCCCTATGATCCTACAGAGGACAAACGGTTTGGAGAATGGTTGGATGGATAATACTTTATCATTTTTTTTTATTAGTAGTTGTAGTATTGGTGGTAGTAGTAAAATTAGAATTATTATTATTATAAATAATATAATTTGGTAATATTCTCTTTAAATCAATAGTGTGTATTTACTAGTAGCTCCATTTAAAGAGTTAGTTCACCCAAAAATTAAAATTCTGTTATTAATTACTCACCCTCATGTCGTTCTAAACACATAAGACTTTTGTTTATTTTCGGAACACAAATGAAGATCATCTTTGTACATTTTTTCCAAATTTTCTGGAGACACGATTGCTTTATGATGAACAGATTGAATTTAGGCTTTTATTCACACATATATATGATAATTTGAACTAGACATATGGATTATTTTTACGATCTCTTTATGAACTTTTTGAAGCGTTAAAGTGGTAGTTGTGTAGCTGTCAATGGAGGGACAGAAAGCTCTCAGATTTCATCAAAAAGATCTTCATTTGTGTTCCGAAAATGAACGAAAGTCTTGTGTTTGACATGAGGGTGAGTAATTAATGACAGAATTTTCATTTTTGGGTGAACTATCCATTTAATAAATTTCCTCAGAATTCCACAGGTTTCCTGCCCAAGTCAGTAGATTCTGCTCTGCTAAAAAGAACAATAGTCTCTGCTGCGCATAACACAGATCTCAATTCTCACATCATGACAGAGAAGTTGGACCCACATATTTTCTTAGAAACTTCTAGTCATGTTTAATGTACCTCTCTACACCACAGTGTTTAAAGATGTTAAGAAGAGTTAGGGAGAAAAAACACACACGTTCTCTGGCAGCTGAAGAAAACACAGTTTGAGATGCCATAATCAATTTCCACGCAGAGAATGAGGCGTCGTCAGGAACCTGGCCATGTTTTGAAGGTACAGTGGAGTAACTGCATTCGTTCTGAGTCACACACACACATGAGTCTAATTACCCCTAGGCTGACAACACAGTGCAGACTCTGTTGAGCGACTACAGGGTTCGACCCGTTTTTCAAAAACATACCTTCAGACATACGCAATTGTGATGATCGCTTTCCTCCCCAGCGCTGTATCAAACAGGACTTTTTCCCTCAACACACTGTAACAGAGGATGTTTTGGATGACATCATGTAAAGTTTTAGTCCTCGGGTCGGGACATACTTGGAACATGCATTTTTGGAATATATTTTGGTATCTTTTCATGCTCAAAACCTTATGTGAGCGCGTATGTGTAGTGACGCACTTCTGCACTATGAGTGTCCTTAGAGTGTGTGTGTGTGTGTGTGTGTCTGTGGATCTGCACAAAGGTCTCCTGCTCTCGTCTGTGGGTCTCTGAGAGGTCAGAGGGGGCAGCTCTGGAGAGCCGGGGGCTTAGGCGTCAGGAAATTAAACATGAAATGTAAACAAACTCCAGCCTGAACATTCTCCTCTTTCACTTTCTAACATCCTCCCTTCAGAATTTGAGTTTGCAGAAAAGAAAGAGCAAAGGAGAAAGTTTGCATCAGAGAATGATGAAAAAAAATGAAAAAAACCCAGAAAGATGCAGAAGACATAAACTCAGAATTCTGGGGGAAAAGTCAGAATTGTAAGATGTTAAATCAAAAGTGCTAAATATAAATCCACTTTTGTGGGAAATAAATGGGCAATTCTGAAAAAAAGTCAAAATTGTGAGATATAAACTCGGAATTGCGAAAAATAAAGTCTGAATTGTGAGATAAAATGTCGCAGGTCTTTACACTGGCTCCCAGTTAAACTTAGGATTGATTTTAAAGTATTATTACTGGTATATAAATCATTCAATGGCCTAGGACCTCAATACATTGCAGATATGCTCTCTGAATATAAACCCAACAGATCACTCAGATCATTAGGATCATATCAGCTAGAAATACCAAGGGTTCACTCTAAGCATGGCGAGTCTGCTTTTAGCTATTATGCCAGCCGCAGCTGGAACCAGCTTCCAGAAGAGATCAGATGTGCTCCTACTGTAGTCACATTCAAATCCAGACTCAAAACACATCTGTTTAACTGTGCATTTACTGAATGAGCACTGTGCCAATGTTCGTCCGACTGTTTGTACTGTATTTTATTTTTTATTTTTCTAAACTGTTTTAATTATTCTTATTTCTTTTTATTATTTTAATTTCTTCTATGTAAAGCACTTTGAATTGCCATTGTGTATGAAATGTGCTATATAAATAAACTTGCCTTGCCTTGCCTTGCCTTGCAATTACGTACGAAAACGTATGAATAAGATCGTTACATTTATATGAATTAGCCACCAATTCGCCAAAATGTAAAATTGTTACGAATACTTATTTTTGTCTATAATTTAATGCCTTGCTGTCTGCTCAGCTGGTTTAGATCAGTTATTAAACGTAGGGGTCTTCAACTAAAAATAAAAAAAAAATAAAAACTTTACAGGACAACAGTGTTTTTGGGGCCTGAAAAAGCTAACTTTCGAAAATGGGTTTCAAAGTGCACGTTTTTGAAACCAATACGGTTATCATCTCTGTGTAAACCACAAAAACGTGGATTTGTGAAAACTGTGACGTCATGCACATGCGTACATGTTCAGTCTGTTGGTGTCTAGTTTACAAAGTGACATCGCCAACTACTGGCCTGGCATGAATGATGCAGCGTTTTTAGTCTTTTTTGCAGACCGTGTGAACGGAGATTGCTTTGACAATGTTGTCTGTATGCGCAAAATGCAAAGAAAAAAACGTTCCTTTTTTAGTATATTGTTGTTGTGTAAACGTGCCCTAAATGTTGAACCCTTTCCCCACCATTGACAAAATGTTCCGGCTTTCAGTGTTTTCACTGTTATATGGTAGGGGGCGATATTACGCAAAGAGTTATTATGAAAGAGTACAGAATCTCCTGATCAAAACGCATGCAAAAAAGCAGAAACAAAGCTTTGCTTTCACACATGGTGGTTCATTTTCAAACTTCAAGTGTTTTTCAAAAAAAGAACGCATGAAGCAAGAATAAAACATTTTTGTTTTTTGTTTGTTTTTGTTTAAAAGAAGAGCCTCAGTTCTTTCTTTTGATATATTGCATGTTCAGATATTTATACAACAAAACATTCTGGGAACCATGAAAGTTTTGTGAAAATGCTAAAAATGATTAAAAAAATTATACGCTGGCGGCGAAAAAAGTTATTGTAAAATAGCATTTACCGTGTACATTGTCCTTTATTTATCTTCAAAACATTTCCACCCTTGTAGAGGAAAGAGGAACAACATAAACTAAGAATACAGATGCTGCTCGGCTCATTGATCATTGGTCGTTATCTCTGATTACTCTTAATTTCGTAAACCAAGGAAAAACAATATAAACGTCCAAAGAGAGGGATTAAATTACAAAGATTCTCAAAACAGATGACATGATCATAATGGCACTTGGAGGTCAGGAGCAGGCCATGACATCGGCCTGAACGATCAAATTACTTTGTATACAATTGGCCTCTATAGGACAACTGAAGCTAATTCAAGCAATATATTTTGTAACATAAGTTGAAATGCATTGTATCTTGTGTACCTTTTTAAGGTTCCCCATTCATGTGAACTCAGTGCTCCATATTCTGTTACCCTTCCATAATATGTCTTGGGCTCTTGGGGCTTATGGAAACTGTAATGTGATTGGACTGGGATACACCTCACAATGCAAGTTTACGTCAGTGGTAGGGACAGATTGACACTGCCCTTTGAAATAGTCAAAAACTGTTTAAACATGGGAGTCATCTTCCTTCCTAAATTACACACCAGAGACAAATCCATGAGTAGCCTATTTGTTTGGTCCAGTGGTGATTGTGGAGACCTGGGGCCTCATGTATCAATCTTGCGTACGCCCAAAAACTTTGCGTACGCCAGCTTTCACGCTCACGGTCGGATGTACTAACAGTGAAATGAACGCGAGAATGTGCGTTCCTCCACGCCAATTTCATGTCTGGCGTACGTACATTTCTCATTGTTTTTGTCCGTTGGCGACTCTTACAGGCAATGAAGTGAAGTTGCAAACATTACACAACGAATTGTTCTACAAGTCTATCGCACCACCACCTGTGGGAAGCATTGCTATTCATTTGCAGCTTATAAAATAAATGACATATATTGTCTCACGAGCCTTGTGGAAATATTCTATCAATTATGCAATTAAGTAAGAACATATAAAAGCATGATACAACCCTTGGTCTATGGCAATGACAGCTTTGGTTTAATGTCCACCTTTATATCAGACCATTTCTTTTTAAGGTCATTTAGGGTAGACTGTGCACAGTTGAGACACCTTAAATAACTTGCGGTCGCAGCAAGCACAAGTTGCGATTTTTGCTGTGCGTGCGTATTAGTGTCCTCTTTGATCGTGGGAAATTTGAAAAACGGACGCATCTCCGATCCGAAGAAATCGGGAAAAGGTTTTTTTTTTTTTCTAAGCTATGACGTTCACTTCACCATGCACTCTCCACAATGAATAGCTTATTATCCTTATGTGACTGTTAAACGTATCACCACAAACGTTATTCTGTGCCCTAAAAACTGGCATATTTCATGGTATGTGTCATGCAAGGTAATTGCAAAATCTAGCGAAATGTGCGAGGTGGCCAGCGGGGGATAGTTGAGACACATATCTACTGTACCCCCGATAGAGCTCTATTAGGAAACACACTGTTTAGTTGTTCAGCGTTATGATAACAGGTTAAATGTCATAATAAGCCAGCATAGGACGCAAATGAAAATAAAATTTGATATTTGTGATATTTAAACTGTGTATTATTAATAAATATTGTTACATATCTTGTTCCTGCTTTATACATTTTAACCAGTGCTAATTTAAATAAAATTAATGAATATAAATGGATGAATAAACAAAAATGTTGCCCAATTGTTATTTTCTTTATTTGTCTTTATTTTTTATATTTACAATGAATGGTTAGTTACCTTCACATTATTAGAAATGGGTGTCTCAACTGTACCACCTATTGGTACAGTTGAGACAAAGTTGAGAAAAAAGCACCTTATTTTTATGAGCTAATTGTGGAAAATAAAAACTACTTGTGGGTATTATTGATTGATAATATCTTAGTCTACAAGCTAATGAAATGTCATGTGGCGTGTCATGTGGAAATTCACTTCTTTTCAATGTCTATTTTTGTGTGAAAAATCAAATCTCAACTGTACTCAGTCTACTCTACAGTGCGACTTTCAGATCCCACCGCATTGACGGCATCAGCCAAACTCTCCCATTCATATTTTTTCCTTTTGTTATTAATTCCGGAGGACAAAGTTCCAAATATTTTTTTTTTTTCGTTTCTACCTCCGATAGTAGCACCTCCAATTCACTTTCTGTAAAGTTTCGTTTCTTGCCGACATTTTCTTACTGCTTTCTTTTGCCAAAGTGGACTCATTACCATATTTAAATTAATTTAATTAAGGGAGGAGACTGGGTGGGGCGTTGTGCTCGTGCATGTGCGCTCAATTTTACGTTAACTGGGATGTACAAAGAGAATATGCGTGGGATCCTTCGTACGCAGAGATTCATACATCTGGGTTTTTTTGTGCGTAGCCTACGCACATTTACAGCTTTGTCCGTACGCAATGTTTTAGTATGAATTCAACGCAAGTCTTTGTACATGAGGCCCCAGATCAAGAACAAATCTGAACATCTCAGAGCCAGACATTTAAAAAATGTGTGTTTTTTGTCATTTGTGTAGAAACATTCTCTGTCATATACTGTGAAGTGATGGGAATGTCTGAGGGAGAAACTTGACAGGATCATATTGGAAAAACAAAGATCTATAATGTAAATACTGAATGTCTCATTTGAACGTGTGCATGTCTGTTGCAGACTTTACAGATTACAAGTCAGTAACGCATGAGATGAGGTAAATGCAACAACAGAATAAATATTGTATCCGGTAAAATTTGAAAAAATAATCAAGCAACAAACTGCATTCTAAACCAATTACATGTATTTACACATCATAAAATATCAAAGCACATGTTGAGGTCTGCCAGCACGCAGCTGTGGTTTGGGGTTGTTGGTTTGTGTGGTGGTGCACTACCAGAAGATCAGAACTGGCCTCATTGTGATTGATGAGGTGGACCTGCTCCAGACATGAGCGAGGCTGAGAGGAGACAGACTGAGAAGTGCAGATCTCCAACCTGTGCTGGCAGGCGAGAGTTCAAATCCATACAGTGAGGACTGCACATTAAAGACTGAGGAACCGTGCAGTGCTTTCATGTGCCTCACGATTTATGCTTTGGCTTGGGCTCAGTTCAGTCACTACAGAGAGAAATACAGCTCTCAGTAATAATGGTCCGTGTATAAAGGGCATTGAGAATTTCTATTTATAGTACCAATTCAGAAATAGCATGAAGTCTGTACGTATTCACTCCAAATCTTGGGATTTTGCAGATAGATATTTCAAATAATCAGATATTTGGTTCGTTTCCTACAGGTGTGGTTTCAGAATCGCCGGGCCAAATGGAGGAAGAGAGAACGCTTTGGTCAGATGCAGCAGGTTCGGACGCACTTCTCAACGGCATATGAGCTTCCTCTTCTTACACGACCTGAAAATTACGCACAGGTAAAAGGAAAATCTGTACTACCAATCATACAGTAGATTTTTATTCATATACTAAGATGGTGTTTAACCAAAACACAGCTGTGCTAATCTTGCACCAACAACATGATTGAAATTGCAGTTTAATGAAGAAGAATTTTAAATTTGCTTCTTACATTGTAGACACAATATTTACAGTTACTTTGTTTTCGCACCAAAGAAAATCCAAACAAAGAAAAGCATTATCCAACACAATGAATCAATGTTTTTAAAATATCGGTGGAGTGAATGATTCAGTGAGTCAGTCATAAAGACAGTTGTTTCATTCCTGAATGATAAGCGTTTTTGAAAGAAATGGTTGAGTGAACAATTCAGTGACTCGCACATAAAGATGGAGGTTGCATCTGAAAATGCATTGTCTTTGAGGAGGTACTTCTGTTGAGGAATTACTTTGTGACCTGTTTTTTATATTTTTTTATATTAGTAGAGTGTAAAACATGTAGCCTACACAATAAGTGCATTGTATCAAATTATGTATTTAAATGTTACATAGTAGACACTTAAAGGGGTCATCGGGTGCCCAATTTCCACAAGTTGGTATGACTCTTTTGGGTGTTCATGTAAAGTTTGTAACATCATCGGATGCAAAATTCACTTTTATATGGTGTTTGCACATAAATTTGTCTTTGTAGTGTGTGGACACAATCACCATACAATGAAAAAAATCCATTCACTCCTTTTTTTTAATTCTTAAAAAGTCTAAACACTCTCAATAATTTTGGATTTCCTGAGCACTATGATGTCATAATGCTTATGCTCCGCCCACAGCCACTGACGGACTGTCCCGTATTTGCATATTTCCGCCCTCAGCCATTCGACACGCCCCATGGAAGAGAGGGGTGGGGTGAGCAGTTGCTCATTATCATTTAAAGAGACATGCACTGAAACAGGTCACTGTGAACAAAGCTGTTTTTGAGGAGGAAAAGGGGTGTTTTACACAACCATTGAGGAATTTTAACCAAAGTATTTTACAATCTTTACATGAACACCCAAAAGAGTCATACCAACTTGTGGAAAATGGGCACCCGATGACCCCTTTAAGTGTCTACAAATGTAGGACCGGGATTACATATGTGTTTTTCTTTTGTATTTTTCTTTAGATTCAGAACCCATCTTGGCTGAGTGGCAGCAGTGCAGCCTCTCCAGTGCCTGGCTGTGTGGTTCCTTGTGATTCGGTATCTTCCTGCATGAGCCCTCACCCTCACTCCGCTAGTGGCGTGACTGATTTCCTCGGGATGCCAAGCCCTGGTGGGAACATGGGACAGACACACATGGGCAGTCTTTTTGGCAACTCTGGAATGGGCGGAACCATGAATGGGTTTGATCTCAGCGTCGAACCAGATCGCAAATCCTCCAGCATCGCCAGCTTGCGCATGAAGGCGAAAGAGCACAGTGCCGCGATCACATGGGCCACATGATGCCTTCATCTGGGACACAGAAGACCAGACAACCTCAGCCCTAAGCTGTCAGCACTAATGAGGTGAAAGTAATGCCATCTGGAGCCAATATGAACATGAGAAATGGAGGCTCGAAGCTTTAAAACACTTGGAGATTTCATTTAGAAATTTTGGAGGAAGTGGATTTGCAGTGGGAGTTGTGTGGAAACCAATGGGCCAGTTTCAAAATAGAGACTGCATATACTGAAAAATATATAAGTATATACAAAATAAAACTGACTCCCCATGCATCGCCATTGAAAAAAAAATCAGTATGCACTATTTTAAAATGAAATGAAATTAAATTTAAATGAAAGAAGAAAGCATCAGTTCTTATGCACTAGGCTTAAACCATTCAGTCAGGATTGAGCAGAATACTGAACAAGTGCTTACCATCCAATAGATCCAATGAAGCCAATATAGCCATTAAAGTACCAGGTTTGGTCCTCTTCGTCTTTGCTGTGCCAAACAGGACGATTCTGTCCAGCTCAAGCTCCAGAAATACTCCCTTTTTATCACAGCCACATTCTCTAAACCAGAGGTAATAGGACATTGTTTCCAGATAAATGGTGGAATGTTGTGTTTGTTTTGGGTTAACGGGACGCCGCTCTATCGGTTGGAACATAAGCCTAACTTCATTAATTTCCTGGCTCCATCAGTTCCTTTGCACCAGCAAAAGATCTAGTTTCTCTCGCTGCAGGGAGGGTCATCGCCCCAAAACCTCTGCTTCTTTTCAACACGGAAACTCTGGTTATCATGAAATATGAAGAAGAGACTCTAGGTTTGGTGCCGTTAGGGTTCTTAGCCAGTAATGTGCTGCAAACACAATTATTTTTGTTGTTTTTGAGATAGGTAAATTCAATGACTGAATTGATCTCTTAAAGGGATAGTTCACCCAAAAATAAAAATTCTGTCATTAATTGCTCACCCTCAAGTTGATCGTAAAAACTAATGTGAATAAAATCCTTAAATTATTCTGTTCATCATATAAAACGATTGTGTCCCTTCAAAAAAATTGGACTAAACCGCTCAGTTCATATGGATTAGTTTTATGATCTCTTTATTAACTTTTTGATGCGTCAAAGTGGTAGTTGCGTAGCTGTCAATGGAGGGACAGAAAACTCTCAGATTTCTTAAAAAAGATCATTATTTGTGTACTGAAGATGAATGAAAGTCTTACAGGTCTGGAGCGACATGAGGGTGAGTAATTAATGACAGAATTCTCTTTTTTTTTTTGGGTGAACTATCCCTTTAAGGCCCGTTTGCCTCAAGGACGATAACTTTAACGACAACGAAAGATATTGTTCTGAAACTAAACATTGCAGAGTTTAGACCCCAACTATAACGACAACCACAACTACGATAACGGCACAGAGACCCGATAAGGTTAGAATCACTTTCAGAACAATTTCCCCCCCAGCTGATGAACGATAAAAACATTGACAGCCAATCATTGAAAGAGCTCGAGCATTTAAAGTGGCAGACGACAAAACCGCAGCACGCTTAGAATTAGCAGAACGCCATATCGTTATAGTTATAGGGCCTTTAGTCCCATTTTATGAGACCATGTTTAATATCTAAATGAAAACCGTCAGTTGACATAAGATAGCAGAGTATGTTAAATCAATTATGAAGAAATCTCATTCTGTAAATCAGTAAAATCTCATTTACAGACTTCCTGATTGAGATTAGCCAGAGCGTCGTTCAAAACTCAATGGGTCTTTCCACTTCTGAATGTTGGAGACAGAATGTAACGGAGGGAGGTCAGTGTGTGTGTGTGTGTGTGTTATATATTCAGAGAGGGCAGAACTGTTTTTTTCTTGCTCCTCTTACTTCCTCAGTTTAAATACTACTGAGACATGCAGTTAAAATATATTATCATCAGTTCTTTGCGTTTGTACAGCATGCACTTTTAATAATATGGTGATTTGCTTACTATGTGTGTTTGGATTTAATGAGTGATGTCGTTTTGCTGGTTTGATTGTTATTCTTGATAACATAACTAATTTTCTTTTGTAAAAATGATCATTAAATTCTGTGCTGAGAATACTGCGCAAGTTTATACTGTATGTGTCTCATGAAATTCAGGCAATAACAAGCTGTTGTAAAATACAAAGCATTTTATCCATGGTGTTTCTGTATAATAGTGCATAATAATGATTATGGGATCACTTGCAACCAACTAAACACATTTAAAGCTGTTACAAACACGCCTACTTTATTTTAGTCTTCTTTGAGAAGATAGTTTGCATTTTAAACTCAAAAAGTGTAATATTGTCATTTCAAATCATCCCTTTTCGAGCAGTGTGAGCTTTGTTTCTGTATAATATAGGCTAAAACCTAAAAATACAGTCTAGTTAATCATTGGAATGCATGGATTTCAATAAACGTTTCAGTTCCAGTCCTATTTTAATCCATTATATTTATAGCCATATAGAGGAATTCAACTGTGTGCCTGCATGTCAATAGGTCATCTATTGGCAAGGATGCCTATTGAAATTGAATAGACAGCCAGAAATGTGATAGATTGTAATAATTTTGTTTATTTGTCGTGTTTAAAGCATGAAAAGGGCAGTGGTCCCTCATTCCATTCTTAAAAGTTGTTGGATAAAATGGATGCACTATATAAAATGAGCATTTCACAGGCTGAGAGCCAGAGTTCAGCATATTTCACAGGAATAAGGAGCAAACTTTGTCTTCTTCTGCGTTGAGCAACAGTTTTGGTCTGCATCCAGAGCTGTAAGGAGACAGCCAACACAAAGCTTGTCACCCAATAAAACCTCCACTGGGACCTGACAGCCTTCCAGATGAGCCTGGATCTCTCCCAAATAAATCCATCAGGGAAGATGTCTGGCGCTCGCACAACCCATTTTACTTTCTCACTCGCTGAACGGTCCGATCCCCTCGCTCTTCTTACATTTCTGGCAGGATTTCAGTCCCTTGGGCTTTGCTAAACTCTCTCCATCTCACACGCACAAACACAAAACCAAACGCAGACAAAGATAAAGCAGTTTACGACTTAGAAAAAGTGGAGGTGATAGAATGGAGAAAATAGGAGAAAAGCACTGCATAAAAAAAATATATCAGGCAGGTTCTATACCTGGAAAACACACTTCATTGGCTGTTTAATCCATCAGATCACACATTTAAATCTTCCTTGCACATACATACTCTGTTCATAGTGTTTCATGGTCAAAGAACTGATGTTTATGAGATGATGATTATAAATATATGAAGCTTTTTTGTATGTATGTATATTTTAAAGCATGCTGTAAGAATCCTCAGACAAATAGAAAGAAACTTTCTATTAGGCCGTGAAAAGCTGCCAATTTCTTGCTTTCAAAAACTTTTCAAGATGTCGCAAAAGGTGTAACAAATCGTTTCTCTTTTTTAAGAAATACTATTAACATTTCTATGATCTGCCTACATTGTTTGTTTTTGTGTGTGTGTGTGTGTGTGTGTGGTCCTGGTAAACCCTACATTATAGGGACAAAATGTCCATCTTACATTAGCATCTTTGTCGGGACATTTTTTGGTCCCCATGAGGAAAACAGCTTATAAATCACACTAAGAGATGTTTTTTTGAAAATGTAGAAAGAAAGTTTTCTGTGACGGGTAGGTTTAAGGGTAGGGTTAGTGTAGTGTGTGTGTGTAAAAAATGTATTTACTTACCCTCACGTCATTGCAAACCTGTATGATTTCCAGTGGTCAGTGTTAATGATCACGACTTGGTGACTTCAGGGTGCAATGAGATATATTTTCATTTTGGGGTGAACTATCCCTTTAAGTTTCTATTTGTTTAGATGACTGGCTCAAGATATCTCACCATAATACGCCCACCAGGAGCATCTGATGTTTATGAGATGATGATTATAAATATATGAAGCTTTTTTTGTATGTATGTATATTTTAAAGCATGCTGTAAAAATTCCCATACAAACAGAAACCTTTTCTTTCAAGGAAAATGATGCCGAATCTTCTTCATGATCTATGATCTCTAAATAGAAATCCAAAAAGATCTATATTCCATTTGTAACAAGTATGATCATATTACAGGTTCTATATCCTTTATAATTTATTTTATTTTAAAGACTTTGCTGACCGTCAATTTAATTTACATGATTCTATTTAACGGTGGTGTGAAATAATTGTTTCATCTCACAGCCACACGAGGGCAGCAGACATCAACTCAGCAAATTTAATATTAAAAACAAAGTTAACTAAACGAGCAAACCTGTGCTGTATCTACACAGAATTTTATTACAATTCTATAGAAGTGTTAATCACGCGCTTTTAACCCGTTTGCCACAACCTAGCACAGAAGATATTATAATTGTTTTGTTTTTTCTGTCTCACTGGAAAAATCAGTCAGATTTCAAAACATGCACAGCACAACCCTAATGCAAGTAGCCTACAACGGCATGTTTTGAGTGACTGATTATCTGCAACAATTGCTATCAGTTTTATACATATTTAATGGCTGAAAACACTCCCGTCCCGCTCTCTAGGCTAAACACTGTCAATCATTCCAACACTGAAATACTAAAGACATTTGTCTTAATGTGGCCTGTTCACTTCACTGAAACAGGTAAGGGTTAAAGGGTTAGTTCACCCAAAAATGAAAATTCTGTCAGTTTTACTCACGCTCATGTTGTTCCAACCCCGTAAGACCTTCGTTCATCTTCGGAACACAAATTAAGATATTTTTGATTAAATCTGAGAGCTGTCTCACTCCTCCATAGGCTTCTAAGACACTATAACTTGCTGGCCCAGAAAAGTTATTAAAGAGATCGTTAATATTGTCCAAGTGACTACAGTGGCTCAATCTTAAGTTTATAAAGCGACGAGAATACTTTTTGTGAGGAAGAAAAAACAAAAATAACGACTTTATTCCACTATTCATTTCCTTCTCTCTGGGCCTCGAGTTTTTTCACGTAGTGTAACTGCGTAGCGCTTCTGTGTTGCACGTCATACGCATCACACACATGACCAGCGTCGGCCAATAGTGAGCCTACGTGTGACGTACAACACAGACGCGCTGCGCTAAAACACTACGTGAACTCACTCGAGGCTCAGAGAGAAGGAAATGAATAATCACTGTAGTCACTTGGACGATGTCTTTAATACATTTTCTGGGCCAGCAAGTTATAGTGTCTTTGAAGCCTATGGAGGAGTGAGACAGCTCTCAGATTTAATCAAAAATATCTTAATTTGTGTTCCGAAGATGAACGAAGGTCTTACGGGGTTGGAACAACATGAGGGTGAGTAATTACTGACAGAATTTTCATTTTTGGGTGAACTAACCCTTTAACTTTACTCTTAATAATAGTTGCAACTTGCACTCTTTGAAAATTGCTAGCTGATAAAACCTGTGCTCCAGGGACCATATTCATATAACATAAAAGACTTAATGTAGCCTAGCTCTTAACTGGCTGAGTTAGATGGTGATTAGCACTATACAGTAGAAAATCCCCAGCTGTAGAAGTCATTGGCTGTTAAAGGCTTGTGTTGCTTACAATAAATTGACAGGTTGATGACAACACATCGCAGTCTTTCATAATGCTCTCAAATACTGTACATGTAGATGCATACTGTATGCATTAGGGACGGGTGAGTATGAGGCCGGGAGGGGAAAATCCCAGTATACTCACTACAGAAATGTATGTCCATTTATAACAGTTCGTACTGTTCTAGTTGTTTTGAATGACTGTTACTGGTTCACTGCCAACCAGCACTTCGACACATCCGTCGAGATGTATTGACAGTACAATAATGGAAATAAAGTATTGTTAAACTGAATTAAATGTATGCCATATGATCTGAGATGACAAATGGTTAGCCTTCTTATGCTTGTCATTATTACAGTAAACCAAATAGCATACTTAAAGCTACACTGTGTAATTTTTTAAGTTGATTCTTAGCAAAAAACACTTTGTTCTTTCAAAATGATATGTGCTCATTAATGTGTAATTACTTCTACCAACTAATCAAGTATTCTCGTAAGCGTAGAATCTGCCATTTAGAATACATACGAGCGAGTCGCTATGTTGCGCCTCCATCTTGAAAATACATTAGCCAAAGAGGGACATACTTGGAAATTCAAGCTTCGCCTTTTGCGGTTTTACACTCAGTGGCACCGTGACGAATGCGAGGGGGAGATTACTCGCGACCATAGATATCATATAATAAAGGCTAGATGTCTCGTCCGCGCTGCTGGCCAATGGAGGTCGACGTCCGCACACGGCGGCCATCTTGCCACAGGGAGCTCGCTCACTCGTAACATCGTGTTTTAATGGTGCATGTACTTTTAAATAACTACAACTTGCAAAATTTTCGACCGATTTTCAAACGGTTTGGTTTGTTATAAACGTCAGAGATGTAGTTATGACACTGCATACATATGAATAATTAAGAAAATCTGCAATTTCAACATGTTCCAGCGTTCAGAATTATAGCCACGTTAAAAACGTTTGTAAGAAACCAAACCGTTTGTAAATCCGTCAAGATTTCAGCGAGATAAGAGGATCTGAGTTCGTGCTGATCACTCACCTTATTTCAGATACCACAGAGCTCGCCAGAAAGTTTCCCTGTGACAAGATGGCCGCCGGTGATGCTGTTCGAGACTCCGCCTTAAGACATCTAGCCTTATATGGATATCTATGCTCGCGACTGCCGGCAGATTTGAAATAATACGGCCACCGTAGGAGTTAAAACGCCCTCGGAATGGGAGGGGCTAGAAAGTCATATTCAGTTGGTAGTCATAAACAATTTCACCACTAGATGGGAGAAAATCGTACACAGTGTAGCAGGGCCGTGCACAGACATTTTGAGGGGCAGTGGCTTAAACCAAAAAATGGGGCACTATAAGGAGTTTGAATGAGGCAGTATCATCTTAATATAGAAAATTAAAAACAACTCTTTTATATGGGCAACAAGATTACAATTAGGATTTAGTGCAAAATCAATTTATGTTGTTATAATTACTCTTCCAATTAAATAATTCAATGTCAATGCCAGTTTAACTGTCTGATGCTCAGTGGGCTCTCACTCTCTGAGCTGCCTCGTCCTATGGAAGTAGTATAGACATTTAATTTAATATTATACAGTTAAAGTATAAATTGAAATGATATACACTATACAGGTTACAACAGTTATAAAGTCACACCGGGGTAAAATGCGCATTTGACTTAATTCTCTTTTATACCACTCAATGGCACAAATTCTGCTCAGCACTTTTTTTCATAAACGCTTTTGATGATGGACTTGGAAATTTGGCTGATCAATGACTTGATCAAAGTTGATTCTGTGCTAATTTAATCTACTATTTTATATATTTTTTAATGTTTTAGACTTATGTAGCAATTTAAATACAAAGATCTCAAGAATCTTGTTTCTGTATTTTTTAAATGAAAATTATGACAGATAGCCTATATTTATTGAACAAACATTTATTATTTAATTTATCAAAATAACTCCAAATTTTTTATAAACTTTGCTAAAGTGATTGGTTTGAACAAGTATCAACTTAGACATTATTAAAAGATTACCTTTCGATTTATTTTCACACAAAATCTGTTGCTCCATCAATTTTCAAACATATATTGTTCTGCAATCATACACTGGGAGTAGTGAAAATTAGAATTCTTGTTCAATCAAATTATTTAACCTGATCTAATCTAATATAAATAACACTAATAAATAAATCACGAATAAATAAATAACATTTTCTGTTGTCTGCAGATTTTGTAGACAAAAAAACAATGCCTTCACAAAATTAGAAGAACAGAGTGAGAAAGAGCAAAGACAAAGCCTATTCAACATTGCAAAAATTGAATCAAAGTTCTAGAAAGCCAGAGGGTAAATCATGTATAGAATATTTAGCAGACAGTTTTTCACACTTTAACTCCTGTAAATATATTTCCCATTATAATCAGTTGCCTTAGTTGATATACTAGTATCTATCTATAACATACATCATATTTATAATATTTTAATGAGACCATATTAACATTATACATAATAAAAAGGTAATATACTATATTATCTAAATGTGTTATAATCTAAATGAATAGAATCCTACCTTAGCATAGTAGGTTACAAGGGGGGCTAACGGCACGAAACACATTTGCTTTTCTTCCAAGAACATGGATGTTGCACGAGTTGTTATTTGAAGACCAGGAGCAAAACATTTTGCGACAGAAATACAAAAACATATTACCAAAATACTAATTTTGTGGATCGACTACTGTCTGTAATGTGGATTGTAATTTTTAATCGAACTGTGAATGGGACGACATTCTATTCTGAAATGCTTGTCTACGAGTGACGCTGCGGAGCGAGCAGGAAAACATGGAGCGGATGAGCGGAATCAGTGGATCTTTAGCGGAGCGATAACAGAACGTTTTTATGGGAATCTTCTGGAGGGTTAGGGAGGGGGGCGAGAGGGGCACCTCAGCTGATGAGGGCAGAAGGGCAGTGGCTCTAGCCACCGGGCCACCCCCCTGTGCACGGCCCTTAAAGTGTGAAAAACTGAAACCCTCTGGCTTTCTAGAGCTTTGATTCAATTTTTGCAATGTTGAATAGGCTTTGTCTTTGCTCTTTCTCACTCTGTTCTTCTAATTTTGTGAAGGCATTGTTTTTTTGTCTACAAAATCGGCAGACAACAGAAAATGTTATTTATTTATTCGTGATTTATTTATTAGTGTTATTTATATTAGATTAGATCAGGTTTAATAATTTGATTGAACAAGAATTCTAATTTTCACTACTCCCAGTGTATGATTGCAGAACAATATATGTTTGAAAATTGATGGAGCAACAGATTTTGTGTGAAAATAAATCAGAAAGGTGGTTTGTTTAAAAATCGTATTAATGTATGAGGTGGCAAGGAGGTACACACGGGGTAAAACCAGCACGGTAAAGACACACAGTATTGATACAAATACTTAAGCTAAATTAATATGCTTTTAATAATGTCTAAGTTGATACTTGTTCAAACCAATCACTTTAGCAAAGTTTATAAAAAAAATTTAGTTATTTTGATAAATTAAATAATAAATGTTTGTTCAATAAATATAGGCTATCTGTCATAATTTTCATTTTAAAAATACAGAAACAAGATTCTTGAGATCTTTGTATTTAAATTGCTACATAAGTCTAAAACATTAAAAAATATATAAAATAGTAGATTAAATTAGCACAGAATCAACTTTGATCAAGTCAATGATCAGCCAAATTTCCAAGTCCATCATCAAAAGCGTTTATGAAAAAAAGTGCTGAGCAGAATTTGTGCCATTGAGTGGTATGCGCTCAAGTCAAATGCGCATTTTACCCCGGTGTGACTTTATAACTGTTGTAACCTGTATATCATTTCAATTTATACTTTAACTGTATAATATTAAATTAAATGTCTATACTACTTCCATAGGACGAGGCAGCTCAGAGAGTGAGAGCCCACTGAGCATCAGACAGTTAAACTGGCATTGACATTGAATTATTTAATTGGAAGAGTAATTATAACAACATAAATTGATTTTGCACTAAATCCTAATTGTAATCTTGTTGCCCATATAAAAGAGTTGTTTTTAATTTTCTATATTAAGATGATACTGCCTCATTCAAACTCCTTATAGTGCCCCATTTTTTGGTTTAAGCCACTGCCCCTCAAAATGTCTGTGCACGGCCCTGGTCTGAATTGAAAAGGATATGATTTGCATCCCAGATTAAATTATTAAAGTATTTAGTTTCTAAATCTTAGTAAAATTGAGAGATAGGAGGACTTTGATTTCCATCCGCTGCTTTTTTCGTGGGGGTGACCAGTCCTCTCCTGCACTGTCCTGTTGAAGGAACAGACACAATCATGTAACGCTGACCAGATTTAATAAATGATTCTCAAAGAAAATCTAAAGAAAAATTGCTTCTACCATTTTGATATGAGGCGTCTGAATTGAAAAGGATATGATTTGCATCCCAGATTAAATTATTAAAGTATTTCGTTTCTAAATCTTAGTAAAATTGAGAGATAGGAGGAGGGTCTAACCAATGCTCTTTTCCGGGTCAATTGGGACCCGGACTGAAGTCTGTTTGGAGTCCCCGGGTTCGGTTGTGAAGTGGTTATCTGAGGGGCTGGAGGGTTGTTGCGCCTCAGTTCCACACACAGTTTTTGTGGAGGTGCCTGACACAGACCTGCGTTGTCCTGTTGAGAGAACAGATATAATCGTGCAATGCTGGGCAGGTTTATGGCTGCTTCTTAAGCCCCTTTCACACAGAGATTCCGGAAAATACACGGATAAAGTGACCGTTTGATTTTGGTTCATTCACACTGCCAGTGATTTTCCGGAATCAGAGAGTGCGTTCACACACAACCCGTAAAAATCCCGTAAAGACACGTGACATCGATGTGACTTGTAATGTCTCAGCAGCGTCTTAAGTTTGCTTATGAGCTGAGATTTCTCTCTCAAGAAACCACGCTTGTGCATTTTTTTATCTGATTCGATTATAAACTTGTGCATTACGTACCGTTTCACAGCTGGCGAATGATCCCGGCTTCAGTGTCATCACTACGACACAGCATTATTACGGCTTTTGTTCACACAGCGCACGTTCCGGGACTGAACACGGCAATATTACTAGGTCCCCAACCCGGCATCGATGCCGGCATCAATCCCGGTATGGAAGCTTATGGGTAGCAATATTCAACTTGAAATGTAATATGCAAAATGACAATGCAATATGTAAAATGGCAATGCATTTCTGTATTTAAATTAAAAATTTTCCATCATTTGTGCAACGTTTGGTGCAAAATGAAAATTCAATTATATAATTTACATTTGCCATTTCATACACTACTTTTAATATGGAAATTGAATACATATTTTAACGCTTTATAAGTAGCAAAATTAAAATTTAAATGTATTACAGAAATGATTAGATATGTTTAACATGTTCAAGCAAAAACTGTGGCAAAATTGTAATTTAAATGCAATTTTTTTCTTAATTGCATTTACACTCACAGTTACGACACTTGCGATTGCATTTCCATTAAGTGTCCCTCAATGAATGTAGCAAAATTCAATGTGCAATTTGAAAATGCATTCTGAGCCGATCACGTGCCCGCCCCGCCCTGTCAATCACTGCGTGAAGGCGGGGCTCGGCAACAGGTAAACACACGCTATGGTGCGTATTTTGAGGTGTTGGAAGGAAACAGGGCGGCGGCAGAGCTGATACGAGCGTTAAATTCACTAGCAGATGAAGTGGAGCGTGGACAAAGAAATGTATTCCCGAAGATTATTACGCGCCTGCAGGTGATAGAACCAGTACGATGTTGGACCGTCTGGGTCTGGGAGAATGTTCTGCCTATCAAGCGTCGACACCCATGTCAACATTCTGCTGCGCTGCTGTTGTCTGATGCTGGACTGTGTTGATGTTTTCGTTTTGTATAAAATATTATCATTGTCTGATACATGCTTATCTTTATTATTAGCCTACTATTAACTGTAATACCCAATAATGTTGGAGATCCTATAGTTTTTCCTTCCAAATGCATAGGCCTATTACTCTGAGATCACAAAGCTCCGTTGGTATTCGGTATTAATAGCTAAAAATCACAAAAATGTGACCGCTCTTTATTTATAACTGACTGTAATGTTCAATAAAGTGACGAATGTGATGTGTGACCATCTCTGTTTATTCAGCTGTATAATCATAAAATATGAGGCATACATGCGAGTCCCTTTCCATTTTATAAAGCATATTGATAAGGTATTAATACATATGAACATGGTCACGGAATCTGACGGGTCAAATTCATCGACCTAGCCTTTTTTGGGTGAATGTGGAGCATGTCGAGGGCGGGTGACGTCATCGTCTATAATTCAGTGTCTAATATTTTAAACAACGAAGCAGCACACGATCTTTAACCGGCACAAACTATCGCACAAACAAACGAGACTATTTTGGGTGAATGTGGAGCAGGTTGGGGGGGGTATGGAATGCCAAGTCTGCCAATATTAAAAATAAATAAATACATAAATAAATATACAAATAAATGTAAAAACGAAAAAATAAATAAATAAATATATAAATAAATATACATAGAAAAGCAAAAAACGAAAATAAATTATTATTTATACATTTATTTCCTTATTTATGTATATATACATTTTTTTCCATATTTATTTTTTTATTCTTTTATTTATTTATACATTTATTCATTTATACATTTATTTATTTTTACATTTATTTATTTCTACATTTATGTATTTCTACATTTATTTATTTAGTCATTTATTTCTTCCTACATTTCTTCCTGCATAGGGTAATGAGGAGGGCGTGGTTTACCTCAGACATAGCAATCGAGCTCAGAGTAAGCGAAGGCGAAGGGTTGAGGCCACAGTGACACCCTGTGGCGAAATACAATAAGTATTACTCACTGACGTTGATACGGTCTGTGACTGCGAGGTATATGGTCAGAATCCTAAATCTTACTGTGTGACATGGATAGGCTACTCTTTATTCCGGACATGGCCGTAGAACATCGTTTGGTCTGGATTTGTAAAATGTCCTGGGCTAACAAACATGAAACAGGGACTCTGAAACGGAATTGATATTTTCCATTTTTCGGTCAGAACTCACAGAAAGGAAGCAGGGCACATATAGGCTACAGTGAAGTCGACGCAAGCATATTGACCAATGCTTTTGAAACGAGACCATTGCATTTGAATGTAGCCTAATTTCCAAAAACAATACTGACAGCAACAGAAACCAGGGCCGCGGGAAGAGGTTTTAGGTTGTGGGTGCTCACCACTTTTGAATAAGAAACAATATCAAGACTATAAAACTCGTCAAAAAACGTGCACACACTCCAACCACCTGCCGCACATTACATTTTTGACTTTATTGATTCTGCTTTTATTCGTAATGCAATGGACCGGTCAATGGGACATAAATTAATCCTTAAAGGATGGGACTTTATGGGACATTTGCACAAAAAGAATAAATAACTTACCGTAGCCTATTTTATAAGTCGCTCCGGAGACGCATATCAGTCAAAAAATGCGCCACGAGGAAGAAAAAAACATATATAGCCTAAGTCGCATTGGACTAAGTTGCTTTTTAAAAAAACAAATTATTTCACAAAAAAAAAAAGTTACAGACAGTTCTCCGCTACGGACGTGAGCGCTCTAAAGCAGCACTAAAAGAATGTTTTAAAACTTTCACAGAGACCTCAAACTGAAAGCACAAAGCCTGTCTTTACATTTAATTTCGTTTTGTATTAATTGTATCTTAATTTTAATCGATGTTTCATCAAAAAATTGTCTGGTTTTAATAAATAAGAAGGCTATTAGAAAATAGATAATCAGGACACGGAGGCGCTGGCGAACCTGAAGCTCGTCTCATAATGAACCGAAACTCAGCGTAGGCCTATAAGGTAGCCTATTGCCTCACAGACCTGAGACATATAGATAGCTTGAAATGTCTACTTTTAAGCAGAACAATTCAAAACGAAAGAAAACAGACTGCGCTGCTTATTTTTTATGTCAGTGTCGGCTAGACAGATGAAGTTGACGACTCGCGATCTTCGCAGCGCCATCAGAGAGAAATGCACATTTCATACGAATTACATAAACAGCGCAGTCTGTTTTCTTTCGTTTTGAATTTGAATTTGTAGACATTTCAAGCTATCTATATGTCTCAGGTCTGTGAGGCAATAGGCTACCTTATAGGCCTACGCTGAGTTTCATTATGAGACGAGCTCCAGGTTCGCCAGCGCCTCCGTGTCCTGATTATCTATTTTCTAATAGCCTATATTTAGCTACTTCTTATTAAATTCATCAAAATTTGTTGATGAAACATCGATTAAAATTAAGATACAATTAATACAAAACGAAATTAAATTTAAAGACAGGCTTTGTGCTTTCAGTTTGAGGTCTCTGTGAAAGTTTTCAAACATTCTTTTAGTGCCGCTTTAGAGCGCTCACGTCCGTAGCGGAGAACTGTCTGTAACTTTTTTTTTTTTTGTGAAATAATTTTAAAAAAAAATGCAACTTAGTCCAGTGCGACTTAGGCTATATATGTTTTTTTCTTCCTCGTTGCGCATTTTTTGACTGATATGCGTCTCCGGAGCGACTTATAAAATAGGCTACGGTAAGTTATTTATTCTTTTTGTGCAAATGTCCCATAAAGTCCCATCCTTTAAGGATTAATTTATGTCCCATTGACCGGTCCATTGCATTACGAATAAAAGCAGAATCAATAAAGTAAAAAATGTAATGTGCAGGCAGGTGGTTGGAGTGTGTGCACGTTTTTTGACGAGTTTTATAGTCTTGATATTGTTTCTTATTCAAAAGTGGTGAGCACCCACAACCTAAAACCTCTTCCCGCGGCCCTGGTTTCTGTTGCTGTCAGTATTGTTTTGGGAAATTAGGCTACATTCAAATGCAATGGTCTCGTTTCAAAAGCATTGGTCAATATGCTTGCGTCGACTTCACTGTAGCCTATATGTGCCCTGCTTCCTTTCTGTGAGTTCTGACCGAAAAATGGAAAATATCAATTCCGTTTCAGAGTCCCTGTTTCATGTTTGTTAGCCCAGGACATTTTACAAATCCAGACCAAACGATGTTCTACGGCCATGTCCGGAATAAAGAGTAGCCTATCCATGTCACACAGTAAGATTTAGGATTCTGACCATATACCTCGCAGTCACAGACCGTATCAACGTCAGTGAGTGATACTTATTGTATTTCGCCACAGGGTGTCACTGTGGCCTCAACCCTTCGCCTTCGCTTACTCTGAGCTCGATTGCTATGTCTGAGGTAAACCACGCCCTCCTCATTACCCTATGCAGGAAGAAATGTAGGAAGAAATAAATGAATAAATAAATAAATGTAAAAATAAATTAATGTAGAAATAAATAAATGTAGAAATGAATAAATGTAGAAATAAATAAAAGAATAAAAAAATAAATATGGAAAAAAAAATATATACATAAATAAGGATTTTTAACGTTTTTACATTTATTTGTATATTTATTTATGTATTTATTTATTTTTAATATTGGCAGACTTGGCATTCCATACCCCCCCAACCTGCTCCACATTCACCCAAAATAGTCTTGTTTGTTTGTGCGATAGTTTGTGCCGGTTAAAGATCGTGTGCTGCTTCGTTGTTTAAAATATTAGACACTGAATTATAGACGATGACGTCACCCGCCCTCGACATGCTCCACATTCACCCAAAAAAGGCTAGGTCGATGAATTTGACCCGTCAGATTCCGTGACCATGTTTATATGTATTAATACCTTATCAATATGCTTTATAAAATGGAAAGGGACTCGCATGTATGCTTCATATTTTATGATTAAAATATATACATAAATAAGGAAATAAATGTATAAATAATTATTTATTTTCTTTTTTTTGCTTTTCTATGTATATTTATTTCTTTTTTTCTTTTTTCTTTTTTACATTTATTTGTATATTTATTTATGTATTTATTTCTTTTTAATATTGGCAGACTTGGCATTCCATAGGGGGGCTGAGTGACCTCAGAATGACCAATAAATATTATTTTAATATTTAAGAAACCGAAGCAGCACAAAATAAACGTTTATCGGCGCAAATTAGAACAAACATATGAGTCTATTTTGGGTGAATGTGGACTAGTTTGCCGACGTTTTGCATTGGATTGGGGGCGGGGCCAACTTCACGCAGTGATTGACAGGGCGGGGCGGGCACGTGATCGGCTCAGAATGCATTTTCAAATTGCACATTGAATTTTGCTACATTCATTGCGGGACACTTAATGGAAATGCAATCGCAAGTGTCGTAACTGTGAGTGTAAATGCAATTAAGAAAAAATAACATTTAAATTACAGTTTTGCCACAGTTTTTGCTTGAACATGTTAAACATATCTCATGATTTCTGTAATACATTTTAATTTTAATTTTGCAACTTATAAAGCGTTAAATTATGTATTCAATTTACATATTAAAACTAGTGTATGAAATGGCAAATGTAAATTTTATAATTGAATTTTCATTTTGCACCAAACGTTGCACAAATGATGGGGAAAATTTCAACCCGATCTCACGGGAAAACGTACAAATTCTACGAGGTGGCTAATTCGTACGAATTCATACGACCTCACTCGTACGATTTTTGCAAAATCGTACATATTTTACGAATTGCCCAATTCGTATGAATTCATACGAATGACCTATCCCTGACCCCGCCCCTAAACCTACCCATCACGTGGGTTTAGACAAATCGTACAAATTCGTACGAGTGAGGTCGTACGAATTCGTACGATTTAGCCATCTTTTTATCATTCGTACGAATTCGTACGAATTGGTCGTGAGATAGTGTTGGAAAGTTTAAATTTAAATACAGAAATGCTTTGCCATTTTACATATTGCATTGTCATTTTGCATATTACATTTCAAATTGAAATTTGCTACCCATATGCTTCCATAATCCCGGGTCGTGTTTGCGTTCACACAGAAGGCGTTCTGTTGACTTTGATTTCCATCCGCTGCTTTTTTTGTGGGGGTTCTGCACTGTCCTGTTGAAGGAACAAACATAATCATGTAACGCTGACCAGATTTAATAAATGATTCTTAAAGAAAATCTAAAGAAAATGTGCTTCTACCATTTCGATATGAGGCGTCTGAATTGAAAAGGATATGATTTGCATCCCAGATTAAATTATTAATGTATTTCGTTTCTAAATCTTAGTAAAATTGAGATAGGAGGAGGCTCTTACCAATGCTCTTTTCCGGATCGGCTGGGGCCTGGACTGATGCCTGTTCGGAGTTCCCGGGTTCAGTTGTGAAGTGGTTATCTGAGGGGCTGGATGGTTGTTGCGCCTCAGTTCCACACACAGTTTTTGTGGAGGTGCCTGACACAGACCTGATTTGTCCTGTTGAGAGAACAGATATAATCGTGAATGCTGGGCAGGTTTAATGGCTGCTTCTTAGACTAAATCAAAAGGCGTATCTTTTTTGATCATTTTGAAATATAAAAGGATTTTAAATTGAGGACCTAGAAAACATAGTAGCATAGTTAAAGGCAATGTTTACTTGTCTGAATACATTTTAAAATAAGTAAAAACAAGAGATATAAGGGACTTACAGAAGCTTCTGTGCTCCTCTCTGAGATCATGTTAATAACAGGTGCTCCCTGTGAGCAACACACAGACATAGCTATCTGAGGCTCAAGGATCATTTGTTTTTGCCTCTCTGAGATGTTGTCAGGCATGGTAATATCTGAAATTACACAACATTTTGCAAACATGCTACATAAATCGTCAATTTGGTCTAAGGTGCCTGGGTCCGACTGTTGGCTGTTGACTTTGATTTCCATCCGCCGCTTTTTTTGTGGGGGTGACCAGTCCACTCCTGCACTGTCCTGTTGAAGGAACAGACATAATTATGTAACGCTGACCAGATTTAATAAATGATTCTTAAAGAAAATCTAAAGAAAAATTGCTTCTACCATTTCGATATAGGGCGTCTGAATTGAAAAGGATATGATTTGCATCCCAGATAAAATTATTAAAGTATTTTGTTTCTAAATCTTAGTAAAATTGAGATAGGAGGAGGCTCTTACCAATGCTCTTTTCCGGATCGGCTGGGGCCTGGACTGAAGCCTGTTTGGAGTCCCCGGGTTCGGTTGTGAAGTGGTTATCTGAGGGGCTGGATGGTTGTTGCGCCTCAGTTCCACACACAGTTTTTGTGGAGGTGCCTGACACAGACCTGCGTTGTCCTGTTGAGAGAACAGATATAATCGTGAATGCTGGGCAGGTTTAATGGCTGCTTCTTAGACTAAATCAAAAGGCGTATCTTTTTGATCATTTTGAAATATAAAAGGATTTTAAATTGAGGACCTAGAAAACATAGTAGCATAGTTAAAGGCAATGTTTACTTGTTTGAATACATTTTAAAATAAGTAAAAACAAGAGATATAAGGGACTTACAGAAGCTTCTGTGCTCCTCTCTGAGATCGTGTTAATAACAGGTGCTCCCTGTGAGCAACACACAGGCGCTATCTGAGGCTCAAGGATCATTTGTTTTTGCCTCTCTGAGATGTTGTCAGGCATGGTAATATCTGAAATTACACAACATTTTGCAAACATGCTACATAAATCGTCAATTTGGTCTAAGGTGCCTGGGTCCGACTGTTGGCTGTTGACTTTGATTTCCATCCGCCGCTTTTTTTGTGGGGGTTCTCCACTGTCCTGTTGAAGGAATAGACATAATCATGTAACGCTGACCAGATTTAATAAAGGATTCTTAAAGAAAATCAAAAGGAAAATTGCTTCTACCATTTCGATATGAGGCGTCTGAATTTAAAAGGATATGATTTGCATCCCAGATTAAATTATTAATGTATTTCGTTTCTAAATCTTAGTAAAATTGAGAGATAGGAGAAGGGTCTTACCAATGCTCTTTTCCGGATCGGCTGGGGCCTGGACTGATGCCTGTTCGGAGTTCCCGGGTTGCACCTCAGTTCCACACACAGTTTTTGTGGAGGTGCCTGACACAGACCTGCGTTGTCCTGTTGAGAAAACAGATATAATCGTGCAATGCTGGGCATCTAAAGGCATATCTTTTTTTTTTTATCATTTTGAAATATAAAAGGATTTTAAATTGAGGACCTAGAAAACATAGTAGCATAGTTAAAGGCAATGTTTACTTGTTTGAATACATTTTAAAATAAGTAAAAACAAGAGATATAAGGGACTTACAGAAGCTTCTGTGCTCCTCTCTGAGATCGTGTTAATAACAGGTGCTCCCTGTGAGCAACACACAGACATAGCTATCTCAGGCTCAGGGGTCTTTAGTTTTGGCCCATCTCCGGAATCAGCCTTCTCAGATGCATCACTGAAGACCAGGGATGTGGGACATGATGTTTCTCCTGTCTCCACTGTTTCCCCACACTGCCCTGAGATGAGGTACCCATACTCAGGATGCTCAGATATGAGGACTGAAGCTTCCACTATCGCCCACCACCGCCCCGCAGCAAGGGCCGTAATGAGCTCATCGGAGATTTCAGAAGAGGAGAACTCCTCTGCACTCTCAAAAAGGGTGTGCATGGTTGACATACTCATATTGATGTTGGATATGATGTAGAAAATGAACTAGAAGTGAACAACACTTTTTGCAGTTTATATCTGTAAAACACTATGAAAGAAAGAGAAAGGGAAGAGATGATTTGAGTAAACATACAGTACAAGAACCTGAAATCTTGTTGTCTTAAGCCCAACTTAAACTTATGTCATCCGCATTCTGCAATTTTTGTCATCGGAATTTCCACGGACATCCGTATGTAGCCCAATTTTTGTTCACTAACGGTGCGTGCACAACAACGCATACACTAGGTGATTGTTAAGACAGAGGAATGTTGACACGACTCTGTACTGCTCTTTGACATCTGGTAGAGTAAAATTAAGAAATTGTGCAGTGTCAAACTGGTCCACCAACTAATAGCTGTGAGGACACGACTGTGCTCGAGATGGAGCGGAACGCGGAAAATCAAGTATACCCGGGCCTTTAATTTTCTAAAAATAAAAATAAAAAATGTATACAGTGTAGGCTATGCCCAGTGGCAATCCATCAGAAGAGGGAAGGGAGGCTGAGAGCCTCCTTAAAATGCATTTAAAATGAACAATGAAGCTAAAAAAGTTAATTGTTATTTTTATTAATTTCCTTACTAATGTGCATAACTCAGATGCACACAATGTAAATGTAGCCTATAGCCTATAGGGATGGGACGGTATGAAAATTTCATATCACGATAATAGTGACCAAAATTATCATGATTATCAATATTATCACGGTTTTGTTAAAACGAGATGAAAGTGTTCAAAAATAACTGATGCTCACACTGAAAACATTTTAACAAGTTTTATATCTGAAACTTTTATAGCCTAGAAAACATTTCATCAAGTTTTATATTTGTTGAATCAACAAACAACAAATAAAACAAGCAGCTCTATGCCCTTTTTTAAGCAAGATTATATTCTGTGGCATTTCCTTCCTTAAAATGACCGTCGTCAATAACAACGCATTATAACACAGCGCACATCTCGTTTAACTTGCCGTCTTGCGTCTCCGTTTTCGATTGTATTGAAAATGAAATCAGAGTTGATTTATTGTTTACTGAGTTTGATCATATTTTTGTGATCATGTAAGATTTAAAACATCAATCTGCCTTCCACCATTCCTCCTCGAATAAAAAAACAACAACATTGCGCGCTGCACGGACAGGATTTACAGTGAGTTATTAAAATCACGATAATCAAACACGGTTTATAGTGAAACCTGTAGCACTAATCGTCCCATCCCTAAAAGCCTATAGTCATTTTTTATTATGCCCGGTTGTCCAGGCAAATTTGATTGCTAACTCGAATCAGCTTAAGGCCAAGCATATCACTTAAGTGTGTCATCAGATCTGCTATCGTTTTGTCAATGAAATATAAATTATCAACAATTATATATATAACTGTTATATATATATATATATACGATTTGATCAATATTGATTCACATATATCCTCTCATTTCCACAAAACCCACCACTCTGTAGCCTACCATGCCTATATTTATCAAAATGTAGCTACAGCAAATCGAGACAACAACATATCACAGTTTAAGCAGATAAATGCAAATTATGAAAATATTAAATTCAGATCCCCAAAACCCTGCATACTCACACAATCGCCAACTTGCTACTAAAAGAAATAATCCGCTACACTCATAATAGCCTACTCACTGTCTGAAGAAATTAGAACGCGCCTATGACGTAACAATCGACCACAAAAGTTTGTGAGGGATAGAGACAGAGCGCAACGCGTCATAATCTGAAGAAATTAGAACGCCTCTATGACGTAACAATCGACCACAAAAGTTTGTGAGGGATAGAGACAGAGCGCAACGCGTCATAATCTGAGGGGGGGGAGGGGGGGAGTCCAACGTGAAAGTTCTCCCCCCGGGTGTGGGCGTGGCCTAAATACGCTCTGTCTCTATGGGAGACTGTTTCGTTGTATTAAAACTGAGCATGCAATACAAGCAAAGACTGACTTAGCTTTTTTAATTCATGATTGTTGATACAAAAACTAGCGCTGTTTATTATTTATTTTTAGCATTTGCAGCTGGTGCACAAACGGGCGCAAGTGAAGCTGCGGATGGGCATACATTTTATTATTAAGCATAACGACCACTCAACCAAACTCAATCACCAGATATGGCAATAAAAGCCCATTTCTGAAACAGAATAGAATTCACAAAAAAGTTCCCGTTGGCTGTCCTTGTTTTTTCTATTTACAACAATAGCCTAGTAAGCAACTAATCAGACCAGGATTAGGCATGACATTGTGAGTTATTTTGTTTTAAGTTTGATAATAATTTAAAAATTATTTATTGATCAAATCTAGTAATTTAAAGGTAAATACAATAAAAAAGAACAAAAAATATCCAAAAAAGCGTTCTAAACAAAAAACATAAGTAATTGTATGGCTTCGGGTCATTTTGACCTGCGAGGGAAACATATGTTACAAATTGCGAGGGAAGAATGAGGGAACCTTACATTTTTGGGTGAACTATCCGTTTAAAATGTAATCGGCTGGGGCACAAAACTAACCATGACCTGAAATGATAAAAAGTGGAGAACGCATAGAACATAAGCCTATTGAAAAACAAAGTATAAAAATTTGCAAAATCTAACAAGATGTGTCTGGTTTTGAACTGATGAGATCTATGATTATACCTATGGATTATACGGACGTGTGTATGACAGCATATGGAGCTGCAGCCAAATCAAATTTAGAGAAATTACAAGTAAAACAACATGACGTTTTAATAGAAATATACACTTCACTTCCAAATTTAGAAAAACTAGGTCAATTGATCCCAGCTCAGAGGAATTCAAAGATATGAAATAGATGAAAAATTGAAGTAAATCTACATTAGTTATAAACTAACAATGAAAAATACTCCTACTACAGCACTTATTAATCTTAGTTAATGATAATCTAATCTCACAAATTTTGAGATCAAAAGTTTATTAACATTAGTAAATGCACTGTGAGTTACCATAAACATTTGTAAAATTAACATTAAAGTTAATAAATGTATAATAAAAATGTTTTTTTGTACAATACATAAATAACTTAAAGATCGTTTTATCAAAAATCACCAATGGGAGTTATGGCATACTTACATTTGTACATGAAACTGTTCTTATTAGGAGAAAATAAGCAATGAAGCCTTGCTTTTACATACTCCAGTATCGTAGATGGCAGTATGCTATGGTATGCACATGTCACGGTCCCGCCAAAAGAAGAAGAAGAATATCGCGGGAATAATAAATGTGAATTTTCGCGCGCTACAGATTGAGTTTAAACTTAAACTGAAGAAAATGCCGAACGCCGAAGTGCAAAAGACAAATGCCAGATACAGTCTCAGAGGTGAGACAAACGTGTTTCATTAACACTTCATAGCATTTAACTTCATGACAAATGATTTTAAATGCAAGTTTACGAGGAAAACAGATAAGCACAGATATAAAAACGAATGCAATGTGTTTTCTTATGTTACGAGTATCTTATTGATCTTCTGTGTGCGAACCTACTTTGTGATACAACAGAGATAATATATAGCCTGTTGTGTTTCTCGATGTCTTGCTATAAAAACTTGAATGGAAAGCAACAGGCTAATCAAAAATGTATTTCATTTCGTGGCCTAAACATCAAAAAAGCAGTGAGAAAAACGTTAATTTCAAGTAAAATGTCATTTTCAACGGTTAAAATGGTATTCATACATAAAAAGTGACTTAAAGGGAAAGTTTCCCAAAAACAATAGTCCATTCCAAACCCGTAACGTTAAGTCTTTCATCTTCGCAACACAAATGAAGATCTTTTTGATGAAATCTGAGAGCTTTCTGACACTCCATTGACAGCTAAGTTACACATCTGAAACTTTGACGCTTCAATAAGTTATTTAAAGATGAACAGATTTAATTTAGGCTTCTATTCACATTTCACATAAACATTGATCAGTGAACATAAACATAAGCTCAACCAAACTTGCTTGACACATGAGAATGAATAAACCTCATTGGTTCTCGCACGTCAAGCGAACATGCTTGAGCTTCCATTTACCACAACTGATGTGTGAGTTGATGAATGTTTATGTGAATAAAGCCTAAATTCAATCTGTTCATCATATAAAGAGATGTGCCTCTTCAGACAATTTGGACTAATCCGTTCAATTCATATGAATTAGTTCTGTCATCAAATTATGACAGAATTTTCATTTTTGGGTGAACTAAAACCCTTTAACTCTGTAAAGTCTGACATATGAAATACATTTTTTTATTATTATTTTAAATGGAACAATTTGTTGAACATTTAGACAAAAAATAAAAAGATATCTTTTAAAAAAAAGTTTGCTTGTGGTTTTTGTTGAGTATCATATACAAAAGCCTTTTATGGCTCATATAATATGATATAGGCTTGTGAGAATATGGAGCTCATACTCAAGGAGGATAAAACACCTCGATTTAAAAATCAAAAGACCCAAACTGAGCAAAAATATGCAATTTGATGCAGTTGCTGATATGGTCAAAAAGTAAGATGAAATTCTGATAGCATGTAATGTATAGCGGTCTACTTGCATAAAATGCATATAAATATCAGTTGTCTCTATAGAAATAAATATGTATACTGTATATTGTATACTAGGTATATATAGGCTATATAGAGAGAGATATCTATGTAAATATGTCTTAATGTATGTAAATGCTTAGTTTTATGATCAAAGCTCTGTAGTTTTAAAACAATGCAATACAATGATGATTGAGAGATGAACAAATAAATGTGCCTCAAAAACCTAATGTATCATATGATACTCACATTTTAACAGGATTTTTACAAAAAATGTTGATAATCAAGTAAACCTATGTTGCTTCAGTCCAGTAAGTGTTCATTGTGAAATATTAACTATATATATATATATATATATATATATATATATGAAGAGTTCAGATGCAAAAGCCTCTAAATGCCATCTGAAATTTTCTCATAGAATGATCATTTTTATCAAGCTTGTATATTTAAATTCAATAATTTCACTTAAATGGCAATGAAGATTACCTATTAATTGTAATTTAAGTGAAATTACTGAACTTAAATATACAAGCTTGATAAAAATGATCATTCTATGAGAAAATTTCAGATGGCATTTAGAGGCTTTTGCATCTGAACTCTTCATATATATATATATATATATATATATATATATATATTCTTATGCACAAGACATCATCATCATATCATTTGAGAGGCTCTATAGGATTAAAGGATCAAACTACTGTTGAAATGTTATCATAATTCAAAAATTGGTTTCATCATGCGCCTCGCAGATCAGTTTCCTTTGCTGACGACCAAAAGGGTTTTCTGGAAAGGCATACTGGAGGAGCTGCTGTGGTTTATCAAGGTACAATAGGAAAATATTCCAAACTTTTTGTATCTTATTTCTGTATATAGTATTTTTTTTTCTTTGGTTTTTGTTCATTTCGCATTTTTTAAATGTACTTTTTGTTCATCCAACTTAGGGTTCAACAAATGCCAAAGAGCTGTCACAAAATGGTGTGAGAATCTGGGATGCTAATGGCTCCAGGGAGTTTCTGGATAAAATGGCTTTACTGATCGTGAGGAAGGAGACCTGGGCCCAGTGTATGGCTTTCAGTGGAGGCACTTTGGAGCTGAATACAATGACATGCACACTGGTAACTATCTCTCTCTCTCTCTCTCTCTCTCTCTCTCTCTCTCTCTCTCTCTCTCTCTCTCTCTCTCTCTCTCTCTCTCTCTCTCTCTCTCTCTATATATATATATATATATATATATATATATATATACACACCATTTACATATAGCAACAATGTATACTGAATTATTAACATATTTTAACAGTAAACTATATTTTAAAGTGCCCCTATTATGCTATTTTGTAGTTTCCTAATTTTGTTTTGTAGTCTCCTACAATATGTTTACATGCATCTAAGGTCAAAATACACTTTAAAGGTGACATCTTATGCCCCTTTTCACAAGATGTATTATAAATCTATGATGTCTCCAGAATGTGTCTGTGAATTTTAGCTCAAAATAACCCCAAGATCATTTATTATAGCTTGTCAAAGTTGCCCCTTTTTGGGTGTGAGCAAAATTGCGCCGTTTTTGTGTGCATCCCCTTAAATGCAAATGAGCTGCTGCTCCCCGCTCCCGTTCAGAAGAGAGCCGATCCTTTACACGAGCTTCGATACTCCAGCAATAACAAACGCGAATTTCAGTCAAATCTCAGAAATAACGAGTAGCGGAGGCAGATTGTAGAAATTGTAACTTTTAGACGCACCTGGTCGTTTCTGAATGGTTAGTGGATACATTTATGTAGTTGTTGTGGAATTACATTGATTAATCTCATCGACTTGCATGTACTGTCATGTTTAACTTCTACACAAGTTGACAGTTCCCTGAGGTCTTTATAAGACGTGACATTTTTTGGTCAAATAGTGTTCTGTGCTCGTCTGTGCAGCAACGACAGAACAGTTTGCATGCTTTGCTTGAACTTTTGCCATTGCGTTTTAACTGGTTACACTGTTGTCGCTTGCGAAAACCAAATGGTGGCGCCGTGGGCGTAAACGTGCAGATTAAGGGGCGGTGATATTATAATAAGATCCTCTTCCTAGTCAGAAGGGGAGCGAAATCTGATCGGCTTAAGTTTTGACATGCTTGCAGAGAAAGGCTCACCAAAACAAAGTTACTGGGTTTCACTTTTCACGTTTTCAGGGTTGGTAGATGCACAGGGGACCCGATTATAGCACTTAAACACGGAAAAAGTCAGATTTTAATAATATGTCCCCTTTAATTTTCTCATAATATAAATTGCAGCATCATCTCTTTTCTCACAGTGTCTGAATTGGTTTGATCAAGGATTTTTCTAAGGCTGGAACTTTTCTATCAATAGAGCTGCACGATTCTGGATAAATTGAGAATCACAATTTTGTTTTGTGTAAAATGAAGATCACGATTCAAAAAAATAAAAAAAATAAAAAAACTACATTAGACAAGTACACAAAAAAATCATGCCATCTAGAGTTTCTGACAAAATGTTCATTGCTTTAGTCCATTTAAAATTATATTAATTTGAACTAAATAAAAACCATTTTAATGGAGTCCATGTTTCATTTATAAAGACTTGTTTCTTTATTGGATGAATCAGTGTTTGTGAATAAATCTTTCAAATGAACGATTCAATGACAAACTCCTTTTTTTAAACACTCGCTTGTCGCCACCTCCTGGCGTAACGATAAACAATACAATACACACAAGTGTCAAAATACTTTTTTAAAAGATCAATAACGTGTTTATACCCAATATAAACTTTTATCCCAGTATACTTTTATCCCCTGTTATTTGTAACCCATAAATAACAATAATGTGTGGTTGTAAAGACTGTGTGAAGCTGCTTACTGTACATTTACATGGCAGCTGCTCCCTTCAGGGGCTCATTTATAAAACTTTGCGTAGGATCCTTACTAGAGGTGTGCGTGCGCGCAAAAGCTAAAAATGACGGACGCAAAATAATATTCAGACTTATAAAACCGTGCGTAAGCAAGAACCTGAGCTGAATTCTCTTTATAAATCCCAGTCAGCGGAAGATTGTGCGCACATGGGTCTCCCCGAAATAACCATATACGGAGCTTACAACGCCTAGTTTTACTATGCATATCCTCATCTGCATATCATTTGCATATGCATATTCATCCACGTGATAACATGTTTAATGGTACAAGACATTTGGAAAATATGAGATACAGATGTGCCGTCACATTACATTGCTAAAAATAATTTAGTAGCCTATCCTTGCCTTGTTTTTTAATAATAAATCAAAATAATATAAAATACATTTCAGAGAAAGGTCTTATCCACTGGCCAAATAGTATTTTTAATATCTTTATATTTTTAATGGAAACGGATAGGCCTTATTGTGCATTATTGATCATTATTTGCGCGAAAATATTTTTTCAGACCAAATCATGCGCTAAGCAAACCCCGCTGTAGTTAAAACATTAAAACACAGCATGCCACAGGAAAAGTGTTCAAAAGCATCACATCCACTTCGAATATTTATTATTATTATAATATAATTTTTTTGTAACTTCTTGGTAATGATTTCATGTCATTTAAGTGCTTAACTCCATTAATGAGAATGGCATATTTAATATAAATGTGTATATCAGATGTAGCCTAAAACATAGTTTAAATCATTATTTTATTTATTTAAACTGTTATTGTGAACATGCACTGTATTTATGATTAGGACTCAATGAAAAAGTTAAAGCTGCAGTCCGCAGTTTTTCCTCTGTCGCCATCTCTGTTCGAAATCTGCAATTGCAGTTATTCGCAGAATTATCAACTTTACGTGCGTTGTGCCTCGGCATGGCACAGCGCGGATGAATCCAATGTTTTGAGGAGAATGTGCAGCTGTCAATCACCGCGCTGGTGGTGTGGATACTGTCATTCGCAATCACAGATTCTACTTGTTGGAAGTTTGACCAACATAAGAATTTTTACCGGAAAATGTCATCTGAACAAGTAACATCCACTTTTGTTCTGACCAACCAAGGGAAAAAAGCATTGCAGTAAATCGCGCTGATTAAATCTAACGATCGCTTATCATTTCACGTCAAACCGTACAAATTATACTTTGTTCTCAAATTGTTAATGTTAACAACATCAGCATTGTGTGACTACATTTAATGCCCTTCCGATATTTATCCTTGTTTTTTGCATGGGCCCGGTTGCAGTCTCTTTTTTTCGAAGTCTGAAGTCTTTTGCATTTTACGACGGGTGAATCTCTAGTTGTCACTGGTGATTGTCATTTTAACTTTTCTGGATCCGCCATCAAATTGATACGTTTAATTATATCAAGTGCTGTGAGAAAAGGCTATAAATCTCCACCTCCAACATCCTCACACGCAATATAGCCGACTAGCCGAGACTCCTTCTTTTTGTGTACAGATGTGATGTAATGACGCAAAAGACATGCTCGAATTTCAGATAGCAGATAGTTTTGAACACTGGCTGGTTATGTACAAATTATTCTGGATAATTTTTAACCCAAAAAAGCTACGGACTGCAGCTTTAAAGTTTAAACTTTAAACCTATTTAAAGTGGTTTTCCTTCATCTGCCGTCAGTCACTCAGCTCACCATCGGTGTCGCCAAACTGCTCCGTCTCCAAAATGTTCGTACGCATAGGTCAGAGTTTGCATGCAGGTGCGCAAATTTACCGTCAAGTTTGTTTTTATAAATCACAACTTATGCGTCGGAAGTGGCGTACGCCTCTTTCAGGGCCTGTTTTGTGCGTACGCAACGGTTATAAATGAGGCCCCTGATCAGCGGCTGCGCAAACACAGATCGGAAAGAGTGACCGCGGACACTCTGATTATAGTTATAGTTTACTCTGTCAATACTGACACCTTCTGGTCACTTTAAAGTAGTACGTCGCGTTTAATAATATATCAGCCATTTTGGATTTTAGAGCTCATGGTGTAGAGTATAGAGGTGCATCCACGTACATCCTTCTTGTTTTGCTCTTGAAACGGCACAATCTGTAAGTTTAAAAGACTAATCTAAGCGGTAAAATACGATTACATGTATTCTGATAGGTTATACATATGTTTGAGAACGATTTGCATGTGACATGTTAAATGTAGCCGAGGCACATAATTGTGATGCTTGATTGTTCTTCTTAACACAGCTATCTTCTAAGTTATGTAAGGGTGATTTATGTGCATCTTAAATATTGTTTTGATTTATGTGAACTGAATGTAACATTGTAAGAGATATTTTTTTAATATCATTGTTCATTTGTGTTACAGTTTCACAAATTGGGCTTCAGTAAAGAAAGTTTGACCCTGACAACTGTCTACGACTTTTACTAAGCCTTTGTTTAGATCGCTGCAAAAGCAAACATAAGCTGAAGGCAGAAGATTAAAGGCCCTAAAGTCTTTGTCTTGTCTCTTTTGTTTTTATTCTTTATTTTTAACAAATAAAAATATAGAAACACAATAAGTGTGTTGCAACATACCCTAGGTAAAAAACAATATCTATAAATATGATACATTTTTTTTATCATATTTACCTCATGACGGCCGACACTCTCATTCATTAGCATAGGCAGCGACAAAATATGCGCTGTTCATAAACCATGACAAATACCTTTAGTGTTTTTAAATCATCCCTTCAAACTTTTTTTTTTTTTAGGGTAGCTTTTATATGATTGCCATATTATTATTATTATTAGTAGTAGTAGTAGTATTTATCAGACTTTTGATAATAATAATATTTTGATAATTTCCCAGTTCTTTTTAGGATTCAGTTCAAAGTTTTATTGTTTGTTTTTAAGGCACTTAATGGGCTGGCCCCAACCTATATCACTGACCTTGTACAACCATACTCGGTTCAAAGGTCACTGAGATCCTTAAACAAAGGGCTCCTGCTTGTGCTGAGCTCACGGCTCAAACAGGGGTGATAGAGCTTTTGCAGTTGCTGCTCCACGTCTGTGGAACCAGCTCCCCCTGGATATTAGATCTGCCCCCTCCATTTCTGCCTTTGAATCCAGGCTAATGCCCACCTGCTGATCAAGGCGGGTGAGGAAGATGTTGTGATCAATGGTGTCGAAGGCGGCACTAAGATCCAATAATATCAGGATGGCATTATAACATACATCATATTTATAATATTTTAATGAGACCATATTAACATTATACATAATAAAAAGGTAATATACTATATTATCTAAATGTGTTATAATCTAAATGAATAGTAGGCTACCTTAGCATAGTAGGTTACAAGGGGGGCTAACGGCACGAAACACATTTGCTTTTCTTCCAAGAACATGGATGTTGCACGAGTTGTTATTTGAAGACCAGGAGCAAAACATTTTGCGACAGAAATACAAAAACATATTACCAAAATACTAATTTTGTGGTTCGACTACTGTCTGTAATGTGGATTGTAATTTTTAATCGACCTGTGAACAGGCCCGCCCACAGAAATGACTGGGCCCCTGAAAAGGTCCAGTGAATGGGCCCTCCCCAAATCTGCTATAGGCTACTCATATCATGCGTGTGCTCTCTCTCTCTCTCTCTCTCTCTCTCTCTCTCTCACATTAACACATACATTTAACTGAGAGAGACTCAGGGGTGGGTATGCAGCAACAATTTTATACTTGAAAGAGTATATTTATATACTTCACATTAAAGATGTGATTGGGCCAGCCCAGTGACCATCAAGAAAAGAACCAATGGGCCGCTGATACGCGTTTCATGGGCCGGTGTGTCAGAAAAAAAAAACTAACGCTGACTTTTTTTGACCAATGCATTACACCGGCAGTAACCCAGCGCCGCCGATTAAGCAAAACAAAACTAAACAAATGTACAGTTTTATGGGCCGTTAAGACAAAAAAAGAAAAAAAGTATGAGATGCATCGGCCCAAAAAGCACGTCGGCCCACTGGGAATCTCCCGGTAGTCCCGATGGCCAGTAGCTTACATGCCTGGACGTCACACTTTAAATCCTACCTGTTGCCTTTCACCATCCACTTATTTAGCTGCTGTTGCATCAATTGACATGCCATCTCCTTTTGCCTCTTTCTTTTTCTATTTTTAGCCCCCGACAGCTTTTTTGCTTTATCCATCTTTTTCGACGACAACTCACTACTCCTTCCTACTGCTCGCTCAGCGCTCACGGCGCCCGCGCCCGCTCGCCAGCCTGCTCAGACCATTTTCAGGAAAGGGGTGTTTCATTATGAAACAGGCTATATTTTACTCGAGCAAAATTACATAAAATGCTTTTTTTTTTCTCTCACTTTCAACAATTAATGTTGCTATTTTGGTTCAAAATTAAATATGGTAACCTTTGCTTATATTTGGGATGAACATAATTATAGCTGGACTGCATGGGCCCCCCCTAGCGGCTGGGCCCCAGAAAACGTTCCCCTTTATCCCCCCTTATGGCGGGCCCTGCCTGTGAATCGTCGGAGAGCGGGCACATGCTTGTCTACGAGTGACGCTGCGGAGCGAGCAGGAAAACATGGAGCGGATGAGCGGAATCAGTGGATCTTTAGCGGAGCGATAACAGAACGTTTTTATGGGAATCTTCTGGAGGGTTAGGGAGAGGGGCACCTCAGCTGATGAGGGCAGAAGGGCAGTGGCTCTAGCCACCGGGCCACCCCCCTGTGCACGGCCCTGCAGTGTAGCTTTAAGCCACACTTAAAAGTTTATGAATGTCTTTATGAAATAAACACCAATGGCATAAAAAGAATATACCACAAACACACTTGTCAAGCAAAACAGTTAACAACAACAACAAACTCTTTTTTATGTTTCAAATGATTATTGTTCCAAATGAAGACAATGTATTTGGACACATTCTGATTGTCAAACGTTAAACATGTTCATAATGTAGACACAAAAGTTTTAGAACTTGGCTAAGACAAGTATAGTCTAACACCTAGTTTTCAAATGCTACTTGGTTTGATATTTTGTATATAATGTAATGACATTCATACATTTTCAGTGACTTATATCCATTGCTGTGTGCTATTTTCTATGGCTTTTGAGATTTTTTGTTGGTCTCACCCTCAGCCACTGCATTATGTGCCATGTTACCGCATTTCTTCTTAGACTGCAAAAGTTTAAAACAAATACATACTCAAAAAATACGTTAAGTAGAGAGAAACATTTCATGATGTATGTACATGCTACAGTAACAACACATTTCTTTTTCTTTTCTTTTTTTCTTTTTTGGTTGTGGAAACCATTATATAAATCGGACCTTTGGGAGTTCAAGTTTTATTTTTATTTTTAGTTAAGAAAAGAATCTGAACAGAAGGTTCATCAGAGATTCCTTTAATGTTAGTCATCAATACAAATGCATACACATCAATTTCAGCTAAAATCACATAAAATTACTATTGCAATAAACATCACAATACGAAAAAAAAAAATGCTGGTCTTCAAGCAGGGAAGAGGTACACACACACGCACACACACACACACACACACACACACACACACACACACACACACACACACACACACACACACACACACACACACACACAAAGAGAGAGATCTCCAGCACTCAAACAGGAAGAGATAAAAATGGAAATTCACATAACTATATAACACTAATATAATGTGCTTGTGAAAGCTTGCATTCAATGACTGTGGTAATGTGTTGGTGAGAGGAAATTGTTTTTATTTTATTTTGTTTTTTACTAAAAGCACAAATGCCTATACAAACAAGCCAGCATTACTCAGTATAAATATTCTTCATCCAAAATCAGTGCAGCACCTTCTTCATCTGTTGTTCAGGCTTTATCTGGTCTATTTAACACCTGGTCAAAATTACGCATGGGCTTTCTGACAAAAAGCCCATTAAATCTTCTCAGTATTCAAAGAATGTTCTTTTTTTGTCAATGTTTTATTTTTGTTACCTTGTACCTCAAAGGTCCAGCTGTGAAGTACAGGTCAATTAATCTTTTTTTTTCCTTTTTTTTTTTTTTTTTCCTTAATTTTAGAGACATAAAATGGAGTAAAACATTCTTTGAAAAGTGGTTCAGTTTTCTTTTGAGGTGTTTTCCTTTTCGAAAAAGTCTTTCGGTGAACTTGATCTATTGGATTCCCCTGAACAGACACATGGCAAACACCATGGCAAAAAGCTGTTGAGAAAAGAAACACAAACCTCTCATGAACATTCATATGAAAGTAAACTAACAATTATGAATCATTTAAACAGTTTTGCTTGACAGATTCAATCTTAAGGGACAGCTTGATTCAAAGCATGCAAAATTTCTTTGGGCTCCTCACGTTAAAAAACATTTGGCTTCTCTGCTAAATTAATATGGTTCTCTTAAATTTGTATTGTACACAGAATGATGATTTCAAGATGTCTACCTCCAGCACATTACCACATGAGGGCAGCAGCCATTCAATCTCAATCTCAAACTCATGTATCTGTGGCCATTCCTTCAAGATCTGTCCCATCTGCAACAGTTTTACACTAATTCTCTGAGATAATATCAATGAAATGGACATAACGTAATACTGTACCTCAATTGTGAGTACAACAATAGCCAGGGCACCAGCAACATAGATGTACATCTCAAAGTAGTCTACAACCGCTGAATAGCAGCCCTGCCGATCCAAACACACACACATAAGAAAAACATCATAGTTTATACAATTTTGTCAAATTATGCCATTATCTACTCTCTAGTGTGGCTGTTTCTGCAACTGGCGGCAGGTCAGCTGTAATTTTCTGGAATGAACAGCTCACTGAATGAGAAGATTATCAGTGAACATTGATTCAAATTTTAGCCTGTTCTTCACACAATGATGATGACTCGAGGAATATAGCACACAAGTCAAATGGACCATTTTTATAGAGTGATTTTTTCTTCATTTTTGAAGCTAAATAGTTGTGGTCACTATGAACTGTCTGCAGTAATTCAAAAATTGAATGATATATTTCATACATACTGCTCATGTGGGTTTGGAACTAGGTGAGTAAATACATTTTTGAGTCCACAACACAAGAATCAGAACATAAAAAATAACCTTCAGCTGAAAGTTTTAATACTGATCTAAATGACTATTACTTAAGTTTTCCCGTCCCTGCTCGCTTTCACAGAAACCCTCGCACACGCTCACATTCCCCAGACACTGAGAACATGGAAAAGCACTAGTCAGCAGTGAGAGAGGTAACACTATTCCCCCTCTTCCTGTTTTTCTGCTCTAGTTAAACCTGAGCTATGAGCTTCAGACCAGGCAGAAGGGATGTGACGTATACAGTGGTGTGAGAGCTCACCTTGTTGTTCCGGTACAGCATGCTGCCTGACAGGCATTCCTCTCGGTTACTGAAGCCTACTTCTCCAAGATGGCTATTCCTACGGCAGCAGGACTCGGGCACCGCTTCACCGGGGTTAATAAACCTAAAGATGCTGTCCTCGAAGTCTTCTGGACTGTTCACTCCACAGCAGTCAAACTAGAGGGAAGCACAGATGGGCAAATTCCAGTTAAAACATGCTCATGCTGTCAATGAAGGGGCTCCTGAATATTATTAATAACTTTGGTAAATGCTGATGTACAGCAGTGCATGTTTAAGGAATGAACAAGACATACTGTGTTCATAATGGCGTTCCATGTTGATGTGAAGACATCAGTGTTGTTGTAGCCTTGGTAGTGCCTCTTCAGTTCCTTAGTAAAGTATTCTCTGGTCAGCTGTAAACATGCACAATTAATATCAGAGATATTAGCAGCGCACCAACACTGAAAACATAAATCTGTCTCAACATGACGGACATGGTCACTCACATGTTCCCGGAAGACGAAGGCGAGAATGGCTGCCGCCAGCTCTGCCAGGAATATAATGAGGATCAGCATGAAGAACTGCAGAGAGAGCAAGATTGTGTCACACAGTCAGTGTTTGGGTCTTCACCCAGATATAAACGCAGCTGTCGGTTAATGAACATTTGACAGATGAATACGCTGCTCGATTGGACTCTTGTCGTATCAAAAATGATGACTTTTCCGTTTTATGGACGTCGCCATCTTTGATATTACTTTGATCGCTGTCGCTATGATGGCTGGTAAGAGAATACGGGCTTGACTCCCATTGCACGTTCATACAGACAGTAATCGACTTGCTGTTTGAACGGGACATTTCGAAACTGTAAGTACATGTGGTTGTCAATCCCAAAAACTGACAGTGTGAAGGTAGCCTAACAGAAGATAACCGTGTTTAGCACTATAAAACAGGACTGGCAACCGGATTCTGCTACTGTATTTCAGCCTGCAGTAAGTGGCACCAACTTTATTGGTGTAGTGTTATTGATATATATTGTCCTCTCAAATATACTGTGACTTACAAAAAGCAGCAGACACTTGTTTTCTCGTATGGCACCGCAGCATCCCAGGAACCCCAGCAGGAAGAGCATGCCCCCCATGGCCAGGATGATGTAGACGCCAGTGAAGAGAAGGGGGTTGGCTGCCACTATCTCCCGAAAACCTGTGGGGTCCACCACCACCCACACCCCGACACCAAGGAGGAAGGAGCCGCCCAGCTGAGGAGATGGAGACAGACAGAAGACACTTAAGATTATGACAGTCAAGTTTGTGCCATTTTTTCACTTTGCCACTCACACACACATACATACAATACATACATACACATACACACACAAACTTCTCATTTGCATAAGAAATATTCCATTTTGAAAAAACTTTTTATAGTACATATACAGTAAAATAAGTGAGGTTTCCCTACGATAGATAAAAAGGGCAACAGTAATACGGCAACATTTGTCACCATATGCAAATAGTTTGACCCATCAAAACATTTTGGGAGTATATAAGTTCAGGCAAAAAAAATCTGTCATCATTTACTCACCCTCATGTAGTTCTAAACCTGTATGACTTTTCCTTCTGTGGAACATTAAAAGATATTGTGAAAAATTTCTTAAAATGCTATGGAAGAAGTCAATGGAAACCAAAACTTTTTGGTTACCATCATTTTCAAAAGTACCTTCTTTTGTGTTCCACTGAAGAAAGAAAGTCATAAAGGTCTGGAATGAGTAAATGTTGACAGAATTTTAAAGGGTTAGTTCACCCAAAAATGAAAATTATGTCATTAATGACTCACCCTCATGTCGTTCCAAGCCCGTAAGACTTTCGTTCATCTTCGGAACACAGTTTAAGATATTTTAGATTTAGTCCGAGAGCTTTCTGTCCCTCCGTTGAAAATGTATGTACGGTATACTGTCCATGTCCAGAAAGGTAATAAAGACATCATCAAAGTAGTCCAAGTGACTAGAGTGGCTCAATTTTAAGTTTATAAAGCGATGAGAATACTTTTTGTGCGCAAAAAACAACAAAAATAACGACTTTATTCCACTATTCATTTCCTTCTCTCTGGGCCTCGAGTTTTTTCACGTAGTATAAATGCGTAGCGCGTCTGTGTTGTACGTCACACGTAGGCTCACTATTGGCCGACGCTGGTCATGTGTGTGATGCGTGTGTACAACACAGAAGCGCTACGCAGTTTTACTACGTGAACTCACTCGAGGCCCAGAGAGAAGAAAATGAATAGTGGAATAAAGGAATAGGAGGTCTTACGGGCTTGGAACGACATGAGGGTGAGTCATTAATGACATCATTTGCATTTTTGGGTGAACTAACCCTTTAAGTTTTGGGTGAAGTATCCATTTACCCATAGATAAACACTAGTTCAATAACTATTGTTGGTCCAGGCATATTAATCTCAAATGAATCTTCATTGTGATTGGAGCAGTTAACATGGGGCCACTTCACACACCCTTCACACAGCAATCAACTCCTGACCAATTACAGAAAACTATTTATTACAATTCATTCTGCATCTTCCCCACTTGCCAGCCAACTGTTTTTGGCCACAGTCGGTCAAAACCTTTTCATGGGGGTTAAGCCTTTTTTCAAAACAGTATGATTTCAAATAAATTTTTACTTAATCGGCAGTAAATGAAAAACCTTGTAAAAAACAAAAAATCTTAAGCAAGACTGTACAAAATAATGTAGTTGGCCTTGAAGTCGGCACGAAATCGAAATTGACCCTATTTACTTAATTATGTGATGTGGTGAGCAATTCATCCGTGCAAGCTGATTCACAATTTATTTTATTAAAAATGTTTTGGTCTTTGTAACCTTTGATCAAAATCTGAAAATGTACTTCCTCTCTAGAATGGGCTTCCTTCTCTGATGACATCAGTTCGACTGCTTGGATAGAACATCCCATCCAACTGTCAGTCTGAATCAGCCAGAATGGAACGCCAACTTTTCTATATCCAATCAATTCCCAGCGGGAATAAACAATCCACCATGGCCTCCATTTTTCTCATTCAATAATATGTTTCACTCGGAAAATACATCACTATACTGACGTAAAGTCGGCTGCAACTTCCGGTTCAAGATGTCTTTAATGTTTCATAAAAATTCCTTTTAGTGTTTTGTTATAATCATATACATGTCCCATACTAGTATTTACATGATACTTATACATGATACACAATGAATACCATGGTATTTTCACCATAAATACCCAAAAAGCATGGTATTACAATGGTATGGATCCAGAAAAACATTTCTTTGGCATTTTGTTTCTTAGTAAATGCTTAAAAACAGAAAAAAGAATTCTACCAAGGGCACAAAACAAAATGCACTCTTACATTCAAGACACATTCTCTGAAACCAATGTCCAATAATATCCACTTAATATCCTCTAATAAAAAATAAAAAAACCTGAAAAACTGATTATTTTGCAATGCAGGATTAATGATCGTGATAAATATGAAAAATTATTGTGCACCGCAAATTGCTGAGATGTTCGCACATTACTTGGTAAAGTGAACACAAAGGTTAACGTGCCTGCGAGCAGAGAGAGAACTAATGGGCTCTACTGCTGAAAATAAATCATTTTTGAGTAAACGGCTACTGAAAGTGAACGCTTCCCGGGAGGAGGGGGAAGGTGAATGGATAGAGGAGCATACGGAGTTTTAACAGGCGACTCAAAGACAGCCGAGTGGGGGCTGGGAAACACGGCTGCTTCTTTTGCAGCTTCCCACAATCCTCTACCTGTCAAAGTGATACCCTTCCACCATCCCGTCGGTCACAAACACACACAGATGAAGGTTTGAGCAGACACCAGACTGGTGATTAAGCATCTCAAGGTGTGTGTGTGTGTGTGTGTGTGTGTGTGTGTGTGTGTGTGTGTGTGTGTGTGTGTGTGTGTGTGTGTGTGTGTGTGTGTGTGTGTGTGTGTGTGTGTGTGTGTACGGTGGGTTTTGAGATAAGAGCCTCACACAAAAACATGTTCCTCAGTCTCTCTCTCTCTCTCTCCTGTGAGTCAAACCTGGAGTTCTTTTCATGGATGGCATTAGCAATGTGTCTGTCAAGCGGAGTCCTGTCACAGCAGCTATTTTTGTCATAAACAGATCCAATAAACAGCTTGACAGTATCACTAAATTGCTTTTGTAATAGTTTTTAGGGTTGAATTAATATGAGCAGCTGTTTTTAGCATATTAAATGGATTTCAGAGAATTATATTAGCATTTATTTGAACTAAAACAAGATATTTTATTGTTAGCGTTGCACTTACGTGTGTACATCACATCATTCTCGCTGTTGGGGAAATAATGAATTCAGTCAAAAACGAAATGAGTCCAAATCTTCCTCTGTCTATGCCAATCCCACAGTGGGCATTTACGGCGTCAACCTAGATAGATGATCAAAGAAGCACTTTCTGTCTCTTCCCCTTTCTCTCTCTCCGTCTCTTCCCCTATGTTGCTTTAACATGCTTAAACAAGTAGTTGTTCTGCCATAAATCTGTGAATCATAACAGTCTACAGGATGAACGTTGGGGGAAATATACTGTGTGAATATAAAATTCAAATTACATACTTGTGAAAAAGAAGCATATTTTTAAAAGGAGTGCTAATTATGAATAATAAACTTTAAAATATTAAGCCACAAGCTGAATTTATAGGCATTTTACATACATTTTACATACATTTTACAAATTTTACATACTTGTGAAAAAGAAGCATATTTTTAAAAGGAGTGCTAATTATGAATAATAATCTTTAAAATATTAAGCCACAAGCTGAATTTATAGGCATCATAACTCTAGTCTTCAGTGTCACATGATCCTTCAGAAATCATTCTTATGATTTTTTGTGTGGGAAATAATGCTGATAATAAATGTTTTCAGGAATCTGATAGAATGTTCAAAAGAACGGCATTTATTTGAAATACACATATTTTTTTACGTCAAAATCAATTTAATGCATCCTTGCTGAATTATTTATTGCTTTAAAAATCAAATTGACCCTAAACTTTTGAACGGTCCTGTATGTACAGTATATGAGAGCTCAAACATAAAAAACGAAATTCTGTCAAACTTTTCAAGCTTAAACTAACTGAATTAATTTGGCGGCCATCTTGGTAACACTCGCAAGCAGTTCCCGGTCCAGCTATGCTAATGTGCATTCAAGAGACAACGGACACTATCAAAAAGGTGATGGGCTGTTGAACTGAAAGGCAGTTTCTCACATTCATTTTTCTCTGAGTAGTCTGTCTCGTTCCCTTTAAACTTCTCTGGAAGATCAAATGAAAAGTGTACATCAAAGCCATACAGATAAATACTCACAAAGATAAGGAAGTTGAAGACGAACATGAGGTACTTGATGCAGCTGAGGCAGTCTCCTTCCATGCTCGTCCCCCTCGCTGAAGCCTCCCCGAGCCCCTTGGAAGAGAAACAAACATAGCGTCATCTCTGAACTTAATCTGAAACATTCACAATCCAGCCTTTCATCTACACATATTGACACTCGGCACACTAAAGCGCTCTCTTCAAACTTAAAAGGTTCACACAATTTTTTACAGCTCTGAATAAAGCATCAAAAAGAGCTTTTCAGCAAAAACCTGTATTTTAAGTGCATTCAAACTAAATAAATTCAGGGTTCCCGTGTGCATACTAAAATGGCCATACTTTTCTTTTTTAAAGGCACAGCCTCCCTTTTAGTGTAATTAATGATGAGAGGCTCTTGTGTTTCAGCAGACCATCCCTCTACCTGAAAAAGCACTCTCTAGGATGAAGGCCTATTACGGTGCCACTTTCCTTAAATGAAATGGGGCCTTTTTCATTAGTTCTCGGAGAGTGCTAACAGCCAGCACTAGCAGAAATACCCTACCATTACTCAGACAACACGAAGAGGGTGTATTACATTAGGGTGTCATCCTTAAATATATGTTTGAGTGCAGCCGCATCTCGCTGTGCAGTGCTAATACCACAAGTCTTGTTGCAACCAACAATACATGATGGATCACAAGTGTTATTAACAGATATAGTAATCATAGCAGTGAGAAATCTGTGGAGGAGAAAGGCTGGGGAAAAACACTTTTGTTGACTTGGAGCCAGAAATAGAATGTGGCTTGATGACAAGTACACTAACCATGACCTTTCTTTTTGTTTTCCCCACTTCCATCTTGTTTTCTTTGTATTTTTCCTATCTTGTCAGAAGCAATCCTATTATGCTCTGGCGGAACTTTCTCAAAAGACTTTATTTGGCTCACCCTGTGTTGTTTTTTGGCTCACCTGGTCTCACCCAATATGGTTTCCTAGAGCTCTATAGATCTTTATTGAGGAGTTAGTTCTGTGTCTGGCAACCACAAAAAAAAGTAATATAGAGCAGGTTTCAAATTAGTGACTAGAAGGGGAACAGAGAATAAATTGAGAGGAATATATAGAGACATTTAAACAAATGTACAGTATACATGCACTATACTTGTAAGGGTTATGTTTGGTTTAGTTGTCTTTCCATTTCTCTGTTTCTGTTTTTTGTGCTTCATTGCAGTTTAGTTCTGTTTCCTTTGTTACTTATGAGATCCTTGTTTGTTACTATGGTTACCTATGATTTACACCTGTGTCTTGTTTAATTGCTTGTGTTTGTATATATAGCCCTGTGTTTTTTAGTTGTCTTTTTCGCTTATTGTCTTAGCTTAGTGTGACTATGTGTTCCTGTATCTCCGCTGCTATGAGACCAGGGTATGTTAGTTTGTTTATTAAAGACTATTTAGAAAGTATTTTTAATTTGTGCATGTTGGACACTACCTGACAACACACACACACACACACACACTTATACAAATAAATATTTATATAAAAGGTATTTAGTAAAGTTTATAAAGGAAATAAAAAATGTCTTTGTAATATGACACTTAATAGTAATAATCCTTCACTTCCCAAAGAAATATAGAAAGTGTTTAATAAATCCTTTCAATTAAACTGAAGGCCCTAGTTTCAAACGTGTCAGAAAAGTGCTTATAGCACCCAGAGGGCAATTAGTGTTTTAATTACCCTCATTCTTAATAAAGGCCGAACCACAGGGTTTTAATTAGGGTTTGCATAGATTAAAGCTTTCATTAGTAGCATCTGATGACCCCTATTGCGTAATTCGATTGTTCTTTGCAGGTCGGCACAACCATTAGCATCTGGACGTGGGAGCGCGGGCAGAGAACTGCGTAAAAGCTTTAAAAATGTGGGCCTGCAAAATTTGGATCCACATCTGAGAAGCCGTTTCTCTGGTTATGTGTAAAAACTTGCTTGCTGAGTGCGAGAGACCAACACACTCCCAGTTGGAGCGCACTGGTGTAAAGCATCTTGGATGCCAGTATAAATCAAACTGCCTGCGGATCGGGGCTGGCTGTGGAGAAAGTGCAGAATAAACAGGGAATTTTCCCAAGACTCCCACAGCACTGCAGTCATCATCAATCAAACATACATAGCTACATATAACAGAAAGGTCCGCAGTGAAACTACAGTACATGCTCGTTGCGCCACATTTCTGCAGTCCAAAGAGCTTCAGTGGTGATACACACAAAGCCAACAACATGATCAAGACTCATTATTCCAAAGCATGGGGTCTCTGATAATGAGACCAAAAGCACAGTTTGGTTGTTTAGGTTCCAAGACTCGTCTTTGTAGTCTCACACACAACGAAAACAGAAACACACATCCATCAAATATCTAAAGCAAAGCAAAAGTGCATGAGGGCAGATCAATAGCATGTGTGGATATGAAAAGAGACAGTTGCTTGTTGCTCTCATACATTAGTTGACACGTACACAGTCAGCATCCACAGAAAGAAACAAACATTCCCTACCCCCACTATCGCATGAGACTAAACCCATACAACTCTTTTCATGTGATACACACTCACAAACACAAAATCTTCTATTTTTGCTTTACTGACCTAAAATCTAGAGCGAAAATAATTCCAGTTGCTAATATTTATATATAATAAAAAACGCACATATACCATCTCAAATTAACAGCAAAAATGTAGATAAGAGCTTACATTTCGAAGGGAAATATTTTCATGAATGTGTTTTAGATTCACAACCTCAATAATGATCCCTTCACTGTAGGGTTTCTATCCAGGAAATGTTGGTAGTTACTATAAAGATTCACAAGTAGAGGTCAATTGTAAGGCGCTCATTAGTGCTATTGTTTTTCATCCGTGTAAACTTTTCATTTCTGCAGTGCAGAGATTGAATGCTTATGCAAATCAGTTTTTTTTTTGTTGCATTAATAACATTTTTCTTTTTATTCTGTGCAAACTTTGCATTTCTGCAATTCAGAGATATACAGAGAATACTTATGCAAACCAGTTCTATTTCTGCAAAGAATATTTTCTAAAATAAGACAATGGTACATTACAATACTTTGAAGGTTTCATATTTAAATATATATTTAATATACATGCTTTTCTAGTATTGAGTCGGAAGAGGTGTGCTATTACTTACGTAAATGCAATGCAAAAAATGCAAATGTAAACCTTAGATTTCAGCCTTTAAAACCGTTTTAAAGAAAATGGAAAAGTTAAAATTATAAATAATAATTTTTTCCATATAAAGACCAATTCACACTGAAACGACAGGCGCAGACAAACAGCGAAAGTCACCAGAACAGCAAAGACCAGAACAAGCACTTCCAACTTCCAAGACCAACAAACGCAGATTCATCATGTTCAATCGGCGAAAACAACAGATTCCGACGAGGGTAACACATTGATCCGATAAAACCTGACAAAGTGTCTGTCACCGTCCGTTGGTGCAGTGTGAACTGGCCCTATAATAGGTCTCAACAAAAATGCCAGACAGGCTGATTGAAAATGCAAATTCACTCTCTGACAGTAGGTGGCGCTTACAGAAAAGCCGAAATACAGCAGTTACTGTTGTTACACAAAGCATCACTGGCTTATTAACACCACATTATTATGCATTATACAGAGGTAAGGTGAAAAGAAAATGCCATGGATACAGTTATTTGTTTTCAGAGATACGTTCATATAAAGCCACTCACCCACACACAAATAAAAGCATCCTAGCAATGGTCTAGAAACTAGAGAGCACCGAGAACACCTTAGCAACTGCACAGCAACACCCACAACATCCTTGCATCGTTGCTGAGAGTTCAAAGGAAATTACCACGCCCACATCTATCAGAAAATTAAGTCACTTATTCTCTCTGAGGTTTCTTTTTGAAAACCATACTTTAACAAACAGGTTGAAGAGACTCTCCTTGGGGTTGACACTTTTAACTTGATTAATCCACTGTCCGCTTTAGTCATTCTTACCCTGCTAACTGGGACAAGATCATTAGCTCAAGGACAAGGACACTGTGTGCTGGTCAGCCTTCCCCCATCAGCCATGAGCTTGCATACATAAAGAGCAATAAAGCATGAAACACAGGATTCACAAGAACACTGAACTTCTTCACCCTCAGTGAATAAGATGACTCCTAATTGTTCTATTCAATGCACAGCTTGAATAGCTAGTCACAACTACACTATGTATATGTGAGTGTGTGTGTGCGTACATCAATAGTGCACCATTTAAGGGAATTTAGCCAATCTAATTGTCCATGTAGGCATTTTTATAATACATGTGGAACTGGATAACATGCTAGCTGAGACTGAATACAGTGCCGGGGAAGGGGCATGACAGCATGGTCAACCCAGCAGGCATATAAAGTACCTTAATGAACCTCCAATTTGGGCAGAATAAGTCACATGCTTCTCAGCTTTAGAGTCTGCAAAAGCTAATGTAGCAACAATATGTTCATGAAGACAGTTACCCCACATATACAAGGGAACATACTATAGTAATGACTAATTGCCATATTTGGCTGTATAATTAATGAAAACTGTAGTCTATAATGAGCCTAAAGCTTTTAGTGGTTCATCAGTGATCATTTGGATAGGACAAGTGATAAGAACCAATGGATTTCTTGTCCTTTGAAGGAGAATTTAAATGTTGAATTGGGCACAAAAGGCCTGCAGTGCCAAAGCTCACTCACCAGACCAGCTGACTCATACACAATGACCTGATTTAGATTTAGAGAAAGCCTCCAGTGAAACAGAAAAATTACTTCTTGATGAGATTCAGAAAACAGCACAATCGCCAGTGTAATGTTACTTTTAAACAAAAATTCAATAAACAAGAAGCAGTTAATATTTTGTAACTTACACTTTAAGCCCAATGTCGCCAGTTACTTTGTTTTTGCTCAGCCAACGCAAATCCAAACAAAGCACCACCAAGCAACACACAGTTCCTGAATGAATTGTCATTTATGAACAAATTGGCTGAATGAATGATTCAATGACTCACTCATAAAGAGCATATCTGCATCTAAAAATCACATACTCTCTGAGTAGGTACTTTTTTAAATAAGTACGTACCTCGTCCTTGTCATGTGACCTATCAACGTCATTTGCGTTGCTTCACTGCCATTCACAACTCCGCTCCCATGGCCTCATGGGATAGTAAACTGTCCATTCGATGCATACTTCAGAATCTCGCCAGAAGTAGTGGGTCATACCTACTGTTTTATGAATACTATGAATTTGGACATAATACTCTTTTCACATATTGTATAGTATGCAAATTTTTAATGCAGCCTGTCAACTGTTTAGTTCCTGAGCTACTCTGCTTTTTTTTTTAACTAGGTCTAATTGTTGATAGAAAGAATTAGGGGTGTTGCGATATACCGGTATTGACGATAACTAATATTTAAAATGAATAGTTCACATATGATAATACCACATGCAGACACAGATATTTTGACTAATTAAACACCAAACTAATTAAATTACACCATTGCGACAGTATATGGTTTAACTGTGTTCTCCAAGCCATCTCGGGTATTTTCGTAAGGGTAATGTATTAATAATGCAATGGCAATCAACATAGCTTTTATCACAGAGAATACTATAAAATAAAATAATTTTTGCCACATTCTGTGATAAGAAGCCAAATCAGTTCACAGAAGGAAGTTATTTCAAACAGGTTGCCATGTGATTCTTCAGAAAAAAACAAAATAAAAAAAATAAAAATAAAGATGAATATGATTGATAGCATTATTTATTTTTTAAAGATTTCTATATATATTGTGATATATCGTTATCCTGAATTATTTTGACGATAATAGTGTAGTGAAAAATCTGATATTTTGACAGCCCTAAAATGAATCATACATTTAGACAGTCCAGTGTTTTTTGTTTTTGTTTTACAAATTGCTTGGTTGAATGAGGATGCAATGACTCACTCATAAAGACTTATTTCATTCCTAAATGCATCAACATTTTTGAACCAACTGGTTGAATGATTAACTTGAATGATTAACTCACTGACTCACTCAAAAGACAGTCAGTTGTCACTTACAGACTGTTGCATAACAGTAATTATTATTCAAGTGAACTACATTTACAATGATACTGGTTACTGAGCATCTCATATGAGATTGTGTGTAATAAGCTTTCTGAAATGTTCTGCAGTGAGGAATGGAGTTCATTACAGAGATCATTGTTAAGATGCAGGTGCAGGTTTCAGATGAATAAAGCCACTTCATCTTTGTCAGTAGGTCAGTGAATGCTGCATTCACTGAGGAGAGAAACCCAGTGGAATTGGGAAACGGTCAGCGCCGGCCAAGTAAAGAAAATTAACGAGGAAAACTATCGAAAATTGCCAACCAGCAACTTCTTCTATGAGTTATGAATGCCAAGCAATTCAATATAATGAATTTACTACTCAAATGCTGAATGAGGTCGATACAAAACTTAATTTCACATACATACTAAGCAGGAAAAAAATCTTTGTTGTTAAATAAAATAACACTGTTTAAATGCTTCTGCAATCCATATACTTGTATCTGCTTCTCTGGTGAAGTTATCAATCCCCGATGGAGAAGATCATTATCTCAGCAAGATCGATAAGACATTGATCGGTTGAAGTCCTTCGTCTTTTGTCTTCAGAGCCTCTTTCTGTCTTTCAACAGTGTGGATTCCTCATCACACGGTGAGTGTGATCATATCAACACTAGTTAGGGATTTCCCAAGGCACTGGACTTTCCCTTTTTATTAAATTAAACCTTAAGTCACTAGTACAGAGTAAGTGGTTATTTAGCTAACACTCTTATTCTTTCTTACCATTTATTATTATTTCTTATTATTAATATATCTGCCAAGTTGCGTGCTTTTAAAACGTTTATTTTGTGTTCTTACCCTTTAAGTAGAACGTCATATTTTTGGTCTTGAAAGAGAAGTTGCACAATAATTTCCTTGGTAAATCAAAAACATCCCACAGCGCATAAGAATCTGATATAAGCCGAGCAATAAATGTCCAAAAGTGAATGAATTTCCATTTAGGGAATGTTCCCAGGAACTTTGAACCTCAAAACCTCAAATAAAATGGAAGAAAACATTTTACACAACTAAAATCCCATTACAATGGATCTCTGTCTTCATCATCTGGCTAAAGATACAGCATGTTTACTAGCACAGGAATAGAGAACATTTCACTGACTGTTTGACTGTTGGTGACACAAAAGCAATTGTTGGTGATGCAAAAAAAGTTTTTAACGGTATGCAAATGAGTAACAACGTGTGGGAATGCAGACAGTTATTCGCCATATAATACCACAACCAATTATAAATGGCTTCCAGAAACCAACAGTACAGCTATTTAATCGCTGTCAGTGAGAACAGTTACCCGTGATTTAGTGTAGGTCAGTTTGTTTCCTATAAACATTGACGGTCAAGCTGACCTGACCTATAGAGTAAGATTGGCATTAGTGCTGAATTGTTATGTGAAGGGAGAAACACATATGGACAGTTTGACCACAAACACTGTGTTCGGCATGTCAACACAAAATAATCAAAAGTCCACAAGATCTCCCACAGGGTAAATATCTTCTCCCCTCTTTCTCACCTCTTCTCAAACGTCTCACAAACTCAAGAACGTACAGTTCAAACAGTACACTCCTCCACACTTAAGCTCTGAAGTTCATGTCTTGGCTGATTTTGGAAGCAGGAAAAAAGCTAAAGAGAGAGAAATATCACAACTAACAAATAAATATGTTCTAAGAACATTTTGTTAACATTCCCATTAAGCTATGAAAACGTTATTTGTGAATATTCCCTGAATGGTCAAAACATCCAGTTTATATATATATATATATATATATATATATATATATATATATATATATATATATATATATATATATATATGTTTTTTCAATGTTAATGGAATATTCCATTTTATCATTTTACAAACATTCCGGGAACGTTACTTTTGAATGTTTTCTAAACATTCTAAAACAAGTAGTAACATTTAAAAATGTTAGATGAACATCCAACTAAAAAATGTTCCCTGAAAGATGAATAATGTTTTTGTGCTAATGTTTTGAGAACATTAAAGACCAGATATATTTGAATGAACATTCGATTTAATGTTACTGGAAGAATGTGTGTTCATAACTTTGAAAGAACCTTGCCAGAATGTTAGCCAAAGTCCTGAGAACATTCCCTGTTAGCTGGCTCATAAATATGAATAAATATGACTTCAAACATGGAGAGATTTCAGCATATTTTTATGACAGATTCCCCAATCTAAGTTGAAATGGTGGGGGTTGGGATAGGTGGACAGCTCTTTGTTTCTAGACGGGTGTCTGGCGTTCCTACTTAACACCAGTTCCTGTCAGAGCAAACACGGAAAGCAGCAGCCTTCTGCAGATGGAGCACAGCTTGGACTAGCGTTTGTCTAATGAGTGATCACTCACAGGCCTGTCAAACATGCCATCTGGAGGAGGACCTCTGGTCTGCCGTGAAATATGGAGTTTGTTGACGCTCCGTGTTGAATCAGTCCCTTAGTGCATATGTTTGGTGATGACAGCCATAAACATAATTGCAGACAGAAGATGACAGTGATATAGTTATTAGAAAATACAGGGGAATTTAGTCTTGGTATGCATTATGGTATGGTAATGTATAATTACTCTATTAGGAGGAAGCATTCCTTTAAGAAACATTACATTTCTGGAGCATTTGTGCCACAATAAACATCTTAACTCAAATCATGTGCTTCTCAGGAGACAAAGAGCTCACAGAAAGACTTTATTATACAGACTTACTGTATGATGAAAGATGTTCTAAATAGGAAAAAGCTCCCAGAATCTCCACTGTACACAATAAAAAGGATAAAAATGTCTTATTCGGTTTTTAATCCACTGACATCATTTTCCACTTGAACATATACATATATACATATGGTGCTTTTCCACTGCATGGTACGGCTCGGTACGGCTCACTTTTGGGGGGTTTTCCACTGTGTACAGTAGTACCTGCAACTTTTTTTAGTACCACCTCAGTTGAGGTTCCAAGCGAGCCGTACCGATACTAAAATGTGACGTGTAAGCACTGCAGATCACTGATTGGTCAGAGAGATTCGTCACTACCAGCGCCATTGGATTTGCGACACGAGACACCAAACCCGCTAGATTTAGATAGTCAGCACCAGCCACCGCAGTATCATCATTTGTTCGCACAACTTGAAAAAAGAAATGGCTGTATCGTGGTCAGTGGACGAGGTGGCGGCGTAACTGTAATGATCAGTCTATAGACCTTATGTAGCCCCGCCCCTTTTCAGCGCTGCGCTCGTTGTCTTTTGACTTCCGGTCTGTATTTTCACAGCGATTTTGCGTGTTTATTAAAGGGATACTCCACTTTTTTTGGAAATAGGCTCATTTTACAACTCCCCCAGAGTTAAACAGTTGAGTTTTACCGTTTTCGAATCCATTCAGCCGATCTCCGGGTCTGGGGGTCCCACTTTTAGCATAGCTTAGCATAATGAATTGATCCGGACAAGACCATTAGCATCTCTCTCAAAAAAATTAACAAAGAGTTTCGATATTTTTCCTATTTAAAACTTGACTCTTCTGTAGTTACATTGTGTACTAAGACCGACGGAAAATGAAAAGTTGCGATTTTCTAGGCTGATATGGCTAGGAACTATACTCTCATTCCTGCGTAATAATCAAGAAACTTTCCTGCCGTACCATGAGTGCAGCAGGCGTAATGATATGACGCAGCGCCTGATAATAGTCCCCAGCTCGGTAGCCTATTATCAGGCGGCATGCGCAGTGTCATATCATTACATCATTGTAAAATCTTCCCAGTCGACTGACATTTGTTAAGATTAGATTAGATTAGATTCAACTTTATTGTCATTACACAAGTACAGGTACAAGGCAACGAAATGCAGTTTAGGTCTAAGCAGAAGTGCAATAGCAGCAAGTGCAGGATATACAGTGGTTCCATAAGTGCAGAACATGGATATGTACTGAATAAATATAGAGTTGAATACTATTATAAACAAAAATTTACAGATAGATTTGTCCTATGAATATAATATACAGATAACTATTACTGTGAACAGAATTTACAGCTAGATATGTACTGAATATAATATACAGATGGCTATTACTATAAACAGAATTTTTACAGATAGATATGTACTGAATATAATATACAGATGACTGTTACTATAAACAGAATTTTACAGATAGATATGTACTATGAATATATATACAGATGGGTGTTACTATAAACAGAATGTGAGCATAATATACAGATGGCTATTACTATAAACAGAATTTTACAAATAGATATATGTATAAGTTAGGCTAAAATGAGCAGTATAACAATGGATTTAAAGTAGTGCAAATAAAGTTTGGACAGAAGCTATCCGAGTGAAAGTGCAGTGGAAAGTAATTGCATATTACAGTTAAAGTACGGTATTGCAAATGTATATGTAAACAGTCGGTACTGTAAATAAACAGTCGGCAGTGCAAATTGAGCATATTCCAGTCAAGGTAGTAGTGCAAGATGCATATGTAAACAGTTGTTTCTGTAATAACAGTCAGCAGTGCAAATGAACATTATAGTATTGCAAATAACAAAATGGAGGCAGGTGTGAGGAGGGAGAGGAGAGTCAATCAGTATATGAGGGGAGTGGGATCAATGAGGGTTAGAGTTTAATAAAGAGACAGCTCTGGGGAAAAAACTGTTCTTTAGTCTGCTGGTCCTGGTCCGGAGGCACCTGAAACGCCTGCCGGAGGGCAGGAGAGAAAACAGTCTGTGGGCTGGGTGAGAGGAGTCCTTAAGGATGCTGCGAGCTCTATGCAGACAGCGTTTCCTCTGGATGTGCTCGATGGCAGGTAGTGGAGTCCCAGTGATGCGCTGGGCGGTTTTCACCACCCGCTGCAGTGCCTTGCGCTCTGCAACAGAACAGCTCCCATACCACACTGTAGCACAGTTGGTCAGGATGCTTTCTATTGCACAGCGATAGAAGTTCACCAGGATAGTGGAGGAAAGCTGATTCTTCCTCAGTGTCCTCAGGAAGAAAAGGCGCTGGTGAGCCTTCTTGACCAGGCTGGAGGTGTTGGTTGTCCAGGTCATGTCCGCCGAGATGTGGGTCCCCAGGAACTTGAAACTGGAGACACGCTCAACAGCCATTCCATTGATGTGGATGGTGTCGTGTGTGCCTCTTGACACTTTCCTGAAGTCCACGATGAGCTCCTTCGTTTTGGTGGTGTTGAGGAGCTGGTTATTTTCAGTGGCTATTAACTTAGTTGGGATGACAGTGTTGAATGCTGAGCTGAAGTCAACAAACAGCATGCGTGCATAAGTGTTCTTATTGTCCAGATGTGTGAGCACAGAGTGCAGTGCCATGGAAACTGCATCCTCTGTGCTCCTATTGCTACGGTAGGCAAACTGGTGTGAGTCCAATGTGGATGGAAGAGAGTCTTTTAGGTGTGCCAGGACGTCTGCTTTAAACATCACAGTCCTCATGATAACTTTCGTTAACTTTGCATTAAGTAAATCCACTTCAAAAGTTAATTACTCCTGGACAGCAATGCCATAGAAATATACAGAGCGACCGCAAAAACGGAAGTTCAAAGACAATATTCTAAAGATGGCGGCGCCCTCGTTTCTCTGGCGCATAAGGTCTATAATCCCACCAACCTTGAAGCTGTACTAAACTGCAGTGGAAAAGCAAACCGAGCCAAAGTAAAGCGAGTCGAGTCGAGTCGAGCCGAGTCATCCCACGCAGTGGAAAAGTGCCTATAATATACAGCATAACTTCCCCTTGCTTTTCCCCTGACAAGTATCTCAGAGAATCATAAATTAACAGAATTAAATGTATTTTGAGCTCCTTCAGTGAACACATGATGAAAGTGAAAATATTGTTGCGCAAATTCAGAAATTACAGGCGCAATAAGTGGCCACTTGAGAGCTCCAATCTCCAGAAAGCATTGTTATAGATGGATGGTGTGCAGATGATTATTATGGAGAGTTATAAAAACCATCTGTTATAAAGCACCATCAGTTTAACTTGAAAAACTGTGTTTGTCGCATCTACAAATTGCAGTAAGCACAAGATTGCCGATATTCATTTCCATCTTTGCAGATGCTTTCTTTACCAAAGCAACTTAAACGGCACAAAGGGCATAAATAAAAGTCAAACCACAAATCTTCATCAACATTTTGCTTATTTGGCATTTGAGGGTGGGCTTTCATGGGGTGAACGGAGCATCTGATGCATCTCTGTCAGCGGGACCTTTAACTTTGAGCACCGCGTATGTGTGTTGCTGGTATGTGTGTGGAATCTTAATGCACTGAATTTTTATGCAAATCAGTTCCCCACAAAGACCGGCTCCCAGCCATGACAGAGAGAAATAATAGATTCTGCTTCAGTATAAGACAATCACCTCCCTGCTGCTGACAGTGTCACAATGGCTTTGTGCACCAACAGCCCTCCGCCAGCCAAACAACGCTGTCAACAAGATGATTTCACTGCATTTCCACTCACTTCATTTTTTTGCGAAGCATTTCTTTCTTAATGAAGCTATCTGCTGGATATGCTGCGAGAAAAGTGTACTGTGTGGACAAGGCTGGAAAATGACTTCCATGTGCATGGACTGGATTCATGTTGTATTGACTGATGAATTTACAAAGCAATTAATATGTATGGCCAAATCTCATCTATACTGGTAACAGGCCAGAGGTATTGATTATGATTATCATAGTGGTGAAGAGAAAACACATTCCTAAGCACAAAGAGAGCATGTACATAATGCAGAATACACAAACTACTGTAAATTTGCATTTGGAGGCACGGTTATAAGGGAATAGTTAAAAGGAACAAGAAATTCTCAAGAATCATTATTCGCATTTTTCCTATAGAATTTGGCAATATTTGTCAAACTCAAAAAATTATTTAAAAAACATCATAAAAAGAACCATAAATATAGATCGTAAGAGTCTTTTGAAGTCATGTCACATGTGTGAAGAACAAGTTCTTATTCACTTAAACATTTTCTTTGACACCAAATACCTTTGTGTTTGAATATACAGAGAGTGAAATCTAAGCGTTGTAGAAAACTGGAAATATTTTCAGTGAATTATAAGATAAATTTCAGTCTTTTCTTTACACAGAGATATGGACAGTTCTATGGACAGCATTTATGGTACTTTGTGTGATACACTATGAGTGTATGAGTGTGTGTGTGTGTGTGTGTGTGTGTGTGTGTGTGTGTGTGTGTGTGTGTGTGTGTGTGTGTGTGTGTGTGTGTGTGTGTGTGTGTGTGTGTGTGTGTGTGTGTGTGTGTGTGTGTGTGTGTGTGTGTGTGTGTGTGTGTGTGTGTGTGTGCGCTTGTACATAGGGTTCATGAGGACACAAATGTGTATAATGGCATGGGTATCACGACGTAAACATGGTTTATGAGTTTAGAACCGAATGAGGGTGAGTAAATAATGACAGGATTTTCATTTTGTTGAACTATCCCTTTAAGAACACACAGACTGTCTATGTTAATAAGCAAAAGCACCTACCATGAGTTCTTTGATGTAGTTCAGGATTCAGGTCAAACGATAATGCGTCTATGCTCCTTCTTTCCGTCTGTTACTGTTGAAAAGAAACACAACCAGAGGTCATGGCACATATTTAAAGGCACCAAACAAACAGCTACGAGAATCCATATCCACAAAAGCACAATAAAACATGCAAGACAGAGAAAAAGCAGCACTCCTCCACACTGAAGACTCAGAGGAGAGCTTGGCACAGGGCAAGTTGTAAGTACGAATCTTGGAGTGCGACGAGATTGAGGATTCATTATTGATGGCATTCCCTGTGGTGCACTACTCTGAAACAGCATGTGCGTGAATTTTTCACTTTGCAGCTTCAGTAAAGAAATGAACTGGGACAGAATGAGCATCACACTAGCTTTAATCAAACTAAACCCACTACTGAAGCAGGTGAAATATTAATGGCTGTTGTAACTTATCAGATCCGTTGCTTGGTTAATTGCTCTTTATTGTTCGACGCCAAACTGATTGCATTTTGCCTGTTATGCTCGGTGCTACTAATCTTGATTAGTGTCTGAGGTCATGAATAATTTATTAGAAACAGCATTCCTTGGTAATTACCTGTAGCTGATTCTCACTGTTGGAGACGATCACCAACCGTGTGCATCTAACAGGCCTAAATGCTTTAACTTCCTGCTATTCATTTTGTTTTGCACACAAGTGTCTCCCAGTTGCAATAAGCTACTAGCCAATTAAAATAGTGATGTTCCTGGCATAGCCACAAAAGCATTATACATAGTAGCACTGAAAGCTTTGCCAAAACTCAAAATAGGGATAGATGAATGAGATGACATAAAAGAGACATAATAAAATCCAGGATGTTCATGTATTATCTGATTTTAAGAAGGCAAGTGTTTTGTAGACGAATTCTGTGTGGTTTCCACTATGACCTGGTAGACCAGAATTCCCTTGTGTTCTCCAACCACCACTAACAGCCTCCCTCAAAAAAAGTGGTAAGGACATCCATTACTGTTCAGTGTCTATAGACACACAGAAGGAGAAAGTAAAGCCGTAAAACAATGCAACAGCCACAGTGTTTCACATTAATTACCAGGACTGTGGCCACAGCTCAAAGGAGGAAACCCTCATGGTGAAAGGTAGACACTTTGACATAAGATTTCTTTTCAGTCTGTTTGCATCTCAGAAAGGCTCAGTTTACCGTGAATGAATGCAGTGAACTCCATTACTAGCGTGCATTTGGAAAACGTACTGGGCACCAGCTACGCATTATTTTCACATTTGCATAATTTACCAACATTTTTGTGAGAGCATTTTCATGAGACGTTTGTAAACCTGTTTTCAGAGAAACGGTAGTTACTGTCATGTGAATAATAATAATATAAAAATGTATTATTATTAATAACTATTTGTTTGGCTTTTTAAAACACCAGTGTAAATGTAATGTAGACTGAGACTATATGTGACCCTGGACCATAAAACCAGTCACATGGTTAATTTTTATTAAATTGAGATGTATGCATCATATGAAAGCTGAATAAATAAGCTTTCCATTGATGTATGGTTCGTTAGGATAGGACAATATTTAGCCGAGATACAACTATTTGAAAATCTGGAATCTGAGGCTGCAAAAAAATCGAAACATTGAGAAAATCACCTTTAAAGTTGTCCATTTATGTTGGCGATTGTGCTGCATTCTCTCACAAAAATAAATGTTTTATATATTTACGGTATGAAATTCACTAAATATATTCATGGAACATGATCGTTACTTAATATCCTCATGATTTTTGGCATAAAAGAAAAATCGATAATTTTGACCCATACAATGTATTGTTGGCTATTGCCACAAATATTCCCGTGCGACTTGTGACTGGTTTTGTGATCCAGGGTCACATATATAACAACTAAAAAGAGGTTTACCCTTTTTCAAAGTTCAAGTCCAAATCAATTCACCAACTTTTTTCTTTGATCAATTTGCACTCTAAACATAGGGTGGAGCTCTTCATTTTGAACTCTCAAGTGCACCAGATAAATGAATTTAACTATAAAATACTCACAATCCTGAAACGAGATAGCACTTACAAAGATTGCACATCAAAAAAAGTGCACTTAATACTATTCAAAGTTTTGGGGTCAATGGTATTTAAAAAAAATAAAAATTAGCTAGGGTGAATTAAAAGTAAAAGTTGAAATAATTTGAAATTTAAATTGAAACAATATTTCACAATATTACTGTTTTACTATACCAAATAAATGTAGCCTTTGTGAGCATAAGAGACTTTTAAAAACATGAAAAAATCTTACCGACCCCAGTCTTTTGAAGTAATCAGTATCTCATCACTCTCAATCAACTTTTATATTGAATATTCTGCAATACACTTCTAATATATCATCTTTTATACTTCTATACATTGAATTATACTTAAAGGTATAGCGGAGGATGTTTTACTTCCTGGTGGGTAACCTATACTATTGGTCCTCCTAATTGTCAATCATTCTGGTGAATCAATCAAACTTTTCAAAAAGTGGAGAGGGCGGGTCTTATCTAAAATTTGGAAAGATCCTCCGCCATACCTTTAATATTTCTATATTCTCTTGTTGTTGCTTCTTCGATTACATCATTCTCAATGCTTCATGAGACGAGTAGTTAGTGTTTCCTCTTTAAAATATCTTGTACCTTTGTCTTTTTCTTTTTTTTTAAGTCTGAGAAATAATCTAAAAGCTGGTTGCCTTGGTCTAGATATCTTGTTTTTAATCTTTGGAAAAAATAAAATTAAAAACAATGCATCTACTCTAGAGGCTTCCTTTACACAAACCTCTTCTACTCCCAAATCAGTGGCATTCAATGGCATTTAATATCGACCACAGAATACATTGATTGGTCATTGCCTGGTAAATTGATTTGTTTCTTCTGACCTTACAGTCTGAGGGGACCATTGGCTCTTTGATTGTGTTCTCTACACTTGCAAACATTGTTTCCTCCATCTAGAATCAACAAGGGGTTTAAACCATAGATCTCAAAGGGCATCTGCATTATGCTTATCTACCTCCAAGCTAAAGGTCCCTTTTCAATCTGAAGAACATTTGAACAATGCAGGATGACGTAAAGTTCAACGCTAATAGAAGATCATAGAGGGATGGGCAATAAAGGATGTGCTTGTTATTTGTCATTATACACTCCCTACACTCTTCTCCTCTCAGTTTATGATCATGCTACATTATTCCCATACACGATGAGTGACACATCCTACAGGACATCCATCCCTCTGGAAGGATATGATGTCCAGGCTAATCAACTGTCCAGTCATTGGAGGCATATGCCGATTTTTCTCAAGTTCTTCCTCTAATAGAGGTGTGTTCAGCTCATAAAAAAAAATAATTTATAAACACTGAGTTTTTATGTCTGTTATTATTGGTCTATTAATTGGCTATTACATACAGTTTGAACTGTAATTATATTCAATTAATTTTCAGCATGAAAAGTGTCACATGATCCTTCAGAAATAATTCTAATATGCTGATTTGCTGCTCAAGAAACATTTCTTATTATTATCAATGTTGAAAACAGTTGGAAAACATGAACATATAAATGTATTTACCGTAAATTTTTATTAATTTAATGCATCCTTGCTGAATAAAAGTATTAGTTTCTTTTAAAAAATTAATTAAAAAACGTTCTGATCCCAAACTTTCTGATCCTAAATCTGAAACAGAAATTAAACCTGTTTGTTGACTTTGTGGTCAGTTTCTCTCCATCTAAATGTTAGTGTCAAACATTTGCCATAAACTTGACTAATGTTTCTTAGAAGCACTCATTGCACATTTAAACAAACTTAAAAACACTTGGGGAGTCAGTGACAAAACTGTTGAGTGCAAAGTGCGTATTGGACTTTAGAAAGCCGAAAGGTTAAAAAAACATAGTTTAACAAATACATATGCGATTCCTGATTTTTTGCAATGCCTGAGGCTCAGACTAAGGTTAGTGGGGTCTTTTTAGGTTTAGCTCCAGTAACATTGAGAGATTTACTTTAAAAACAATGACACATCGCAGATATAATGTTTCAATACTTAATCAAGGGTGTTCCAATATTTCATTAAACGATGGGCATTCACAGATGTCTGGACCGAGCCCCAAATACTCTGAATTATACTGATAAAAACCAATCAGGTATCAACTCAAAACAGATTTAACCCACTTCTTTGCTTCAGACAACTGATCAATACATTTGATTGAGATATTGCAGTATTTCCCTCATCCAGGTGTCCTCTGACCTGGCGACAGGTGTCTGACAAGGGCAATCGCGATCCCTTGAGAAAAGGGAGGCTGTCAAAGTGTCGAGAGAGTCATATGGTACAACTCCTGGCACAACACTCAGTGCTGTGATAATGACCAGCTCTGAACACACTTTCTTAGTGTTTTCTCTACGCAGTCTGTTCTTGTCTTTCATTAAAACTTCTCTCGCCCTTTCCAGGCCCCAAGGCCAAGCAGACCTCAGTCTCTGGGGAGAGACGAGGTTCAGGGCATCAAAACAAGCCTTTGAAGCCAACGACTAAAAGGGGGGAGACCTGTAGGAACGGGCCAAAAGGGCTTAAAGGTGTGGGGGAGTCGGGTTCACCAATTAGGCATAAGAAAGGTTGTTAACATGCAAGCTAAGAGGTCCGTGAACCTCTGTTTTCACTCAGAGAGGGTTATGCAAACAGCATTCAGACAGGATGAATGATCTGATCATGTCAATAAAGAGTTAATGATTGCTGAATTTTTTTTCATTCAAGTCAATTTGATCTTGAATCAGTGTAAAATAACCATAAAGACACTGCACTGTTACAAATTGAGCTGTACTACCCATTTCTAGGGGCGTTGAAATACATTTTTGCATCGATGCATCGCAATGCGGACGTGGACGATTCTGCATTATTGCCTACTTACGTTTCTCTGGCGTCATTCGTCACATACGCACTTTTCGCCCTGGTGTAAAATGGTGGAGGGAGGCGAAACACAAAAGCGAGTAATAAAAAAAATGCACCCACTATTTAAGAATTTGCTAGCCTAGAAATCTAGACGCACCCTAGCGGCAGCAAAAATTATTTTTCAGCCAGGGTAGTCTAGCAACTCTCCGTTGACTTTCGTGCTGGAAAAACCTAAATTGGGTCAGGCCAATCACGTCGTGTATAGAGTAGGCGGGGCGGGCTTAACATAATGACGACAGAGTTGCGATGGTTCCCCTGCTACTTGAAAACAAAGAATGGCCGCTGCTGCTGGAGAACAGTCTTTCGAATCGGCTTTGGCCGCAACTCTGGAGGACTTGGAGTTAAGTTTTTCTTTGAGAAAAGAGCAAATAACGGCACTTAAGTCGTTCTTAAAAAAGGAAGATGTGTTTGTAGTTTTGCCGGCCAGATTCAAAAGTTGAATCTATCAACTAACGTTAGCTCCGCTGTTGGGAAAACGCTCTGGTTGGTTGAAGCGCTGTCCTATTGCGTGCAGAGGGAATTTGAAAGACCCGCCCCTCGGATTGAGCCGTGTCTATGGTGAGTTGCCAGACCTAACATCTTGATGTAGGTCTGGCTTGCCAGGCTAAGAATTAGCAGCATGTTAGCTTGAGTGTGTGCATGCACGTGTGAGTGTGTGTGCGCGCGAGTCAAGTGCGAGTGTGTGCGTCCGAGTGTGTGTGAGCGTTATTGTAACTTAAGTACACTTGACAGTTTTATGCGCTTTTACTAGTGTTTGTTCTAAATGCCATGGTACTGTCGTCTGCTGTGTTCAGACTTAAGTTGTATTTGATGTTTGCTACAGTACATTCAGGAAGTAAAGGGAGTTCATATATCTGACTGCTTGTATTCATTGACAATAATGTAGGCATGTGCAGTAATATTGAACAGTAGTGAGGATGCAACGCATTGTGATATCGAATCGAATCGTGAGACCATTGACGATTCACACCCCTACCAATTTCCTGCATCAATTGTAATAAAATTAATATCATAGCTGGAATTCTGGATAAACATGATCAAATATAAGGTTTAAATCGAAACACGAAACCACTGCACAAATCTTGGATGAAAACAAATAAATATCGATACAGTGTTTTTGAGAATCGATACAGTATCGCCAAACATATCGCGATATTCACCTGTATTTATATTTTATTACACCTCTATTTTTTACGATGAGTTTATGTGAAGTATGTGAAGTTAACAGTAAACGTGCATGACATTCTTGAATGAATTGTTCACCGGTCGTTATTGTAGAGACATCGATATTAGCCTACATTTTCACACCCCTAAACATGATTGATTGCTTTACGTCGGTCGGTCCTTGGCCAATGAAAACTCTGATTATGCGACACTAGTCATCAACAACACAGGACAACCAAGAAACAATCCAATATCAATTACTTATTGATTACCTATGACCTTTTCTCATCAAATAACCTTTGGTTAGCGATATAATTAATCTATTCATTTAATCCTGAACTGCTGCCTGTTCTTAAGCAAACAAATATTTTAATCACGGTCCGCCACATTTATTCAGCTCTGCATCGGACAAGCTTCTTAAGTATGTGCATACATCTGTTGTCAATTTCAGGTCTTTGTTTAAAAAAGTGCCAAACATTATTGGGGATGTTGCATCTACTGTCCCTTTATTCCACCTTCTTTCATTATAAATGAAAATAATACATGTTAATAATCAAAAGCAGCATTATGTGACTTTGGTGAGATGTAGTCCAGTGTTAACCCTTCTCTTGTTGTATCCTTACAACAAGAGTACATTGTTTATTTTGTTGTGCTGAAAAAACCTGTCGTAAAAATTCAAAGCACAATCTGTTGGACAGGAAGCACTTGGTTCCCTGAGTCTTTCTTAATTAAAACCAGAGGAAAAACTATTAGTTCCTTACACAAATACAGGACTTTCCTCTAGCCAGTTCATATTCCCAGAGCAATTGGTCTGAAAAATGAGCAGATTTTGCTGTTTGGTCTCAGGAACAGCGGGGGATTTGGAGGACTAACCAAGCTCCATGCTGTGTCAACACCAAACATTCTCTGCTGTCAGTGTAATCCCATTCACCATGGGAAAACAGCACGGCAGTTCACGACAACAGAATGAGAGTGGGATATGACCGAAAAGGGGCAACAAGATACCAACTTAAATCATGGGTTGACGGTTCCCTTTGTAAATTGACTTAAAATGGACTCATTTTAGTTCAATCAATCACTTTAATAGCTACAAGTGAATTTAGGCATCAAACAGTTTAATCTACAGAATGAAAAATGGACATTCATGTTGAGATTTGCCAAAGATCACATTAAACATGGTTAAACATTTAACAGTGTTACTGTTTTTCACGGCAACTTATAAGGTGGCACCCATTTGAACTACATATAGTGTTACTTGGTGTGTCTTTATTTTACAACAATGGTCAGAAACAATTACATTATTCGAAACGTATCACACAATCCTTCAGAAATAATTCTAATATGCTTGTTTGGTGCTCAAGAAACATTTCTTATTATTATCAATGTTGAAAACTGATATTTTTGAAAAAAACATGACCATTTTTGAAGGATTCTTTGATGAATAGAAAGTTCAAAAGAAGAGCATTTATTTTGTAACAATGTAAAAGTCTTTACTGTCACCTTTGATCAACTAAATGCATCTTTTCTGATTAATATTAATATCTTAAAAAAAACTTACAGACCTGAAAAGTATTAATATGTACAGTATCTATTTTTTCACCTCAACATACACCAAAAATGACAAAAACACCAGACCGCAATCCCCTCTCCGCCCACATCCTCCTCTCAAGACACCTAATCAGTGGATTTCACGTGTATGAATATGAGATTTTGATACATGCAAATAAAACCGCAGAATCTGTCAGACAGAGATTTAGAAGAGAAGCTGGATGTTATAATTGATCTAGACTGAGATTTGACACAGCTGGAGGCTTGAATGGTAATGCTGCACTGCGCCGATTTCACGGGCACGACCGGAGGAGCAAAGAGAGCAGAAGCCGTGCTGGGATATAAGCACATCCACCCTTAGAACAGGATCATTTGCCTCATCAGGCAGAAGCTCAACAGCGGGACCTCCTCGTAAACAGGCACATTTTATTTAACCCCTACACCTCTGTGTGGTTTTCTAAAGCTATGGCTGCATCCAAGAGCTGAAAAAAACTTAGCTTTTCTATCTTTATAATAAATCTGGTGTTTCAAAATTCAAGACATTAATTCCACCAATTTAACTTCTCTAATTTCACAGAAAATGACATACTTAGCCGTTCAAAGCAAAGCCTTTGATACGAGATGATGAACTAAGGGCTAAATGGGATTCACTGGGGTTCTTTAAAAAAGTGACACGTGATGGAGTTTTATTGACCAAACATCAATAAAACTTGTATTTTTCTTATAATATGTTCATAAAATGTTTCTGCTTTGCAATTTCCCAAAATCCCATTACCCTCAGGATGCAAAGAACATGACATCCCAGGGTACAGATATCCTGCTTTTTACAGGATCTCAGGAGGAGGCTATCCGGGAGGAGTAGGTGGCAAAACGACCAGACATTTTTCCACAGTAAGGCCTCGTAAAAAAAAAAAAATCTCTCAGTGCTTTTAGAAACATTCCTCTCCCCTGGCCATGGGAGCACAAGCGCAGAGACGTCAGGAGGGATCACACTCAACACAAACACAAATACTCTCAGAAAATCAGAAGGAATCTTCAGGCACAAATGCAAATACCAGACATAAACACTCTTCGAGAGATTTTACAATTCTCAAAATGTGTTCAGTCTTATTCGCCTGGATAAACACTGCAAAAACAGTCCATAACTTTAAAGACCCCAGGCGGAATAAAGGGACATTTCAGAAATAAAGACAGTGTGTGCACATCTGAGGAATATGAGAGCTCAACGCAGTCATTTCTGCTCTGGGATGTAAAACCCGAGGTTAACTGGTCACTACGCAAGACTCTCTCGGAGAAAAAAGCACTTCAGCTCACCAGCTGTGGGAACGGCAGTGAGAAAGATTACATCACAATGATTTATGGCACATAAGGAAGAGCCAGAGAAACTATGGAACATGAGATCATTTGGAGGGCATCCAATAAGTGGTCTCAATAGGAACACAAGTCAATTGGTTTCCACCACAAGAGATGATGGATCAGCAGCGGGACAACAAATGAACGTGCTGAGAAAGTTAAGAGAACACATCTCAAGACTCACACGTACTGTATCACAACACACATTACTCTTTGCTTTTAAGGAAATGGCATCCGTAATTCCAAAATATCAGTTTCTGTGTTTGGACGGGTATCAAATTAATTAATCAAACTTTATATAGATGAAACAGGTCAAAAAAGTTGAAACAGGATTCCAGAGTTGTACCTTGAAACCAACATGACATATTACATAGTCAGTCCATTTAAAATCTTATTTTTGTCTGCATTTAATATGCAAAGGATCACATGGATTTTCTTTAATGCTGGTTTTCTATTGTAGTGTAATTCTGGGTGTTACGCTGCCGCAGTTGTTCATTAGGAAAATGCTGTTTACAACTGATCTTGTAGGCTGATGCTTGTTCCATATGTCTTCAATTGCCTCTGAAAGCCTCGAGCCAATTCTCGAAATTCAGTTTCTGCCCTCCAGAAGCATAAATAGGGCCACACAGATTATCTGACTCATTTTGACTCAGTCCAAATATCTTTTTGGACTGCATTCTGCTGACTGACACTTCTCATTGAGCTCAATGATCTGCATGGTGGGAAAAAGAAAGGAACAAATCTTTCTTGTTTCATACTCTCCAAATTCGCATAGTTGTATAAAAACTATGATAAATGCTCAAACATAAAGGGCCCTATCTTACACCCGGCGCAATGCAGCGCCAAGCGCGACGCAAGTGTTTTTTGCTAGTTTCAGCCCGACGCAGTTATCATTTTCACTCCTGCCACATTGTTTACATAAACACAATGCCACATTGTTTAAATAGCAACCATTTGCGCCCATTTGTGCACCCATGGGCGTGGTGGTCTGAAAACGAGGTGTGTTCTGGCGCATTGTTGGCGCGTTGCTATTTTGAGGCATGAGAATATTGTTTTTGTTATTTAAAGAGCGCGTTAAAGTGCGCCTATAGGCGGGTCCACAACGCGCGTACACTCTGCTTATTAAACACACAGGGACGCACAGCAGCACACAAACATGCCAAATATTTAAAATAAAAGGATTACAATGTAAAAGATTATTATTGTGTACATAAAGATATGGCGGAATCCGGCTTGTCCCGTAGATGGTCTGCTTGCGCACTTTTACCCTGCGCACGAGCAGATCCGTTTGCGCTCTGGAGACGGCTTCGGTCTTTCCACTATCAAATTCCATCATGTAAATAGTGAATCTGCCATGGCGCGAGATGAGATGAGACTCTGATTGGTTTAACGCACTTAAATCCCCAAAACACACCCATTAATCATTAAGAGAATAAAGACAACCGGTTTAGTCAATGCGCCTGGCGCGCCGACCATTTTTCCTGTCGTTAAACTAGCAAAAGTGGATTCGGACACACCAAAGTGAACTTGCGCCGTGCTAGACCATGCGCTTAGATCGTTAAAATAGGGCCCAAAATCTTAAAAAGGTAGTAGTTACCCTAAAAATTAAAGATCTGTCATCATTTACTCATCTACATGTTTTTTTAAGCTTTGGAATGTGAAAGAAAGACAATGGCATTTAAGGAAAATGAATAGGGACCATAAATGTATCCTAAATGTAGTCCATACAACTCATGCTATACAGTATATTCAAAATACTCCAGAACCAAAGTTAGTCAGAATTCACTGGAAAACTTGCCTTCTGCCCAAGCTTCCAAATATGGCCTGTAGCAGGATATTCGGTTACACTTTATTTTGATGGTCCATTTTAGACATTCTGCTACAGTAACTATAAGTAACTTTGAAACTACATGTCAACTAACTCTCATTAGAGTATTATAATAGGGTTCGGGTTAGTATCAGTTGCAAAGTTACTTATAGTCAGTAGAATGTCTGTTGGGAGCTTTAAAATCAAGTGTTAGCAGATATTACGCAGACAAGACTAATAATACTCTAATGAGAGTTAGTTGACATGTAGTTGCAAAGTTACTATAGTTAGCAGAATGTCTAAAGTGGATCATTAAAAGAAAGTGTTACTGGATATTCTTCACAATGAGGTTGAGCAGGCAAGATGACAGGATTTTCATTGCACTTTTAAATGCTGCAAATCACATTTCATAAGGTATTTTAAAAGACACTGACTGTGTTCAATCTTCAAAGGCCAGGTAAGTTATTCAAGCACAATAGTTAAGGGCTTATGGAACAGAACTGAAAAGGGTCTTTATCGTTCCATCAACTTCAAACTATAAAATTGAGCTTTGATCAGTGTGGTGTGACAAAGATATGAGTGATGAGATACGAGTGAACAGTTTTATGCATGTCCTGCTCAGTGCTAGAATGTTTATTAAATAAATAAATAAACTAAAATTATTTAAATACAATTTTGATGAATGTGTTTCAAGGATAGGTACTAATATGGAAGAAAACACCGTATAAAGAAATAAATAAAATATGAGGATAAAAATGTTGTAGGGGACAGCTGGATGGGACGAAAGGCCCGAAACCATATTCTAGGCTTAGGTCCATCATGTCTTGACATGCATTGAAAAAGAAAGACATTATTTGAATGAAAAAAACAAAAATGTATTAAATTTATTACAAGTTTTCACAGCTTAACAGGCAGACAATTCTTCAAGACTAATGACGGATGCATTTTTCCACAAAGAAATCAACCATTTAGCAAACAGCAAACAGAAATCGTTCACTTTCCCAAATATTAATTACAACTCTGTTTATTTCCTCTTCATTTTTCCAAATGTTAGACAAACAATGAAGCCACTGAGTTCCATTTCTATTGTTCTATTTTAATGGAGCTTATCTGAGGCCTGTGTATTTCTGAGGGCACATCTCATATTCAACTCAAAGAGATGTTGGCTGGCAAGTCTATAAAAGCACAGCACTAAACTATCCTTTTTCAGTTGATTTACACCATCTCGGATGCCATGGTCTCGCAGGACCCAAGAAAAACATCACAACTTGCCAATCAAAAGATTATCACGAAAGCGCAAACAGCTGGAGACTTGCCTCAACTGATGTCTGATGTTTTCAGTCTTACCGTCTCAAGCAGGTGGTTGTAATTAAGTCAGTGCAATGTGGCCACTCGCTGGCAGAAGAACATGTGACTAATTATTGGGACACAAGCCCAGGTTTATTATTTCCTGAAAGCTCCCTGTCTTTGACCTGCATGAGGATTTAAGTTGCCAATCATAGCCCAAAATTCAGCACCAATTCAAAATAAGCACCTTGTAACCCTCAGTCTCGAACGATCCTGTTCTCTCCATCCTTAAAAAACGCAAGCTGGCACATTCAATTTATGTTAAAATAATCAGCAACATGCAAATGATGCTCACACAAAGCATTTACTACCTTTGAAGAGTGCTCAGTCTTTTCCTCCGGCAGTTTTCAAATACGAGAGATTAGGAAAGGAAGAGATTAGACTTCATGGTCTATTTCATCCATTCTCCAGCCTAATCAGTGGGGAATGATATCATTGCCCTAAATATTTCCTCAGCAGCTTGAATGTAGAAACGTGCAGTTTCCTCTTATTGACCACACAATGTGGCAATCCTGTGATCACGTTATCTCATGATTAAAGAGGACAGTCTTCTTCATGGTCCTGCATTGAACTGAAGCTGACTGACCACTGCTGTCTTGCAGGATGACGCCTGGGGCTTCACAACACGCCCCCCTAAAAGCCACAAGATGACTTCAACGTTAGTGACCCACCAAATCTGATGAAAGCCACAAGCCTGTCTGAAAAATTTATAGCAGCTCATAAAAAAATCATGAGAAAAAGTACCGGTGAAAGTACAGAACATGTCAACTTAATCTGCTGTTAAACACCAGGCCTAAAGTGGCATCTGATGTGGCAGACTTGTAGGAGGAAGTTGTCAAATACATTATGAGGAGACTGGGGAAATGTTCTTTACGATCGGGCATGTATTTTGTAACTGACATGAACACTGACATACAAATGTTTTTCTCAATTCAATTGTGGATTTGTCAGTGTAATTGAAAGCATTGTGGTTCTTTGTCTAGTTCACAGAAATGTATTTTTACACACTACTAGTCAAAAGTTTGGACACATTTTCAGCTGCCGATTTCCGGTGACCGTTGGCGACAGGATGTGGGCGTGTCCAGAGATGTGATTTAACTTTATGCAAATGAGTAGCGACTTTCGGGAGCGACAACCAATAGGAGTGAAGTCAGTGAGTGGAGTGCACATGGAGAAGTTCATTTTAGCAGAACCGGACCTCATCCAACCGCAGCTCTTTTTAAATATGCTATATAAATAAATAAACGAAACGAAACATAAGAAAGAATAAGTTTGAGTGTCCAGACATTTGATTGGTGATGTGTACATGTATATAAAATGCACTCAGCAGTCTGCTAATCTTTTTCTATTAGGCTTGTATTGTTAGCTATTTTTTGGCATCGACCTAATGTTTTGTGAATTTACAGGAAAACATGATTACAAGCATGAATAAATTCTAATGCAGAAACATTTTGGTTATGCAGAGGCATAATATTATGATCCACTAATGCATAATGCATAAAAGTGCATAATGGTGATAAAATCTAGGGGAAAACAGTATATAACCCATTTATGTCTAAATGGTTCATACTGTAGCGCTCATCATCATGTTTGTATTGAAAGGATAGCATATCTCAGCATATTGAGGGGGAAAAAAAACATTTTTGTGTGATTTTAGCGCAGAAAACTTCTATTAAATCATCATCTCCAAATACAGCCACACAATATGGAAACATTGTACCTGTAAGCTTCTTCCAGCTTTAGGTATATAAATTACAGGTCATTCGTACAATGTCCAGAATTCAAGATCCTGAATTAAAATTGTAACAGAGAGCAAAGACCTTAAACACACTGAGCTAATGGACTTGATCCAGCTGTGCTCATTCCACTCTGATGTGAGTGTGTGTTTGTGTGAACACATGCTAATGTCCTTGTATGTGTGGGTGGTCTTAAAAGACAAAACAATGTGTTTCTTGATCATTTAAGAGCACAAAACTGTAGTGAACATCTAAACACCTCTGAACACAGAGAAAGACTAAAACCTACCAAGCGCTTTCCACCAAGGAATGTCTGTCTGTAGAGTAATGGCTTCTGAGTTTGCTACGTGCACTTGAATACACAGGAGCGACCGCAGAACTGTTACCAAAACCAAAAACCCAGAGGACGGGGAAAACAGAGGTGGGTGGGGAGTATAGGGAAAAAATCTGGGGAATAAACTTCTACTGGAATGAGAGAGAGAGAGAGAGAGAGAGAGAGAGAGAGAGAGAGAGAGAGAGAAAAAAAAGAGTGAGATCAGAAGCAAATATGCCTGAGTCAGGAGTAGTGAGGAGTTTAACTGTGTCAAAGGGAAATCAGGCCTTTGCCACACAGACAATGTGAGCCCATACAGAGAGAAAGTTTAAGCCACAAAAATGCCATAAAAAGAGCAACTCGAATCAACAGAGCCCTTTTCCTCAATAGTTCAGGATACACAAGGGTAACTGTGTGTGCTGCTATTATAAACAGGCCATGGTTTTGAGAAATTGAACCAAAACTTTAATTATCAGCAAAATGCAGTGTTATTATCACAGTAAATATGTTCATAATTTTAATGGAATTTTTTATTATGCAACAGTAAAAACTGGTAATCAGTTAACTGTAAATTCCCTTACCTTATAGAGTGAAAACTAGTATTACATTTAACAGAACCATACATGTAATTTTACTGTACCGTACTGTAAAAATTTGTTTATATGTATATATCTTTTTTATTGTTTTATTTTGACTGTTTTTATTTTAAAATTACTTATTTTAATTCAAACATTTTATGATTTAATTACTTAATAGCTTTTCATTAAACTCCCGAACCCCCTGCAGTTCCTTTACAAACCGGGAAACCCTTACATAATGCACTTCATATGTTGATAAAGAATGGAATATATTTTCTTTCTCTTCGTATTTTTATATCAAAATATAGTACAAGATTATCCTATTAAAATCAATGTGATAAAAGAGTTAGATCAAAAGTAATCTAAATGTAATCTAAAAGTAATCAGATTACATGACCTTAAATGTGCAATGGATTACATTACTAACTACAATTTTTGTCATGTAATTTGGAATCAGTAACTGACTGGAATTTGCAAGTAATCGATCCAGCAACGCTGTAAATATTGCCTGTTCAATGTATAGACCAAGGCACAAACAAGGCATCCCATAATGGCCAATACATTGTCACCAATTTTTTTACAGTGCGTTTGGCAATGGGCTGCCAGTTTTTACAGTAAATTTAACAGGATTTCTGCTAAATTATCAGCAAGCATTAACAGCGAGTAAGCATGCACGTTGTTTGCGAGTTGAAAAAAGATGTCATTCCTCAATCCTCTCAAATACTCGAACCAAAAATTAAACCCACTACCAAAGTCTATGCTTTCACTACATTATACAGACTCTTCAAATAAAAGTAAGCCACCTTAATCTCTAAATTTAAGCAGCTTAAGGAGGTTTCGATTCCAAACTTCCCTATTCTTATTATTAATTTCCTGCTTAATCATTGTACCTTTTTATATCAGCAACTAAAATTAAACATTTTAAATAGACACCAGCAACATGGGCTCCTTCTATATACATCCTACATTTCAAGAAGTGGAGTGTGGAGAAATCTATTTCATCATTATACATCTAAAATCTGCATTTTATTGTGGATAAAGATTAAATAATGACTGTGAGACCCTCAGCTATCTGTAGGACCCAGCTTGTAATATGCATACTTTCACCTCATTATATCCTTGACACACCAATATTGAAGGAAATTTCCTGAATAATAGATAAGAATTAGTTCTCCTTATGCCAAGCACAAACAAGCAGTCTGTTTCCTCCTGATAAAGAGGTCCTGTTATTCACCAGGGTCACTGGACATCCCAGTCTTGAATGAACTTTGGAGCCCTCAACTGCATCCTTTAAAGTTTCTCAAAGCCGTCTACAGGACAAAAATCACAAGGAAAAAAAATCTATGCATTCATAATTGTTCTTGTTCAAAGTTCTGCAGGTCATACTTGACAAGCCTCTCATTTTTTTGAAGTATCTATGCGCAAAGAACACATATTCTTCATGGTAATTAATCTACATGGCTCCTTTGCAAATTTCATATGTCTCAGAGGCAACAAGGCCCCAAAACCCATTACTGGGTGAATCGCCCCATGTCACACGCATTAGATGAGAGTCCTCCAGCAAATGGTGGGGAAAAGCAATTTTCTTTTCAAGGCAATAGATACTCTATCTCATTCCAGATCCTCTACAGACTACAAACTGCCAGCTCGTGTAGCTCTGATGCCCGAAACTCGGAAGAAAGTGATGACTTGACCTCCTTTTTTCCCAGGGCCTTAGCTCTGCTGTCAATAAGGGCATTTCACTGGAGGCTGGATAAGAGCTCAGGGTGGAATGAATCACCTGCACCGATTAGAGATCTAGCAACTGCGGTTGAGATCAAACCAGCCCTGACGACCAGTTCATTTGCCGCCATGTCAACTGATATTAATATAACAGCCTGGAGACGAGCCTCTTGCTCTCAACCGGGACTTCCCACCACGAAGAACCAAATATTCATTTCCAGTAGCTTAATGGTTTAGCGACTGAACGATTCTGTGTCTGCTCAAGCAGAACAAAACAGTCTCCCTCTTCCATATCTGCATCAGTCAACCACTTTAGTTCACTCACTACACCATTTTTTTATTATTATGGGAGTATGTTTTACAAGAAAATACTTTTTCAGTCTTTCTACTTCAAAATTTCACATTTAATTCAATGTGCAACTTGCCATTACTATGTAATTGTTTGTGAAATGTACAAGCAATTTCTCAGTGAAAATGGTTTTCAAAGTAAATACTACACTAGATTTTTTCAGTGTAGGTTAGTTTGATACATATTCAAATAATCAATGAAAAGGGTTCATTTTCATGTCTGTAAAATTAATTTTCATTGGATAATTAATTACCAAACACCACAATAGTGACTATTAATAATTTATGAATAATTGTTATTAATTGCTTTATCAATACACCATGAATATGTAAAAAAAAGAGTATTTAAATAGCGGGCAAATTAGGTGTCACGTTGATCTGTCAATCTATCATTTCTAGGCCTCTAATATCCACATTTTAAAGTTTTTTTCTAAAATGCCTCGCAATGGCTCAGAGGAATGTAAAGGTTAAGGCTCTAGTCTTACTTCTGAGCCCGTGTTGAGTTGTGTGTGTGTGTGTGTGTGTGTGTGTGTCTGTGAGTGAAGTCTGAGTTCTGACATCAGCATTTAGCTAAACTACAAGCCACAACTAAGGCCGGCATTAATGGATCCCTCAGAGCCAATATCTTCACGCACAAGTGCTTGACTAATTGAAAACTGGTCTCAGTCTGCTTTGAGGAACAAGTGCAGCAAACATTTATGTCAGTCTACAAAAATAGGGTTCAGAAATAGGTGGACAAATTTGCAGAAACCCGCTAATGGATATAAAGTTACAGTGCACATGAAGTTAGACAGTTGGAATGTAAGATTTAAGGCCTGTGTACTTGCAAATCTTTCAATAGCCACTTGAGAATATAAGGCAGGACTTTGTTTGAAAGAATATCCTCTATCTCGAAGAGATCATGAATTTCTGTTTCAACAACAAGGATGTATTCAAAAGGTTTTCAAGTTCTTCTCAATGACTCGTGATTAGATGAGATTTGATTGCATGGCATATCACCATATTTGATGTAGTTTGACAGGCTGTGAAGTCCTGTCTTGTTTTCTTTCTTTTTTAAGAGCATGTGGGCAAAAAAAAAAAAAAAAAGGTACAGCAAAAATTTACATTGGTGGTTAAAGTGCATTTCATGATTAAAATAATTCAGCTATATTGTACATTAACCTAACCCGTCAATGTTTTTTTGTTTTTTTACTTCTGGAAAATGGCTAAAGATAACACTCATACATCTTTTGGTTTAAAGGAAACTCCCCATAATTCATGTCTAACACAAGCATTGTTTCAAAGCATGGGGAGTTTTGTTAAAAGGAATGTTAAAGGGAGAGTTCAGTTTTGGGCTTCAGAAATGTATGGTACCATTCACTCCCATTATAAAGCTTGGAAGAGCCAGGATATTTTTTAATATAACTCAAGATTGTGTTTGGCTGAAAGATGAAATACACCTAGCACATTTTTGGGGTGAACTAACCCTTTAAATTATTATATCGGAGCTGCTGAACTGATTTGACAGAGAGACAGACAGAGATAGATAGATAGGCCTAGATAAGATAGATAGATAGATAGATAGATAGATAGATAGATAGATAGATAGATAGATAGATAGATAGATAGATAGATAAAATCATTCACAAACTGAAGACATGAACATGTTATCTCTCACACAAACTAAAGACATGAGATAAGATAAGATTCTCGGTTTGATTGATTTAGACTGGCACTGAACTCATGCCCGTCGGCAGGACTGCTGACCTCCATCTGGGGGGATACACTACAGTTATGACGGGACCTCCTGGACAACACACGCTGCCTGCTGTCACACCCCGTGGGAAAACCGCCAGCCTGATGTCTCTTCCCTCCTCATCCCACCCATACTTTCCCCGAGCTTTACTCAACTGATTAGATTTAATAGAAACCGCCGGATAGTGACACGCGCCGTCATCGGTGAAATACGAGCGAGCAACGCGAGGAAACTATTTGTTTGTGGGTAAGAGAAGCGCAATGTGGAATACATAAACTAGTATTTTCTTTTTAAATTATGAGTGTTTTCTGCCTTCAAGCGTCTCAAAACAGTAGTTAGGCTACACTCAAATTAAAATTTACACCGCGCACAAAGAGTGAACCCTCGCATAACTGTCAAATCAAAACACATTTGAGTGTTTTTCTGCCCTGCTTAAGAGATAACCATATATGGCACAGAATGAAACATGAATGTTTTCTAGTTGATTTGAATTTAATTAATCTCTAAAGAGAGCTTCGTATCTCAGTGACCAGCCATTATAAGTTTGCATTCATGTAAACACCAGCAGAGTTCAGTTTACCGAGAATCTCACCTCAAAATCCGGAACAACACGCGTCCTTCTTCGCTGTCCTGAGTTCTCCAGAGATGAAACGAGGGCAAATATGATGGTTGTAGGTCTGCGTGAATGAATGCCGACTGAAAAACTGGTGGACCTGTAGATCTGCTCCGAATCCAGGAAAAAAACAACGAGCTTTAAGCGTCAGCTAATAAATTCCAGAGACCCCCAAACTGCTGCTGCCCTAATCTCGCGTCCCTCTCGCGCGCCGGAGCCTGTATACAGTTCAGCCTGGAGGGAGGGACACTCTCTCTCTGCTACAACTTCAACGCCCAGTTTACTTATTTCACTCTATTAGCGTTCTGCCGCTGTTAATCAATAGATATGCTATTAGAAATTATATATTGCGTTGTTACATTCAAGGATTCTCTCTAACTCCTCCCAGAACACCAATTTAGCGCTTTGCTCTTTCTACTCGTGGGCGGAGATTTAATGGTCAAATTGTTTTCACTTCCCTGGCCCCCCTCAACACCACCACAGATGGCGAGTCAGATAAGAAAAGTATCACGATCCCTTTGTCTACATGCCCTCAAAGGTCGTGACACTGACATTCCCTGTGGCATACATGATATCCCACCGCAATTCACATCTAGACCCCAACTTCTGTCATAACAGAACCCCCTCTAAAGTGCACATGCCACAATGGAAGGCGCTATATATATATATATATATATATATATATATATATATATGGAACATGCCCTGAAAACATATATATATATAACATGCCCTGAAAACATATAGCCTATATATACAGTATATATATGTGTTTTCAGGGCATGTTCCAACTTGCCCCACTATTGGGTCAAAAGGTCAGCATTTACCTGGATTTTTTCTCCCGGGCCAATAATGGTGGAAATGTTCAGTGCTTTTTTTGTAGATGCAACTTTTAGGAATGTGTACTTAAAAATAAAGGTTTCCATTGCACAAAAGGTTCTTTATATTGAAAAAAAAGGTTCTTTAGATGATTAACATGTGAATACACTCTTCAAAGTCGCGATGAAACTGAAGCACTCTAGCAACAGATCTTTTTCACTGGACGGTCCAGTGATTCAATTTTGATTAAATTTACATTAAGAGGAAAAAACATTAACTGTTGGATGGAGGAATTTTTCACAATTAGACCTATCACAAAAAATAGATGTTCTTTTTTAGAACTATGGGAAATATGAGTAATCTGTCAATTACTGGAATAGTGTGTAAGGTGCATGGTACACACTCACAATTTCTTCAAAGGGATGGTGCCTCTTAAAGTCTGTGTTGTTTAACTATATTGGTCCTGTGACATGTGACAGTCCATCTCTGAGACATCTCTGAGCACGTGTGTGTGTGTGTGTGTGTGTGTGTGTGTGTGTGTGTGTGTGTGTGTGTGTGTGTGTGTGTGTGTGCATGTGTCGTCTGCATGTAATTGAAATGTCAGCTCTCTGGTGATTTGAACTGCTTAAGTAGGTAGGAGGTCGATGGCTGGTGGGGGTGGGCAGTAAAGGGTACTTCAGACGTCTGTGCTTTCTTAAGAAAAGACATGAGACATTCCAGCACACAGCCATCCCTGGAAATGAAGATGAGTAAATGATGACAGAATCTTCATGTGGTTCCAAACCTGAATGACTTTCGTCGTGCATTTTTGAATATCCAGGTAACTCGTTTCAGAAAGTGAATAAGGATTGAGGCTCTCAAGTTCCAAAACAAACCTTAAACAAGTGGTCCATAAGTCTTCTGGAGCCATATGATAGTGACTGTGAGACAAACAAAATAATCATTATTTGTTGGAAATCTTGATATTTGCAGTAGCTCTCGGAAGGTACTTGAGAGTTCATGAGAGAAGAATGAGAATCTTTGAGTAAGTTCTTTTCAGTGAATCAGTTGATCCAGTTCACAAACTAGTCTGAATGATTCATTCACAATCATGGTCTTGATCATTTTAAGTGTTTGAAAGCTCTGAAAATTTCTCCTTTTGTTTTCCATAGAAGAAAGAAAGTAAAATTGAACAAATTGAGAGCAGAAGCCTTTTTGTACTCTGTTTATTGCAGTTTATATGCTAAATTATTATTCACAGCTAAAAGATCCCATCTGTCACCACTCCATAAAATTGCACGCTATTGCAGAAAACAATGTTCAACATGGTCACGACATGTAGAAACTGACAGGAAACTAGACCCCCTCCCTATAGCCCACCCCATACTCCATACTCCATACTGCATACTCCATACTGCATACTCCATACTGCATACTCCATACTGCATACTCCATACTCCATACTGCATACTCCATGCTGCATACTCCATACTGCATACTCCATACTCCATACCCCATACTGCATACTCCATACTGCATACTCCATGCTGCATACTGCATACTCCATACTGCATACTCCATACTGCATACTCCATGCTGCATACTGCATACTCCATACTGCATACTCCATACTGCATACTCCATGCTGCATACTGCTTACTCCATGCTGCATACTGCATACTCCATACTCCATACTGCATACTCCATACTCCATACTGCATACTCCATACTGCATACTCCATGCTGCATACTGCATACTCCATACTCCATACTCCATACTGCATACTCCATACTGCTTACTCCATACTGCATACTCCATACTGCATACTCCATACTGCTTACTCCATACTGCATACTCCATACTCCATACTGCATACTGCATACTCCATACTCCATACTGCATACTCCATACTGCATACTGCATACTCCATACTCCATACTGCATATACTCCATACTGCATACTCCATACTCCATACTGCATACTCCATACTGCATACTCCATACTGCATACTGCATACTCCATACTGCATACTGCATACTCCATACTGCATACTCCATACTCCATACTGCATACTCCATACTCTACTCACTCCAGACAGCCTCATTCTGTCAGGGGACATCAGGCTTTGTACAAGAACAAGCACCATATCGTGCTTTGTTGTCCCAAACTGCCTAGCAACTGATGTATAATACAAAAAGAGATTTTTCTTTTACACAATACCAAAGTGTGTTTCCACTAATGAAAGACAGAACATTTGTATGTAGAGTCAACTTAAAAAATAAAACTGACCTTTTTATTTTCTTAATGCATGCTATTTGACTTATTGTGAGCTATTCGGTTATGTTATTCTAAATGAAAGAAATTTGTTCTTTAATCAGAATGTAAAAACTCTCTCTTCCTCTGAAAGGACGGAGGAGCAAGCAAGTTCCTCATGCATTCCCACTTTGAAAAAGGAAGTGGAATGTAAAAATTCCATTTTAGGTTCCACAAAGAACTTGTAGTGAGCAGTTTTTAAAATAAGCATTTTTTTCTTAGTGTAAAATTTGAATAATCTAAAGAACCCTTTTCCAATATAAAGCAATGGAAAGGTTCAATGAATGTTAAAGGTTCTTCATGGAACCACTGATACTAGTAACCTTTTGTTTTAAGAGTGTGAACATAATTTAAATATTGCTGTTTATCACTGATACATTTTTCACAACTCTACATTTATTCTATAATTGCATGTGTTTCACTTAGAAATTTTAGAAAGATCAAATGGGTTGCAAACTGTAAAACAGCTTATTACAGAATTGATTTTTAAAGTGTTGCATAGCCATGTTATGGTGTCCAAAAATGATAAAATCGTAAGCTGTCAAGGCAGCAAGAAAGAGAATCAATTTACAAATATACAAGAATAAGGTAATAGACATCATCTATGTACTGTATACCAGGCTACATTATATTCAGACTTTCTTATTAGCTAATACTTGAAAGATAATTTTTATGAGACAACCTAATTGTACATAACCACCAATGCTCTCAAATATGTATCCTGTTTTGTTTGGGAGAGCTAGCTTTGCCCATCTGATTGAGATGGATGTGCCACTGTTGATGATTGCTGAAGAGCTCTACAAATAACTACTCTTCTTTTGGAGATGAGTACTTATGTTTACCTGTTTCTAAGCAACCGTGTTCAGAACAGCATGGGAAATTAGTTTTGGAAAGAATCATATTTTTGTTATTGTTAATAAAAATTTGGGTTACGGTTGGAGTACTTATATTTACTATAGCCTATTATTTGGTCACAGGCATGATGTGTGTATAAAACATTGCTTCTTAGAAAAGAACACTTCTGGTCTAGGATCAGTTTCCCTATGCCAAAAACCACCAACTTTAGATGGGAAAAATTATAACCAGCCATATTATCTACAAGGGATGTCCACCCAAATATGAAAATTCATCATTTACTCAACCTCAAAACATATATGACTGACTTTCTTCTGTGGAACATATAATAATTGAAACAAATCTCTGTAGTGTGCGTAGGAGGAACACCACCTACACCTCCTAGACTAACTTTATCCTGAAGTTGCTTCATCCTCCATTTTTAACCTGTGATTCATCAGCTTATTAGCACAGATTGATTTGACAATAAAGCTTCTCTAACATGTCGCATGCTATTAATTTCATCTATTCTCACTGTCTACCAGCCCACAGTTTGGGTGAGTAATGGCAGTTTGAGAAAAAGTGGGATTGAATGAGCCAGGCTGCATATCAGTTGGATGCAGACCGGAGCCTGCGGACATATCATAATTGACTGCACTGGGATCTGAGAGTCCCATAGGGAATAGAGAGCAGAATACCCACTGGACAAGACTTCACCATACTGGAACTTATGACAAATACTGCCTGCTAACAGCTTGTACCATGATGAACACACAGCGATTACAGCATCTTCTAAGAGTTGGGAAGAGTAAAGAGATAAGTATTGAATTGCATCTGATATGATCTTTTTGTGGTAAACAGGGGAAGAAGAGTGAGCAATTATGGTTTTTAAAGTGTTAGACTGAAAATTCTGTCATCTTTTCTTTTATGACTTTCTTTCTTCTGTGGAAAGCAAGGGAAGATATTGTGAAGATTATTTTAAACCATGCATTTGGTTAAAAATCTGATTTTGATTGTGAGGGATTTCAAACTAACCATACTTGGATTAAATACAGTCCACCACAATTCACACCATGAAAACAAACAAACCAACAACATCAACAAAAATCTGGTAACAAAAAAACAAGTGAACATGCATGAACTGATTAAAATGTATGCTTTCAATGTAATGTAAGTTTCTTTGGATAAATGCATCAAATTGACCCGCAAACATAACCATAATATGTATGCAAATTTCACAACGCATCAGAGTGTCAACACTTTGCAGGCATTTTCTAAATCAAAAGTCTATAAATCATAAATCTAAAAATCTAAAAACATCAGTATTTCAGACAACTCAAAATCCGAAGTGTTGTTGTCTGTATAAGGAAAGTCAATGGGGTCCAAAATAACAACTGTATGGACAAAAAAAAACCCTCAAAAACACTCAGACATTTATGGAAATATCATTATTTTTAAGAAACATTAGCAGTGTAGACGACGGGAAAAGTCTCTTTTGCATAGCATGATTCAAAGCTGTCACTTTTCGTTTGAAAAATAAAATAAAATATTAAACCTCCACTATAACAATTTGTGCAACAGCAAGACTCTGTGAGGAGATAGCTCATCTCAGCACTTCCAGCGCTTGCCTTCAGCTCACCAACCGAACTGTCACACTGTGCTGACAAAGACACTTTCAGATTGACAAGTGATAGACATGCACATCATTAAGACAATGATGACAGTTCCAGAGACATGATGGGACAGTGAGGGACAGTGTGAAGGGGAACTGAATAAGAAAAGCATCTCATATAACAATGTTAGCAACCCCTCCCTTTCCGGATGTCTGCATTGTGCTTCACCCTCTGTGACAGGCCAAGCGTGCCAGAAAGGCTCTATACCTCCAGCGTTCAGTTCACAAGAGCTGTCTGGATGGTGATAGGAGGAAAGTAGGGCACGAATAGCATGGCTCGTCCCCTTCTTAAGGGCAAGTCTTCTGATTCACTGCAAGGCAACTATCAATTATTTCTGTCAGAGCAATTTCATTTTGCTTGCTTTGACGATATGCTTGCATTGCATTTCTATTTTAAATCCATTCGTCATAGATTTCAAGTTCAATTAAATGAACTTTCCAGACTTTTATGTGTGGTTTACTGCTCAATGTTGCCAGATGTAATGAGAATATGAGCAATTCGTCCACTTTAACTGTGATTTACACCCTGCAGTTTGCATTTAGACCAAAAAGGACCAGTTCTTTTCTGTATCTGGAATGTAGAATTTTTGACAATGTCTTGTCTTGTGTGTCTGTTCACGCAGAGTGGAGTTTCAGAAGACTTTACACTTTATACACAGTAAATGTTTTGTCAGAAATCATTCTAACTGATTTGGTGCTCAAGATTTTTCAAGACATTTTTGTACAAACTGAACTAATACCATTCAAATGTTTGGATAAGATAAAAAAAATATAGTAATACTTTTATTCAGCAATAGAAAGAAACAGAGGACATTTATAATGTTACAAAAGTTTTCTGTTTCAAATAAATGCTGTTCTTTTGAAATTGCTATTCATCAAAGAATCCCGAAAAAAACCTGCATCACGATTATTACAAATATATTAAGCGGCAAACATTTTTTTCCATCTTGATAATAATAAGAACCATTACTAATAACTGTTAACTAATACTAATTGAGCATCTAATCATCACATTAGAATGATTTCTGAAGGATCATGTGACACTGAAGACTTGAGTAATGATGCTGAAAATTCAACTTTGCATCACAGGAATAAATTACATTAAAATATATAAAAATAGAAAATTGTAATAATTTCATAATTTTACTCTTTTTGCTGTATTTTTGATCAAATAAATGCAGCATTGGTGAACAAGAGACTTTTTTCAAAAACATTTTAACCCACCGGTGCCGCTCGTGTGTCGGTCAAAAATGACCGATTTTTAAAAATGTTTTTATTAAATGATACTATATTTTAGTTAGATAATATTTTTTATTTAATATTTTGTATTTTTAGGGGATTTATGGTATTAAATTACATTTATGCAGTAATAATCAATTTATCCACTTTTTGAGCATGGACCTGAAAAAGGACAGTCCATCTGAAACGGTCTGAATGCTTTGGATCACAGACTTAAGGTTGATCTCTTTTTAAAGACCAACTTGGCAGATTTGGCAGATTATTGAAAAACGTTTAAAAAAAATTTTTTAAAGTGAACTTGAAAAAAAGTTTCATTTGTTATGAAAAATCCAAAAATACCATTTTCAATTTTTATATAAAATATATATTTTCCAAAACATGTTTTACTCTTAACAAGTTGTGTTCTAAATATCTCCAAAAGTTAGCTTTCAGTAAGATTTCATTTGGGTGCAGTTACGAATACATGAAATTCGACTCCCATTAATTTCCAATTCTGTCATTTTTGTATGACTGTGACCATGATTTTTATTTATTTTTGTTCATACAGTAAGTGCCAAAGCCTTTACCAAGTTTCGTACCATTCCGATGAAGTAAAAAATACTACCAAAAAAAAAAGTCAAAAATGACCTAACAGCACCAGAGGGTTAAAAAGTGTCTTTTGACCCATAGTGTATAAGCAATATATGTAATATGAGCCGAGGCCGATAAAATATTTTTAATTTATTCATTTATTCATTTGCAATTCATTTTAGTAATGTATTGTATTATTTAATCACAGAATTTCTATTTACTTATCGTATTACTAGTTTCTATACATTTTCTTAATTTATTTTAATCAAAGCTGAAGATTTTTAAAAAGCAGATGCACCTTTACATCCTAATACAGCTCCATAGAGAAGACTGCTCAATCAAATCATTTTTAATATAAATGCATAAGGAGAATATCTGATTATGTCTTTACTCACAACTAATTAATAGAGCAAAATATGCTGAGGATGTTACCTTGCTATTTAATGCTTAGATACTAGCATTTCCTTAGCAACAACATGGCCGACGGCTACATCTGGTAGAGGTGTGCACAGCTGGATACAGCTGTCAGTGTCAGTGGAGGAGAGCTGTCTCACTGTTCATTACAACTCTACACTCCTGAGCTCATCTATGCACTATACCCCTCTGTGCTTTCAGTCAATCAAGTATAAAGAAAATACATGCTGCCATATGGCCAAAATATATGTGGACACCCCGTTTTAATGGATGGGTTTGCCTGATACACCCTTAAATAAAATCAATCAGGCCATGCAATCTCATTAGAAAAACATTTTAACTGCTTACCAAAGTGCTTAGTGTGTCTAATGTGTCCCAAATCTTCGGGATTGAGAGTTGGAAAGTCAACACTGGTGCTTGACCTCATTGAAGCTTTTGTGGTTGAATGGGATCAAATTCAATGCAGCCATGTTCCAACATCTACTATAGTAAAAGCTGTATACTGTAACAGAGAGAGCAAAGAGAGCAAACTGTATTAATGCTCATGGTTTTGACATCAAAGTCATCATGAAATGGAAGTTGCGATAGTCTTTTTTTTTGTTTATTGTAACATATGTGAGTGAAACAGCTTCTCGAACAAGAACAAATGTTGGGTGGGACTTGATTTTGTCTGTGGGGAATTTATTGGATGGTTGTGGTTTTCTATTGGTGGATCTCGCGTGATTGACAGGTTGCCCCGCCCTTGCGCCAGTAAACACATCATCAGAGAAGAGAAGTGGAAGGGGAAGTTATTTTGATCAAAGATTACAAGGACATGTGAATTTGAAAAAAAAAAAAGTATGTGCACGGACAAATCATTTATAATAAATACTGCAATATTCAAAAGAGAAAATAAGGATTGTCAATTTTGATTTCAAGGTGTTCGACAACACATCCACTAAAAAAAAGATTGGTGTAGGATTTACTTCGAAACTAGTTTCACTCAGAAATTGCTAGTAAATTTCACAGGTAATTGCGAAGATTTAATTAAACATGAAATTTTGAAGTAGAAAGACTGAGTATTTTCTTGTAAAACATACTCAGTAATATTTTTACACTGTACTTTTGGCCGTGTAATGGGAAGGTTTGGGAACAGCCATGTGGATGTGGAAATAAGCAACCTGGAAAACACAAGACAACAGCAGTTAACATCAGCTAAGACAATGGTGACATAAAAACGATCCATAAAAGTACATAAACACATGTTGGTTTTTTTTGGAAACGGCGAACACTTGGACATGTTTCTTCTTTCCTGTTCAGACGCCGCTCCAGTATTGTTGGACTGTGTTTCAGCTCAAGCCCTGAAGGGTTTCAGGCTGAAACTAATACGAGTCATTATAATAATAACAGCCTCTAAGGGGAATGCCCAAACAACATTTGTCATGCACCGAGCCAAAATAAAATTGCGAAATTTCTGTAATATGATTCATTATGGCAGCTCCTGTGTGTGAGAGTGTGTTAGTGAGAGACAGAGACAGACATTTCAGCTCTCTAGACTCCTGCTTATCTACAGAGACGACTCAGGCTTACGGTAAATTGCAAAGACAACGATCAATAATTTGGAGCCGAAACAAATAATTCTGCAAGACAACAGATATATTGACTTTTGAAATGAGTAGGTGCATGGGTCATATCATTCCTGGGCTTGCAAGCTGCCTTTCTGTCTTACCATTCAACAACAGAGAAAATACATTATAAATTCAGCATCATTACTCCAGTCTTCAGTCACAAGATCCTTCAGAAATCATTCTAATATGCTGATTTGAAGAAACATTTCTTATTATATTCAACAGTTGTGCTGCTTAATGGCTTCCATACCCTTTTTTATTTTTTTATTTTTTTATAAATGTTCAAAAGATTCTTTGATAAATGTTCAAAAGTTCAAAAGAACAGCATTTATAGGCTATTTCCATCAAGAGGTGCATCTGTTTTGCTCAAGATGTTGTATTGACAATGCAAGAGTCCAGCACTCTATAAAGTCTCCTCCAGCACATCCCAAAGACTTTCAGTAGGCGCGTTTCCGTTACAGATTTGCGCAAAACTTTTGCGATTTTTTCCAAATGTCGACAAAAAACGATTGCGAAATGACGGCGTTTCCATTAACCGATGTTATGCGACTAAAACTTAATTTTTTCCTCTCACGATAAGTAAAATCATTCAAAAAACCATGGCAACGGACGTTGGTAGGTTTATGTATTATATCCCATCCACTTCACTAGCCATTATTATTAATCAAAGGAGATGTATGTGTGTTTTCCAAGCATTAATGGTAAGGAACGACCCTTATTATACTTGTGAGCGTCACATATGAGGAGTTTCTGGGTGTTTATCCCTCATATCAGCTTCAAGGTCTTGATTGCGGCATTTATTTGAGGTTTAGAATCCATTATTGCTGTCATTCTTTTGTCTTATATGAATTTAATAAAGAACTCTGTCTCGTATTCTGTCCAAACACACCGCGTCATCTACGTCAGGTGACCTGGAAATGCGCAAAAACTGTTTCCATTGCAGTTTTGCGAAATATTTCTTTTTCGAATTGCCTGAAAAACCACCTCATGCGAGCGTTAAAACTTTTTGCGATAAATGGGAGTTTTTGCGAAATTGACGTGTTTCCATTGGGCGTATTTTCAATTCCGATTTCAATTTGCGCAATTTGAAGGGTAATGGAAACGCGGCTAATGAATTTAAGCTCTGGACTCAGAGGAGCCGATTCATGTGTGAAAATGATTCTTCATGCTCCTCACAACCATTCTTTCACAGTTTGAGCCTGAAGAATCTTGACTATGTCATCCTGGAATATGGCCATGATGTGTTTTCCTACATGGTTGTTTAAAGGAACACTCCACCGTTTTTTGAAATAGGGCTTATTCACCTTCTTTCCTACATTTAGATAGGTGGGCAAATGCATTTTTGTCTCAGTGCATGCATTGTTTTAGTTTGACAGGGTTGGCGCTAGCTTAGCTTAGCATAATGAATGGAATCCTTTGTTGCCAGCTAGCATGTCCTGAGTAAAAGTGATATAACATTTTTTTAAAAACCACCTAATTACTTCTTGTGGCCTGCGTATTCACAACAAGTACAAATAGCGATGCAGATTAACACTAGGCGATTTCCTATGCAGATTTTGACTTGGGACTATATTAGGGGGAAGCACAGGCGAAGCACTGCTACTTGGGCGCAGAGATATCACGCCCAAGTAGCAGTGCTTCGCCTGTGCTTCCCCCTAATATCGTCCTTAATATATAAGTCAGTATCTGCCTAGGAAATCGCCTAGTGTTAATCTGCATCGCTATTTGTACTTGTTGTGAATACGCAGGCCACAAGAAGTAATTAGGTAGGGTTTTTTTTTTTTATATATCACTTTTATTCAGGACATGCTAGCTGGCAACAAAGGATTCCATTCATTATGCTAAGCTAAGCTCACGCCGACCCTGTCAAACTAAAACAATGCATGCACTGAGACAAAAATGCATTTGCCCACCTATCTAAATGTGGGAAAGAAGGTGAATAAGCCCTATTTCAAAAAACGGTGGAGTGTTCCTTTAAGAAATGAAAAGCTACTCACTCCATCAGTTAGGGTTAGAAGAACTGTTGCCAAACATATAACATGATAGAAACATGATAATCACTGCAATAATGATCCAATCATAGACTCTTTAAGCATTTGCCTATTTAAATCCAAAGTTCCAAACAGCGACTTTATCTATCTATCTATCTATCTATCTATCTATCTATCTATCTATCTATCTATCTATCTATCTATCTATCTATCTATCTATCTATATGTATACAAGTAGTGATGCTGTCTTAGAATCCAGCTCCCTATATGTAGCAAGTAGGCAACGTAGCAGCTAATACATGTTAATATGTGAATTGCAGTATCTCACAGATCTCTATAAAAGACAGGAGCTCATTTTAACTGCTTTATAAGAGGGCATCTGTACCTCACACCTCTAATCTGACGCTCCCGCTGAGACTTCCTTCCTCTTATTAAGCGGTGTACACCGACGAAAACACACTGTTAATTACAGCTTTCACTAACGGACAGTTCTGCCACAGGGCCCTGCTTAATAACTGAGGCACTTCCCGCTCTCTTGCTGATTCTCGTTCCTGAAAACAGGAACAAATCACGGTACATTCTTCTCTGTTTTATAACTCTGACGTACAAATGACAACAGGGGGCAAGTATAGAAATAATGAGAACACACAACTGAGGGTTGACTAACGTGTTTTATTTTGATTCATTTGTTTTTATTTTTGTTCAGGCAGTTAGGCGTTCTTCTTCCACTGAAGCTCAAGATGCTTTTTTGGATCATTACAAATCATGCTAGAGAATATGACAGCCTAAGGTTTGAGTTCAGTGCAGCTCAAGTGCTGCTGCCATTAATGTAGGATGAAACTTTTGTGAAAATGGTCAAAAACGCTGGCGGTGGCTAGCAAAAAAAAACAAAACAAAAAAAACAATACGCTAGTGGGGAAAGACATTTAATGGATTTTATCTGAGTAATGACAGATTCTACTGTCTGCTCTGAAAATCTTGTGATCACATGACAATGTAACAACTTTAATTCATGACATTTATAGATGATCAAGTCCGCTTAAAATAGCAATTAATAAAAATGGGAAGACACGCTGCTTAACTCCACAAATTTTTCTCCACGAGTCGATTTAAAAGGGCTACAAATGAGGAAGAGCCTATTTTTTGTACAATCCTATTAAATAATGTGACACACTTTTAAGTATTGAGGGAGGACTAAATGAAGGAGGAGAAAGTGGCAGAACAGGCGAAGATTAAGTGAAAAAACAGAGACAAACACAAAGGGATAAGACTAAAATGTACAAGTGTTTAGACAGAAATGTGCCTGGAAACATTTGATATCTGTTCAGGATTGTTGGACTGAAATATCAAGACGTTTGTTAACTGCTCTGCGGTGAGCAGATAAAGAACGAACCCAGAAACAGAAAAGGTTAAAGAGGTTTCAGTGTAATCATGTGTTCTGGATTGTGCACTAGCGAATCAATGCGCAGAATATCAACAGCGCATTCAAAGTGACAAAGGCTTCACTGGAGTGGGTGTTTCTGGAAGACTGGAGAATTATAAAAGGGGTTAACCAGCTCTTTAAAATATGCACACACGCTTCATCTTTCATGCATCCATACACACTGAAATACTTGAAGTGCAGATCAAAATAAAACGATATCAGCTACGAAAACCATATTAATATTTACAGTCACGGTTTCCAAACTCATAAAGATACAGCAGTCCTAATGTAAGCTTGTGTTTAAGGGCTATACTTGTCGCCATGACAACAGAGAGTTCACAGTCAGAGCGGGGCTATATGGCTCCTGACGCAGAGCGTTCTCATAACAAAGGAAGCAAAAATTCCATACCAGCAACATGTGTATCTCACCAAACACATGCAAGGCATGCATATTTATGATGGAATACAAACATTTACAAACATTTATCTCGGAATACAATATTAGCTCTTATCAATGATGGCATAAAATAATATTTGTGTGCATTATATTATATGTATATTGTATACATTATTGACAAGTGGAGCTGGGGGAGGTGGAGGGTTTCAGAGGACCAGCTTAAAGCAAACCCAGAACACCAGCATTTAAACAATGTGATTTCTAGCAGATTGCATGTAAAGACCCACACTGTAAAAAATGATTTTTTGGTGAAGTAAATACTACTGAAAAAAAACAATGTAATTTACATGAAAAAGTTAGTTCAGGCAAGAATTAAAAAAACTAAGTAAATTCCATATCAGTTCTTAATTCAAGCGAGTAGAAATGAAAGCGTGAATATCAACTCAATAAAATGAAGTAAAAATGACTCAACTTTTCTGATACTGGGGTTCCCATCATGCACTGGACCTTGAATAATTAATGAGGTTCATTTTTCACTGGTTTCCAGCTGTATTTACACTGTTTTATCATTGCTTTTGTTGTCAGGATTAGTAACTTGCCATTTTGTGACATTTCGAGTAAATTTTCTGCTCAAAATGCCACATTCAAACACAAAAACGGTCCATCAAATGTTACCGTCATTGTGTATTGTCTATCAAGTATTGAGGTCTTTGCATTCACATGATGCTTAACATCTGACATGATGTAGTATAAATTACTTAGATAATCGTAAAACACATACTATAAATGACTGGTATAATTCAATATTATTGTTTGAGTGAAATGTAATGCAAAGGAAATTTCAACTAAATCGATAATAATCAACCTTTTACTAGCCAAGTTAAAATGACTTATTTTCTTTGTTACTTTCACTTAACTAGGTTAAGTAAAGTTTACTTAATTCCATATTCCAAGTAAATTTAACTTAAAGATTTCTAATTAAAGCTACTGATAAATATGTTTAGGTTTTTACTTGGCAAATCTTTGTAAATTTACTAGCATTTTCTGAGTGAAAAAAGTTGCCTAGCTTTTTTCAAGTAAATCCTACTCCATATTTTTTTCAGTGCATCAGCCTGTGTCATCTAGAGTGCCAAAACATTATGGCCACCTGCCTAATATACTGTTGGTCCTCCGCTTTCTGCCAAAACAGCGCCGACCCGCTGATGCATGGACTCTACAAGACCCCTGAAGGTGTCCTGTGGTATCTGGCGTTAGCAGCAGATCCCTCATGTCCTGGAGGTTGTGAGGTGGAGCCACTGGGGATCGAACTGGTTGGTCCAGGACTTCCTACAGATGCTTAATTGGAGATTTGGAGGCCAGGGAAACACCTTGAACTCTTCATCATGTTCCTCAAACCCTTCCTGAACAATGTGTGCACGTTGGAATGGATGCTTTATCCTGCTGAAAGAGTCCACCAGTTCCACCAGGGAACACCATTGTCATGAAGGGGTGTTCCTGCTCTGCATCAATGTTTAGGTATGTGGGACGTGTCAATTTACGTCTACATGAATGGCCGGACTCAGGGTTTCCCAGCAGGACATTGCTCAGAGCTTCACTCTCCCTCCAGTGTCTTGTCGTCGTCCCACAGTGATCCTGATGCCGTCACTTGCCCAGGTAAACGGCAGACACGTACACAGCCATTCACATGATGTAAAAATAAATAAATAATGGGACTCATTGGACCAGGCAACCTTCTTCCACCGCTCCAAGGTCCAGGTCCGATGCTCGTGTGCCCATTGCATTCAACGGTGGACATCGGTCATCATAGACACTCGGATTGGTCTGCAGCTACGCAGCCAAACACAGCAGAGTGTGATGAACTGAACTGTGTAATGTGACACATTCCTCTCATAACCATCATTAAAAAAAACTATGACTTGTGCCACAGACCTTCTGTTGGCTCGGACCAGACGAGATAGCCTTTGTTGCCCTCGCACATCGATGAGCCTTGGCCGCCCAACACCCTGATGGTGGTTTGTGGTTTGTCCGTCCTCAGACACTGTTGGTAAATTCTCACCACTGCTGACCGAGAGCAACACACAAGCCTTGCTCTGACCCAGTTGCCTTGTCATAACAATTTATCCCTAGTCATAGTCGCTCAGATCTTTATTCCTGCATCCAACACACTGATTATGAGAACTTACCATCTAATCTGTCCAGACCATAATATGGCCTTCTTAGGAGATGATCAACAATATTCACTTCACCTGTGACTGGTCATGTTTTGGCTCATCATATATATGGCAGTTTTGTTGTACATATATGCTTTTACATGACTAATATTAAATATATTTATGCACACTGTATATACATTACTGATATACCCTGTATATATGTTACTGAAAGGTTAAAAAACATAGAAATAAAAAATATGTGGCTGTTGATGGTGATGGATGCGTAAAAGCTATATGTGGCATATTTACTTTTGCCAAACATGTAGAGATGAAAAGATTTTGACAAGGAGGCATGTAAACACACACACACACACACACACACACACACACACACACACACACACACACACACACACACACACACACACACACACACACACACACACACACACACACACACACACACACACACACACACACACACACAGAGCGATTGCATACTGAGATATGGCTGCCAGTACTGACATTTTTGAGCAGAAACATGATTTCTCTTTGCTTTTGACATTTCCCAAGGGGAGAAGGTAAAAGCAAGAAGGAAAAAGGAAAAGAGCAAAGGAAAAGGAGAGTGGGGGAAGACAAGATGCCCAAGGACAAGCGTTGAGTATTATTAATGACTGGTAGCACAGCTCTGCTCAGGAGAAGTTACTCTAGACAGTGACAATTACGAAAGCCACTCTGATAGAAATCTGTTTCTCAGAACCACACATCCGACCTGCAGGAGGAAGATAACCGCTTTAATGCAGGAAAAAACAGAGGAGACCAATTAAAAAGAGAAGAATATTTCATTTTCCCCCTCACAATCTTTAATCATGCAAAATGTGTTGCTTATTTTCTACTATAGACGTCCAGACCAGCTCTTTCTTTCCTGCTCATGACTCTCCTCTAATTAAAAGGTTTTCTGTCTCTTTGCACTTCTTACGGAGTGACTGTGAATAGGAAATCCGGACTGAGAGCACAATAATGAGAGGATTTAAAAGGCTGAAGTCTTGCTGTTTTACACACATTCACACTCTGGAAGGCTTAAAAAGCTTAATTCATATTTAATTAAATAGGAAGGGATGTCACCCTATAACAAAAGTGTGATAAAATAAGACGATTAGTGATGAGTAGTTAAACATGCAGAAAAACAACTTCATTCATGGGTGCTGCTTCAACCTTAGGGAATTTTTTATGACCAAAGATTGAAAACAAACAGATTTAAATATATATATATATATATATATATATATATATGTGTGTGTGTGTGTGTGTGTGTGTGTGTAGTTCAAGTTCAAAGTAAACATGGAAATGTTTTTGCTTTCCTGATTATTTTTGCTACTTATAAAATGCCTTCTATACCCATGTCACATACTCCGATTTTCAAACTTAAAATATGAAAATGTATATAAATTATGATTAATATTGATTCTTCAAAGATTAAAACTGTCCCTCAGTTGTGACATCAAGGTAATGAAAATATCACTTGTGAACAAAATATTTTTTGGTAATTTCCAATTAACAAAGAGTAAATATACAAATAATATGTACAAATGTTTAAAATGTATACTGTACAATATTTAAAGGGGTCCTATTATGCGTTTTCACTTTTTCAATTTTAGTTAGTGTGTAATGTTGCTGTTTGATCATAAAAAAGATTTGCAAGGTTACACACTAAAGGGAGATATTCTCTTTAACAGAAGAGCTACAACACACATCTCGTTGGGACTACGATGCGTCTCTTCCGGATCTTGTGAAGTCACAATGTCACTCATTTACATAATCCCCGCCCACAGAATAAGAAAAACGAGGGCGAGGCCTGGTTGAGCTGCGCTAGAGAAGACGAAGAAGAAAACCTGTAGTGTGTTGATGTTGCCATGTCGAAGAGACGCTGTTTATTACGATTATTTTAGTTCATTACAGTGTTGATGTAGTGTTTAGCTATGGGGCTCTTGCTTTTATAACACTGCTCACCGATCTTTAGGAACTTACCACTCTGAAACGTCCTGTAAAATCCGTGCTTGCAAAGGTTCTGCACGATCCTCTTATTCCTACAGTAAATATTCTCAGGGTCTGAATTGGCAGACTGATCTCATGAAATGGCGTATGTATGACACGCCAATTCGTATTTCCATTTTTGGCGTGCTATCAACACGCATAATCGCTTTTCAGCGTGTTTATCAACGCCGTTGACTTAACGTTACATTACTGTATATATAAATATATATGATCTACCCCAACCCCGTCCCTAATCCCTACCCGTCACTGGGGTTAATACCATTTATGAGTCTTCCCCTACCATCCTACACTGTAAAAAAAAAAAAAAAAAAATTGTAGCAAACTTAAAAGTTTAAGGCAACCAGCTGCAGGACATTATTGAGTTTTCTCAACTTACGTGTTTGAGTTATCTCAACTTTTCTCAACTTTTTTCATGTTAAATAGTTGAATAAACTTTAAAAACTGAATTTGTCATACAAAACCTAAGTTGGATTTTTTACAGTGTAGGAAAAAAAATATCGCTCCCCAGATGTATAAATTTTGCTTCGCTTCACTCGGACATTTAACGGCGTAGACATACACGCGGAAGATGACGGTTCGTTTCGGCGTGGACATACACGCGGATAGCTCAAAATGCATATAGATAACACGCCACTTGACTTGAAAGTGGCGTGTATGTTTACGCAAAGTCATGATGTCATGTTGGAATTGGGCTGGAATATGGCAAAATTTATGGCATTGTTAATATTTACACCTGAGCAGGTGAAACTCGTGGTTATGGTGAGGGGCGTGATTTCTGGAACACACTCAAAGTGGTTCGCCAATCACAACACACTGGGCCAGCTAACCAATCAGAGCACATTTTGTATTTTGCAATGAGGGGCTTCATCGAAATGGGAACTGTTTCAGTTGACAGACTGGGAAGAGAGGTGCTGCAATAATGTAAAATATGTGAAAACAAGGTTAAACAAGGGAAAAAATGCATTTTTGAAGAATCAAACATGAAAACCTATACTAGTAGACCCCAAAAAACAAAACCAAGACTTTGTAAAAGTGCATAATAGGACGCCTTTAAGATGGGGTGGAAATGCTCATGCTTGCCTTTCAGAAAAGAATGAAAATCCTCAACACAGATAAATTGTATAAACTAGTCTGAATGTGAAACAGACCAAAAACCCAGTATCCAAACAGTTTAAGAAACACCTCCATACATTACAAAATAAACTAAACATGAGGCCTCAGAAAGATGCGGGATCTTAACAAAGGCATAGGCTTGACATTTATTTATTATTAAACATGACACTTCCAGAGTCATGGTAAAGCTGTTCAGATGTATTTCTCATGCAGAACCCACTTCCACACAAGAGCAAGAGTGGAATATCCGGACAGTGTTCGGGAAGACTGTGAAGACACACACATGTGCAAACAGACACACACTTGCTGAGAGATGTGTATAGCGCTTGGAGTTCAGTAAGAATCAGGGCAAGGATTAAAAACTCCTTTTCTCACACACACACACACACACACACACACACACACACACACACACACACGCACACAGAGACATCACTCAACTCATTCAGTCTTGCACGTCTAGGTCACCAATTAAGCCTGACCCATAAAAGCTGTTGGCTTGGCAACAGTGCATAAGAAGCCCGCATAACCAGAATTGGCTTGAGTTTAGCTGTCACTCATCTGTGACACATGTACACTCTGAGAGCTGTAAAAGAGCCGGGGGCCTTTGGAGCCACATTTACATCACTGATGACTGGAATGAGTTTCAGAAGGTGCTGAACGTGAGCAATTATTTTATTGAACCAGATTTAATCATTTAATTTGAAATATTTGTACTAAAGGAACATATATATTTTTTTAATATTATATGGCTATTCATCAAAAAAATTAATTAAATACGAGTTCATATTCATTTGAGTAGATTTTTTAATAATCTCTTAACTAGCAGCAACAAGATGAACAAAGCATTAATATTACAGCTTGCACCATTTTCTGTACCTGGGTTGCTATGCAGCACTGCCAAAAGATGATTATGACTTTTATCCAAAATGTTTAACTTTTTATCTCATAATTATGAGTATGTCATAATTTTTTTATAAAAAGCCATAATTATGATGTCAAAATGTTTAAAGATTTAAAGACATAATTATAAAAGTTTAAACTTCTGTCATTATTATTGCTTATTTCATAATTACTTTTTATCTCATAATGACTTTTTATCTCATAATTTAGACATAATTATGAGAGAAAAAGTCAAAATTATGAGGAGTCAGAACTTAATCAGTCATAATTATGAATTTTTATCTCAATTTTAATTCAGGATTACAACTTTTTATCTCATAATTTAGACTGTTATAATTATGAGATTTATAGTAAAAATAATAAGTTTCGACTTTTGTCATAATTACAAATGTTTTCATAGTTATTACTTTTTATCTCATATTTAAAAAATAAATAAATAAAATTGTGCGATTTAAAGAAATTATTGTAAAAGTTTTGACTTTGTCAATTATTAAGGTTAATCTTATAAGTATTACTTTTTATCTCATAATTTAGACTGTTATAATCGTGAGATAAAAGTCATGAGATGTCAACTCAAAATTTCAACTTGATTTTTTTCCCCATATTTTTTAAGTCATGATTAATACTTTCTATCTCATAATTTTGACTGACTTTTTTATCTTGTAATTATGTCTTATATCTCATGATTTAGATAATGCCATAATCATGATTTATCAAAGCATGTTTTTTTGGAGGAGAAAATGGGCTTCCATACGCAATCATGTTCAAGTAATATTAATACTCTTGGAACACGGCTCAGGCAAACCAATTTAAAAATGTGATCTAACATGTTGTTTAAAGGTAAAATACAATAAAAGCAGATCAGAAGAATGAGTTGGAATTATTAATTGGGAATCAGGTTCTTCTTAAACTCAGAACTGGCAATAAGAGCAGAAACCCTGTTGAAACGTCCTGAGCATTCAGTGAAATGCTGCTCTGTTTCTATCTCTCTTTCACTGTCCTGCTCTCTTCAGATTCCGTCTATAATCTCTGAAACATCCATCTTGAAATGATTTGTTGGGAGTGTGCAGATTTGGATGAGCTGGGAGAAATTTCCACTCACCCTGGTGCCATGGCATGAGTGCTGAGTTACTGAGCCAAGAAGAACCAATGCCTGGCAGACGCTCTCTGCGGAGGAAAGCGCCAGCTTTCACTGTCCACTTTCATCAGTGTGATCCTTCTGATCAGAAGCATTATGAACAGCTTTATTTTTAGTCTTTCATTCAGTGTAAAGCCATTATAAGAAGATTTTCTGTCGCTTTGACTCTTTCTGGAAGACCTCTTTCCCTAAATAATCTCTCTGTAATCATGTTCTCCGGTGATCTTTCCTTGTCTGTTGTTTTCTGTTATCACCCTCTCTCCTTTCTCTTTCAGCCTATCACTACACTTTTCACTTTCTTCCATTCATTTTTCCTCCCTCTTTCTCTCTGACAGCAGCGGACAGACAGCCTCTCTTTAATGGAATCCAGATGAGTTAGAAAAACAGGCTGAGGACAGGGGCCCATTAAAGTGTGGACCCTGTCATCATTCCTCACATGCTTCTACAGTCCGCTGGTATGAGCTTTACACGGCACAGAGTGTGTGTGTGTGTGTGCAACTGTGCGTATCTACATATGCTTCTTAAATCACAGTTAGTAAAATTATGACATGATTGATTTACAGTCACTCTGACGCAAATGAAAGCGGTTTGATTTTCTGTCAAGTCCCTCTGGAGTCAGGTTAAAGGACAAGTTCGGTATTTTACACTTAAAGCCCTGTTTTCAGATCGTTTCTGATGAAATACAATGGTTAAGATTGAAATTTGGACAAATGCTGCTGGCCCGAGAATTTTCGGTTTCTGTGGTAGCACCCCCCCCCCCCCCCCCCCACCTCCACAATGGTTGACAGTGCACTGGAATAATCCTTCCTAAAACGCATTAAACTTTCGTTTACAAAGACGTGAAACTCACCGAGTGGTCAGGGGTGTTCACTGATATGCTCACACAAAAATCGCTGCAAAAGATGCTTTCCAACAGGTTTTATCGTAGTTTTTGTCCAACTCCATTGACTTGTATTGGATGAAAAACTATGATAAAACCTGTTGGAAAGCATCTTTTGCAGCGATTTTTGTGTGAGCATATCAGTGAACACCCCTGACCAATTCTCGGGCCAGCAGCATTTGTCCAAATTTCAATCTTAACCATTGTATTTCATCAGAAACGATCTGAAAACAGGGCTTTAAGTGTAAAATACCGAACTTGTCCTTTAAGCTCTGCAGATTGACATTTAGTTGATCTGAATCGTTCTGGAAATGTAGAAAATGCATACGGCTTATTATTGGGGTGCAAGCCCCCTTAAAGGAATAGTTCACCTTTAAATTCTTTCATCATTAATACTAACCCTCATGACGTTTTTATTTTTTACACTGAAGCAGAAACCAGCTTTGATCTTGTGTAGGCTGCGTCCAAAACCTTAGGCATCTGACTTGTTGCAGGCAGCGTCTGCACATCAAGGTACCGCAAGAAACTCATTTCGGACAGACCTCTGAGGCAGCGTAATGGCTGAATGATCTACAACACAAATAGAGAGAGCTTTAGAAAGCAAATATTTAATTACTACAATAGTAGTTTCTCGCTAGAAATGACATCCAAAGTGGGAAAAGTAGGCAAAAAGAATTTACATTTACACACAAATTGACCACCAACCACTACTTTCAGATTCCATTTTTTTTTTTTAGCTCAATTGTCATGAAATGGATCACAGGATTGTGGGATATCATAGACAGTGAAGGATACATTTACATTTGTTCATTTAGCAGACGCTTTTATCCAGACTGACTTACAAATGAGGAATGAAGTGATTCATCATAAAGAGGCAATAAACACGAGAAGTGCTCGTGATACAAAGTTTCAGACATCATTTAGAAAAGTACAAACTAGAACAGGGAGAGATTAAGGAATAATGGTAGCATAGGGTAAGATTTTTTTTTTTCTTTCAGCAAGATGCAGTTAAGTGCTGATGGAAAATATACGTTTTAAGCAGATTCGTTGTTCCTTCCGGATAGGGATGGAAAGATCATTCCACCAGCAAGTAACAGTGAACGAAAACATTCTGGAAAGTGATTTCGTCAAGGTCAACTGGTCATCGAAATTGCAAGATTCCTTGCCAAACTTGATGGGATTATTGTTGATGAACCTAGCTGGATGGTGAAATTGCGGAGTACAGTCAGAGTGACAGAAAAGATGAGAAGCTTTGTCTTCTCTAGGTTGAGCTGTAGGTGATGTTCCTTCATCCGTGCCGAGATCCGTCTGAGATCCGTGCAACTACCGTTGGATCATCTGGTTGAAATGAAAAGTAGAGCTGTGTGTCATCAGCACAGAAATGACAGGACTGTATGCCTGTATAATGGGACCCAGTGATGTATAACGTACTGTATATGGAGAAGATGAAAGGTCCGAGAACTGATCCCTGAGGAACTCCCGCCACCAGTTGATGTGCTTTGGAGCCACCTTGAAAGACCTACATGCGAGGTAAGCTGATGATTAACAGTGTCGAAAGCTGCAGATATATCTGTAAGAATGAGAACTGATCATTTTGAATCAGCTTTCGCAATAAGCAGAGCTTCCGTAACCAACAGCACGGCAGTCTTCTGATTTCTGGTTGAAAATAACTCATTCAAGTGTTTTCACAATGAATATAGAATACATCTAAGCTTCCTTCAAAAATCGATCAGATGAAGGTATTTCAGTAGACAATCATTTGATTCGGACACGTCTTATTGTCTTCCTACCTCCCTACCCCCTACCACTGCTGAGCTACACACTTGACATTAAAGAACACAACAATGATGGCAACAGCGGACAAAGGATTTTGTATAATTTATTGTAATAAAGCAGAAACAATATTGAATGCTGTATTGTACATTATTTGAAGGTTATTTTTAAATAAATAGAGTGCAAGAAAGTGCACTGGTCTGGCTGAATTATTCATGGAGATATTGACTTGCCACTGAAAAACTGTCTGCTTGAAATGCACATTTTCACACAAATATCAGTGGAAGTGAGAGACTGAGAAAAAGATAAGAGAGAAAATGAGATAGCGAGCCAGTAAATGGGCTGTTGACCTGTTCGTCATACACTACGAATTACTGACAAGAATGTGAAAGAATAAAAGATGGCCCTTTCCTGTTAAAAAGACTAAGTTAGTTTAATTGCCATAGCAGATTTATTGCATTCTACTGTAATTCTGAGGGGTTTATAGAGGTGATATGACGTAAACGGGTGGTCTATAAATGAGTGACAGATAAAGGCCCGGGAGCAGTTGGTGTAATGTCTTTATTACATTTCTATTCCTCGCAATGTCCTCCAACAGGGCCTAGCTTGACAGGTGCTGTCAGACAGTTGGGACACCTCATTTCCCTCGTTTCCCTCTATGGTTCCTTCCTTCTCACTGGTGTCTGTTCACGCCAGAGTGCCACAATCAGTTTGGTTTATTTTAGACATCATTACTCACAATGATGAGGCAAAGGGACAGTTGTGAGAGTTCATGTTGTCTGCTCCCTGTCACTTTCCCCCTCATTTCTACAGGACAGTCATGAAAAACAGAGGAGAGAGAAAGGCAGCTGATGAGGGAGTTTTCTCAATGGAAACATTAAGTGGCCGCCGCAGCCATAAAAGAAAACACAACAGCAATAAAAAGCTGACATTTCAATTAATGGCCAACTGCTTCTGCTGAGAATTAAAAGGGAATCGTCACAATCTATCTTCCTCCAAGCCCACCTGTGTCACGAAGCTTTTATAGCAGAGCACAGAATGTTTCCTTAATCACATCCATAGGGAGAGACACTTCGACTGGTGGCTCATGCATGCATCACGCTGTCAGATGCCGGCTACTCTCCAAAAGTGTATTCCTAGTTAAATTTCAATGGAAAAATTGCTAAATAAAGCGAGTTTGGCAGAAGCTCTATCCTCACATCCTCTCATAGATGGACACCAGGTGCTAAAAGACATGAGAATCTATTAAAAATAAACTGCTTTTGGGAAACTGCAGTTTTAATATGGTTGTAATGGAAGAGCTCAGTCTAATAAAGTGCATGAAACAATAAGCCCTCTACTCTGCTGTCTTAGTTGAGCTCAGCTCGTAAAAACACCCTGAGAGATTTCATTGGTCTATAGTCATCTGGTTGATGCCTGGGTGGCTTCAGTTTACAGGTTCAATAATGTGTTCAGTCATGCGACAAACATGAATTTAAGAGCAATCAGGAAAGTGATTTGAAGGCTGTTGTGGTCTTTTAATGTAATCGCATAGAGCCACGGGTAACTAACTGTAAGTAATTTAAACGAAAGCAAAACAATCATTATGGTGCATGAATTTGATTTTTTTTTGCTATATTTATAACCTCACAGTTTTCCCGAAATCTTAATAAATTCTAATTGTTTATAAATGTAGTAACTTTTTACTTGAAATCTGCAAACCTACTTAAATCTTCATTTCTGCTTCAGTGTCAAACGTGATCCATTGAGAGAAAATTTGGCATTTGAGACCCGTCCTACAAATCCTCGGGTTAGCACTGCAACTTTAGCCAAAGACACATGAGAGGTGACGCTGAGATTGAAGAGACATCTGTGTGCGCATGGGGTAAAAGATTTAAAGAGCCACGCGAGTCTGCTGTTGTTAACATTAAGTCAATGGAAAGTAAATCCGAGCTCTGAATTCCTGTGACTCGCAGGCCACGGTGAGCACATCCAAATATAGGAATGAGCTGTTATTCATTTTCTTGCATCACGTCTCTCTTTAGTGAATTCAGTTGAATGGTGACCCACTTTGGTTTATTTTTCATGCACGCTCTATCCTTGAAAATACCATTTGCATTCACTTTATCTCATGTATTGCTTTATTAAAAGCTAAAGTGTGTTGTGTTTTTATTTATTTATATAAAGACACTTTCTCCAATTCCAGTTTAATAAGCCATTTGTAGGTTGTAAATACTGTAGCACTACATTTTTTTTTTTTTTTTGAGCATCCCAACCAGCTCAACAGCAAAACTGGTGCAACTAATGGTGAGTTTGTCCAACCAATAACAGATGAGGGGAGTGATTAGGAAAACCCGTTTGAAAACGATCATTATTTTTGAAATTCATTTGGGTTGCACACTTCAGCTGTAAGAGAGGATCAGTATACGCTATGAAGGAATTTAATTGAATAAGAAAATGAATTGTTTTACCATTCAATGGTAATTTAATCTTAACAGGAGGCTTTATCTCTGTCCTTAGAGGCTTACGTCCAGAGTTGCTTACTGTGCGTTATATTGACATAATTGTTTCCACTCCTCCAACCTCATTGTGTGTAAACTATGCCCTTGGGTCTTTTCCTGGTCTCCTCCTCTCATCCTCAAGACTTTGCTTCCTGACGCACGACTACAGCCCTTGAATAAACCAATTGAGTGTGTTCAAGGATATCATTAACATGCTGCTTTCTCTCCACACAGAAACCTAATCTCGCCACAGTCGGCCTCACATCTAAAGACGCAATATAATCCACAAATTATATATATTTTGTGATTGATTGATGTATTCAATATTGATCTAATCACTGGAATCAGCAGAAAGGTCATTGATGAGGTAACTAACTAAACACTGAGGCAACCGTTGAGGTATTCAATGAGATCACAGGTCACTGATGATTTGATCAAAGTGGATTCTGGTGAGGTCATTCACTGATTAGTGAAGTCACTACTGACCTCAAATAACTAGTTCATATATGTCACGAATGTTACGAATTAACTTTTAGATTTTTTTTTACCTGGTAGTTATTAAAAACACGTACTTGATTGTTATTTGTGTACTCTGGTGATCAATATCAGTTGTGGTTTGTTGCAGTAATGAGCATCTTCTAAGAGCTGACACATCTGTAAGCTCTGAAACACAGTAGTGACACGTCCATCACCAGCGCAGCTGCTGCTAGATGAAATCCCAGAGTGCCTTGCCTGTCTGTTCCCTCCTACAGCGGGCATGCGTGAGTCTTGGCACCACTGAACGTACATCAACAACATGGCGATCAGAAGGAGTGATCCCCATGTGAACGAGCCTGCTCTGAACAAAATATTTTTGCCAGTTTCATAAAGAGTCTGGAGAGTCAGATGTGGGACAAGAAGAGACGTGACTCACCAAGGGCTTCATTTTTGTGCCAATGAATATCATTAGCTATCACAGCTTCTCTAATCAGTCTCCAGGAATATTCTCCACAAGCCGTGCGCCGAGCTTCCTCCGCCCCCTTGTCAACCCTCATTTTCATTTAGACTGTGCCAGCACTAATGCATAAATTTTGAATTCCTTTTATTAAGAGGCTTGATTAAATCACCCAGGGAAAGTGGCTGTTTTGCATGCAGGCTGTTGTACTTGATTCTGATGGAAGAGCCTTAACCTTTGTCTGGGTTCTTCTTTTGAGACGTAAATAATGTAGACACAACTGAACATCAGCTCAAGGCTTGAATACACTACGTGACTTTTAAAATCGGAACAGATTTTAAAGTACTAGGCATGATACAGTTGCTGACAGGGCATCATATTATAAACTAGAGGTTTTCAAACTGGGGTCACAGGAATTATTTCTTTTTTTAAATAAATGAAATATTAAAAATAAATAATTTATTAAAAAATCTGATTTTAATAAAGTGAATCAAATAAATAAATATTAGAATAACAAAAATAGTATCTTAATAAACTAATAACAAACAAAAAAAATTCCTGTAACTCAAACAGTAGAGTGTTGGCGCTTGCAACGCAAAGGTCATGGGTTTGATTCCCAGGGAAAAAGCAAGAACTGATAAGAATGTAAATGTGTACCTTGAAATGCTTTGGATAAAAGCGTCTGCCAACTGCATAAATGTAAAAATTGATTGAAATTAATTATAAAAGTTACATGAAAATGGATCAAAACAAATAATACAAATGTAATAAAAATATTTTACACAGTATAGTGACTAGAAATAAAAACAAATATTTTCCAAATAATATTTTACATGTTTATAATATAATATTTATTTTTCTCAGTATTAATTGGGTTTTTATACATAAAAATGTATAGCTGCCTTTTAAATTTTAGGACGAGGGTTCCTCCTCACATCAGAGTGATTATATATGGGGGTCCTTGGCATCAGAGTGATTATATATGGGGGTCCGTGGCATCAGAGTGATTATATATGGGGGTCCGTTGCATCAGAGTGATTATATATGGGGGTCCGTGGCATCAGAGTGATTATATGTGGGGGTCCGTGGCATCAGAGTGATTATATGTGGGGGTCCGTGGCATCAGAGTGATTATATGTGGGGGTCCGTGGCATCAGAGTGATTATATATGGGGGTCCGTGGCATCAGAGTGATTATATATGGGGGTCCGTGGCATCAGAGAGATTATATATGGGGGTCCCTCACATCAGAGTGATTATATATGGGGGTCTGTGGCATCAGAGTGATTATATATGGGGGTCCGTTGCATCAGAGTGATTATATATGGGGGTCCGTTGCATCAGAGTGATTATATATGGGGGTCCGTGGCATCAAAGTGATTATATATGGGGGTCCGTGGCATCAGAGTGATTATATATGGGGGTCCCTCACATCAGAGTGATTATATATGGGGGTCCATGGCATCAGAGTGATTATATATGGGGGTCTGTGGCATCAGAGTGATTATATATGGGGGTCCGTGGGATCAGAGTGATTATATATGGGGGTCCGTGGTATCAGAGAGATTATATATGGGGGTCCGTGGGATCAGAGTGATTATATATGGGGGTCTGTGGCATCAGAGTGATTATATATGGGGGTCCGTGGGATCAGAGTGATTATATATGGGGGTCTGTGGCATCAGAGTGATTATATATGGGGGTCCGTTGCATCAGAGTGATTATATATGGGGGTCCGTGGCATCAAAGTGATTATATATGGGGGTCCGTGGCATCAAAGTGATTATATATGGGGGTCCCTCACATCAGAGTGATTATATATGGGGGTCCATGGCATCAGAGAGATTATATATGGGGGTCTGTGGCATCAGAGTGATTATATATGGGGGTCTGTGGCATCAGAGTGATTATATATGGGGGTCCGTGGGATCAGAGTGATTATATATGGGGGTCCGTGGTATCAGAGAGATTATATATGGGGGTCCGTGGAATCAGAGTGATTATATATGGAGGTCCGTGGCATCAGAGTGATTATATATGGGGGTCTGTGGCATCAGAGTGATTATATATGGGGGTCCGTGGGATCAGAGTGATTATATATGGGGGTCCGTGACATCAGAGAGATTATATATGGGGGTCCCTCGCATCAGAGTGATTATATATGGGGGTCTGTGGTATCAGAGTGATTATATATGGGGGTCTGTGGCATCAGAGTGATTATATATGGGGGTCCGTTGCATCAGAGTGATTATATATGGGGGTCCCTCACATCAGAGTGATTATATATGGGGGTCCGTGGCATCAGAGTGATTATATATGGGGGTCCCTCACATCAGAGTGATTATATATGGGGGCCTGTGGCATCAGAGTGATTATATATGGGGGTCCGTGGCATCAGAGAGATTATATATGGGGGTCCCTCACATCAGAGTGATTATATATGGGGGTCCCTCACATCAGAGTGATTATATATGGGGGTCCGTTGCATCAGAGAGATTATATATGGGGGTCCGTGGCATCAGAGAGATTATATATGGGGGTCCCTCACATCAGAGTGATTATATATGGGGGTCCCTCACATCAGAGTGATTATATATGGGGGTCCGTGGCATCAGAGTGATTATATATGGGGGTCCGTGGCATCAGAGTGATTATATATGGGGGTCCCTCACATCAGAGTGATTATATATGGAGGTCCGTGGAATCAGAGTGATTATATATGGAGGTCCGTGGCATCAGAGTGATTATATATGGGGGTCCGTGGCATCAGAGTGATTATATATGGGGGTCCGTGGCATCAGAGTGATTATATATGGGGGTCCCTCACATCAGAGTGATTATATATGGAAGTCCCTCACATCAGAGTGATTATATATGGGGGTCCCTCACATCAGAGTGATTATATATGGGGGTCCGTGGCATCAGAGTGATTATATATGGAGGTCCGTGGCATCAGAGTGATTATATATGGGGGTCCGTGGCATCAGAGTGATTATATATGGGGGTCCGTGGCATCAGAGTGATTATATATGGGGGTCCGTGGCATCAGAGTGATTATATATGGGGGTCCCTCACATCAGAGTGATTATATATGGAGGTCCGTGGAATCAGAGTGATTATATATGGAGGTCCGTGGCATCAGAGTGATTATATATGGGGGTCCGTGGCATCAGAGTGATTATATATGGGGGTCCGTGGCATCAGAGTGATTATATATGGGGGTCCCTCACATCAGAGTGATTATATATGGAAGTCCCTCACATCAGAGTGATTATATATGGGGGTCCCTCACATCAGAGTGATTATATATGGGGGTCCGTGGCATCAGAGTGATTATATATGGAGGTCCGTGGCATCAGAGTGATTATATATGGGGGTCCGTGGCATCAGAGTGATTATATATGGGGGTCCGTGGCATCAGAGTGATTATATATGGGGGTCCGTGGCATCAGAGTGATTATATATGGGGGTCCCTCACATCAGAGTGATTATATATGGAGGTCCGTGGAATCAGAGTGATTATATATGGAGGTCCGTGGCATCAGAGTGATTATATATGGGGGTCCCTCACATCAGAGTGATTATATATGGGGGTCCCTCACATCAGAGTGATTATATATGGGGGTCCGTGGCATCAGAGTGATTATATATGGAGGTCCGTGGCATCAGAGTGATTATATATGGGGGTCCGTGGCATCAGAGTGATTATAAATGGAGGTCCGTGGCATCAGAGTGATTATATATGGGGGTCCGTGGAATCAGAGTGATTATATATGGAGGTCCGTGGCATCAGAGTGATTATATATGGGGGTCCGTGGCATCAGAGTGATTATATATGGGGGTCCGTGGAATCAGAGTGATTATATATGGAGGTCCGTGGCATCAGAGTGATTATATATGGGGGTCCGTGGCATCAGAGTGATTATATATGGGGGTCCGTGGAATCAGAGTGATTATATATGGAGGTCCGTGGCATCAGAGTGATTATATATGGAGGTCCGTGGAATCAGAGTGATTATATATGGGGGTCCGTGGAATCAGAGTGATTATATATGGAGGTCCGTGGCATCAGAGTGATTATATATGGGGGTCCGTGGCATCAGAGTGATTATATATGGAGGTCCGTGGCATCAGAGTGATTATATATGGAGGTCCGTGGCATCAGAGTGATTATATATGGAGGTCCGTGGCATCAGAGTGATTATATATGGGGGTCTGTGGCATCAGAGTGATTATATATGGGGGTCCCTCACATCAGAGTGATTATATATGGGGGTCCGTTGCATCAGAGTGATTATATATGGGGGTCCGTGGCATCAGAGTGATTATATATGGGGGTCCGTTGCATCAGAGTGATTATATATGGGGGTCCGTTGCATCTAAACGACTGAAATCCCCTGTACTAAATAGTGTCTCTAAACTACGGCTGGAAGTTGTAAATAAAACAAAAATTATTGGAGAACCAAAACACCACTGCATGCTAACTCCAAAACTTACAATCAGTCTAATTAATTGCTGCCAAAAGTAAGTTAGTGAGTCAGAGCTGAACAAAATATAAGCAAGATGTAAGGCTCCTTTTTACCCTAGCACATTTTTTCCCCATTAGCAACTGAAATACACCGAAAGGGAAGCACAAAATCACTCTAAAGTGGCAATGAATTAGCATTATAAATCATTAGCATTAGTCATCTGCTCTAATATCAGAATACAGCAACAAAATAAGAGACATAGAGAAATAATGAGATGTCTCAGATGCAAAACAAAGCTCAGTCGTGAGATTGGAAATGGATTACACACAATTGTTTGTATCATTAGCATGTAATCGCTTTACATCTGCACACAAAATAAAGCTTTACCATTGACATTTTGCCATTGTTAGCCATTAAAGCAAAAATGATAAGAGAAAGGCCACAGTACCCACATCACAACTGTTCATAACAGAGGCATAAATATGAAGCAATATTGTTTCAAGCAATACTGAGAAAGTTCTGTGATGAAGACTTAAAGGGATAGTTCACCCAAAATTGAAAATTCTGTCATCATTCACTCACCCTCAAGTTGAAGAATTTTCATTTTTGGGTGAACTATCCCTTTAAGTCTAAAAAAGAAAGATAAGTGCTAACATGATAGCAAAAATATAATGTTAATGTTTTAGGTGATGAAACTGACAGAAAGTTATTTAATCATACAGCAACAACATCCTTCTTTATTCTTCATTAATGTTCAGCTCATCTTTTTTTTCTTTTATTCCTTTACTTTCTTCTACGCTTCTCAGACTAAAACAATGGGCTGATGGGTAATCATATTATTCTAAAGACTTTGGATTGAAAAATGTTGTTACTGTGGGTAGTGTGTATTGTGAACTAATGATAGCAAAACTGCCAGGAGGGAGCATACAATATGCATACATTAGATAGCAAACGAGTCTGCTGTGAATAAACAGAGAGATATGAAATCTGCTTAGCATAGGGAGAAAAATGATTTCAAATCACTTTCAGACACTGCAAATACTTTATCGCCGCAAATACGTTTATAACGCTACTAATTTAATTGGCTGGGACCAAAACCAGTAAGGTCATGAATGACAGGTTTATGTGGATTAATTTGATAATTTGCAGCTGTGATTAAATAAGACATTTGTGACCCTGGATCACAAAACCAGTCATAAAGTCGCACGGGTATTTGTGGCAATAGCCAACCATACATTGTAAGGGTCAAAATTATAGATTTTTCTTTTATGCCAAAAATCATTAGGATATTAAGTAAAGATCATGTTCCATGAAGATATTTTGTAAAGTTCCTACCATAAATATATGAAACATTTATTTTTCTGAGTGAATGCAGCACAATCGTGAACATAAATGGACAACTTTAAAGGCGATATTCTCAATGTTTAGATTTTTTTGCAGCCTCAGATTCCAGATTTTCAAATAGTTGTATCTCAGCCAAATATTATCCTATCATAATCAATGGAAAGCTTATTTATCCAGCTTTCAGATGATGTATAAATCTCAATTTCACAAAATTGACCCATGTGACTGGTTTTGTCACATTTGTATTTAAATTACAAAAAAAAAGTAATTTTTTTTGGAAAGTGAAAATATGGATCAGATTGCACAGTGTATAGTACGACACATCATATAAGTTCACCTCAAAATAAAAATTCTGTCATTATTTACTTATTTTCATGTTGTACCAAACAATCTTAGAAATAAAGCATCCAAAAATGAGGTTATCACAATCATGCAATAGACTAGAGAGACCGCGTATGGATGCAAATAAAGAACCTTTATTTATTTATTTTCGCTATTATTATTTTTTTAGTTTTTCTGTGGAGCACAAAATGAAACATTTTTTATAAAGGTTTCTCGCTGCTTTCTTTTATGCAAAGAGAAGTGGATGGCGACAAGGAACTCTCAAAATTTAAACACGTATAACAGGCTTACCATAGTGAATCAGGGTAAGACAAAAACACGTTTTGGAAGAAGGATTGATGATGCATTGACTCATTAAAATGGAGTTAATTTTGAACAACAAAAAAATAACTCTGCGTTATCTCAGGCCATCATCTTTAGATAAGCTCATTTATGGATTTAATAAGCATCTTAACAGTCTCCAATAGAGCAGGTAAACACCTTTTCACACTCTCCCACTCTCCCACTCTCCTCACCCACATGTCCATCAACAAAATGAGTTCAGACAGGCAGACGACAGATGAGACTCAAAAAAAGGAAGATATTAGGAGCCGAGTAACCATTAAATGGGGGGAGAAACTGTCAGGATTTGCTAAATGGCAAAAGCCAGCGCACGGGCCCGGATGCGCACAACACATTTGTCAGAAGTGATAATGCGCAGGTATGCAAAAGTAATGCTAATCATGTTATCTGCTACACAGTGGAGAAACCGTCGTGTGGCTGAACAGTGATAAAGTAGCAGTACAGACTCTGCATTTACATTCAAACCACAGAGATAGAAATGTGAGAGAAAAAAAAGAAAAATCCTGATTCAACAAATTCTTTCACCTACTTTACATTCGCTTCAGAGTTATCAGCAGAGTCAGCTCATTTAATGCCTGACTCAAAACCAGAGAGCCTTAATCCGGAAAGTACACCCTGATGGCCTTGCCCATCACTTAACACTGGACTATGATACACATGTGCCTTCAGGGTCTTCACACTGGTTTTGGTCATGGTAATCTCGTGTGTTGCGGTGTAGATCACTGTAACTCACTCAATGAATTGCAGCAGTGTTTTTATCTTGCTCGGTTTGATGATTTGTGCTTGTTGGAATCAATTAAAATGAGAATGCATATTAATACCAAAAAATGTAATGTTAAATGATATCAATATTACATACGTTGAATAGTAATAACCATATTTGAAATGTCACCAACCATTTATTTAATTGATATATTATATAATTAAGCTACCGTAATTTTTTGTAATGTTTCTAAATCTCTTATGCTCAACAAGGCTGCATTTATATGATAAAAATACAGTATTATTGTGAAATATTTTTACAATTTAAAATACCCGTTTTCTTTTTAAATATATTTTAAAATGTAATTTATTCCTGTGATGCAAAGCTGAATTTTGAGCAATATTACTCCAGTCTTCAGGGTCACATGATCCTTTAGAAATCTATATTTGATCAATATAAAGATCAAAACAACAATTTATTTAATCATTTATCTTTTGTAACAATGTGAAAGTATTTAATGCATCCTGGCTGAATAAAAGTATTCATTTCTTTAATGTCCAGGAACATAGATCCAGGAAAATGTCTTGGCAAAATCATGGTGACCATAAACAGTGACAATTCAATTCAAATTCCAACTCATCGATTGGCTCATTCATAAATTGTGAATTTTGCTCAAACATGAGCCAAATGTTAGTTTGAAATAAACTGGTGAAGGAAGGACTCGAATGTATAAAAAAATGCACCCATAATGAGTTCAAGGACGCCAAGATGAGTAAGCTTTAAAGTTCACTTAAACAAGTGTGTCATAGAGCTCTAGATCTCACAGTGTGAGTCAGTGAGAATGCAGGCAACCAACATACGAAAACAGGAAGTCCAGCGGGGCGTTCCGGCAGGATGAGGAAGAGGCCATCAGGTGGAGGTGACTGTGCTGATGTGGATGAGGAAAACCATTCCCAGGAAGGTCTGTGACTGAGGAAAAGAGCACTCAAAGGATGCAGAACACACGTTTATGAGCCAACATCCATGTTCTGTTGCGTTTACTTTCAGACCTCTATTCATAAAAGCTGACAAAAACATTCAACATTTGCTACTATATGCAACTACATCCTGTGGGTGTACAAATCACAACATTTGAAATGCAAAGCAGATTTGGAAACTGTAGAGGAAGACAAAAAATGTAATAAAGGAAAGGAAAATGGCAGCATTTACATTATTTATTGGATATGGAACTAAAAAAAAGAATTTGGGTCATGGATTTAGATCATATGCAAAAGCAAACCACCAGCTTGCATTCAGATGCTGTCAGTGAAACTTCGGACCCAGAATTCCTGGCAGCGGTTCTGAGGTCACGCAGCCAAGAGGTTTCTTCATTTCTCTCAACGGGACCGCAGAGGTTCATCGTCGTCTCAGAGCACATTCTTGATCTCCCATTAGATCAGACCACTGACTGGACCTCAGAGGAGAACAACAACTGAGGCCTTCTGGGAATCTGAGAATATATTATTAACCACAAAAAACATGCATAACCCTTTCATTACAAATACATCAGAAGGAATCGAAAATTCTGTATATTGTCTGTAATTATTCATATATCTTTGTTAGATAAAAGAATGATTTTAAAACACAATACCAATTTGACATAAAAAGCATGAAAACCATCAATCAATTGATTAAAGTCCACTATTTTCATGTACTGTAGTAATAGACTACACCTATAGAACATCCCTGATGATCCTGGAGCAAAATTCCAATTAACCAATCAGATTTGAGTTTACTTAGTCAGGTTTAAGCTTATAACCAGGGTTAGTTACTTCAACATGGGTGTTATTCACATATATCACTTATAACCAGGGTTAGTTACTTCAACATGGGTGTTATTCACATATCACTTCCCTCTGATTTTAGGGATAACTTATGGGTAGGGTTAGGACTACATCTTCGGAGCATTTGGGAACCTCACTGTTAGATTTACAAGATCTCGTTTACCAATAGCGCCCTCTTCTGGTTACAACTGCCAATGCAGCAACAATGAAGAGTTCTTGCATAAACGTCCTTTCTGAATATGGCATTTGTTTTTTTTAAAGAAATTAATACTTTTAATTACTTGGTAACAATAGACGTCTTAAAAAACGAATACAATGCTGTTCTTTTTAACTTTCGATTTATCAAAGAATCCTGAAAACAAATGTTTCTCTACAAAAATATTAATATTTTCAACATTGATAAGAAGTGTTTCTTGAGCAGCAAATCAGCATATTAGAATGATTTCTGGAGGATCATGTGACTGAAGAGCGGAGTAATGATGCTGAAAATTCAGTTTTGCCATCACTATATTATATTTCAAAATATATTAAAATAGAAAACGGTCATTATAAAATGTAATAATATTTCACAATGTTTGCTGTTGTTACCTTCATTTTTAACAAATAAACGCAGCCTAGGTGAGCAAGAGACAAACATTTAAAAAAAAAACGTACCGACCATTACAGTACAACGTACGTTAATGTACTATTTAATGAAAGCAAGGTAATGACTTTGGTCTCTCAGTGTTGCATTCAAACTGAAATACAGATCAATAAAAGACAGATCACAATGGAACGCATATTGTGTCAAAGTTTTCTTTTAATCAACTCTTAACTGTTGCATAGACATGTTTCATAACTACTGAAGAAGCTGGTAAAACCCACTACAGAAACATGGCTTCCCAGGTAAACATTACATGTTGAATAAGAAAGTAGAAAAAGCCCTTCACTTTACCTCGGAAATACACAATTATCCCAATGATATGGAAGCTCGTTTTCGCCACAGAATATATATATAAAAAAAAAAAAAAAATACAAAAGGTAATTCTGACTTATTATCTCACAATTCTGACTATTCTTCTCGAAATTACGAGATATAAACTTGAAAATCTGAGAAATAAAGTTGCAGTTGCGAGAAAAAAAGTTGAAATATATATATATATAAAAAAAGAAAAATTGTGAAATATAAAAGTCCAATTCTTTGTTAAATTTTTTCCGCAATTCTGACATTTTAATGCGAGTTTATACAACACAAGCTTCCGTAAAACGTTGGTATGTTTTCAGATAAAAAAAAAAGCTCTTAAATAGCTAAACTAGAGTTCTACAGGAGACAGCATCTTGACAAGATACAAAAAAAAGACGTTTGACAAAAAGTATTAAAAGATCTTCAAAGATTTAAATTATTGTAAAGGACTTAACTAGGAAACAAAGATTTTGTTCTTAAAAAGCAACAAAGTGTTTGGGAAACGGCCTTATACAGACAGCGTCCGGGTCATTCCTTTCTCGTATCTTCTCAGAGGAAGCTTCGTTTGCTTCGGTTCTGAACTAACACTAAAACGGCCCAAATTATTCCTCAGAAACGCCTTCGAATTAAGCAAACCCAGGCTTCCTCAAATCAAAAAGCTGACCAGTTTACATCAGCTTCGAACGAGGTAATAAAACCATAAAAGCAAAAATATCAAAAAGAAGAAACTCAAAGATATTAAAAAGCCTGGCACAGTTTTGGTTCAGCTGAAATGGGTCAGTAATGTCACATCTGGTGCTGCAGGATCTGTATCTAATGCGTGCTATTGACATACTTGCACAGATGTTTCACCCACTGGAACTGTGGGATACGCACACAACCTAAAATCCACATACACACCCTGATCCACAGAGCGAAGTAGGCCGACTCGCATGTAAACCACAAGAAACGCTACACTACTCCGATCTAGCCTTCAGTCTTGACAATGCTCAACCACAGCCATCCTTACCCAGACTCCACCCTGAGTGACCCAACCCGGCTAATAACACACGCAGAAAAGACATCATTAAGTGCTGCGATAACTAGGATGTGGTTATTCACTCAGAACAAACCTCACTGAAGTGTGTCATTCGTATTGATATATACATACATAACTGAACTGAAAGTACAACTCTCATTATAAAAGGTAAACAAACAAAAAAACAGGTGTAGATTTTCCCCTCTGTTTTATACAAGTATTTTAAAAGTAGCTAATAGCTCTTCCCATATCAAACTCTCTATTCACTAAAGTGCTCTCACATTCAACTAACGATGAAAACCATAAACGCAACAGTATAGCTATGCAAGAGTGAGATACCAAATATAAAGCTATTTAGACCTTGCAGAGCACTAACAAGAAAAAGTTTCTTTAAAAGAAAAAGATTCAACAATCCTCATCGAAAACGTTGATCCTAAACAGCGTGATGTTTCAATGTTTAAAGGAGATAATAAAGTGAAAAGTGTGTATGTGTGTGTGACCAGATGCCGTCTGGCCTGCTTTGCTCCAGTTGTTCTGCTGGTGTGGAGAGTCTGTAACACTGAGTCACTGAAGGGGGGGTTTGCTCTCAGTATTTAGGTACTTTGGTGTAATCCTCCTGTTGGACGCTCTTGCACAGGCACATGGACAGGATCATCCCTAAAAGCTGGAGTAAGCACAATAGACAGAGATCACAATCTGCTCCCCCACCTCTCTCACACACACAGAAACACGTTTACAAGCTAATGGCTACATTTATGCTGCAAGTCTTAGTGCTCAATTTCGATGAACTGATTTCGATTTTTATTATTTATTTTTTATATACCAATATCAGATTCCAGTGCGAACAGATCACGGCCCTGAACTGACTTTTTGGTCTCTGAAGCGATACCACACACACGCATACTGTACTGTTCAAAAGTTTGGGGTCAGTACGATTTTAAAAAAAAAGAAGTAATTAATACTTTTATTAAACGACAACTTAAAATTAATCAAATCAAAAGTGACAGTAAAGCCATTTGTAATGTTACAAAAGCTTTCTATTTCAAATAAATCGGGATGCAAGATATATCGGCCACCATATCGGTCTCGGTTGATACATTTTTTATGTTATCGTTATCAGCACGATAAGAAAACTTGGCCAATATATTAAAGCCGATAAATAATCAGCTTAGAGACACTTCAGATGCGCGCTGTTCGCCATGATGGTTATCAATTGCTTGAAATATGATTGGAATGAAAATACGGTTCAGTGCAAGTCTGTCATATAGGCTACTTAAAATTATAATGAGAACTATAATTGTGTGCTTGGGACATGGATTTAATGGAGAGACTTTTGTTTTTGTAATCAGGCTCTCAAAAATGATATAAAAATTTGGATTTAGATTTGTCGGTCAATATATCGGTTATCGGCTTTAGAATATATAGAATTATCGGTTATAGGTATCGGTTAAAATGCTCATATTGGTGCATCCATACAAATAAATGCTGTTCCACTTGAACTTTCTATTCATCAAAGAATCTTGAAAAAAGTATCACGTTTTGCACAAAAATATTAAGCATAAACACAACACTGATAATGTTGGAATGTTTCTTGAGCACCAAATCAGCATATTAGAATCATTTCTAAATCTTAATAACCTCAAACTTTTGAACAATACTGTATATTTCCAATAAATGTAATTCAATTATTTGTTTGACCATATTTTGATCATTTAAGTTAGCTATAATTAATAAAAAAATTATAATTGAATATAAATTCAAACAAAAAATAATTGGTTTTGGTTTTTAGTGTCTAATGTGCAAAAAATTTAAAAAAAAAATTTTTTTTTTGAATGGGACACCAAAGTGCACCGTATTTGTGGAAAGTGCCAAAATAACAGAAATGAAGGTTAACGAAAGACACAGTTAGTTGAATTGGGAATGCATTTCACGAGATATGCTTTCTAGATTTACCTCAATCACTGCTATTCCGATACAGACTCCCAGAATAACTCCACAGTTCCTCAGGAGCCAGTCCTCCACACTGGATACACAACCCTGCAAACAGAGAATGGAGACAAATGAAATAAGCAGAACAACTGGGAAAAAGAGTGAAACGAGATATGCGTGGTTTGGAAATGATCCTAAACTGACAGAGCTCTGCAAAGATAGCATCAGAAGAGACTAACTGAACATGCCAAACTCAAGCTTGGCCAACAGTCAGTGGTCTCGTTTACAGGAAACATTTTGATTTACAGTAAACACTTTGTTCGCTTAGGGACTGTTCGTTTTTTATTTAAGGGGCTACCGGAGGAGTTTGGAGATCTATAGTCAAAATAGACTAGACCCTCCCTTCGCCAGCAATACATTTTTCTATGACCCCCCAAAATGATTATGAAAAAGGGCATGACCCTCCCCAATAATTTATTGATTGATTACTTATTGATTACACTTGGTTGTACAAAAACAATGGCTATCTGAACATCTTTGCCATGACAAACAACTTAACCTCTACTTTCTCATCTTACACATCACACTCCACTGTTATGGTGGCCATTTCAGTAGATTTACCCACTAACATTTGGCGCGTTTCCATTACAGATTTGCGCTTTTTTCTAAATGTCGACAAAAAACTATTGCGAAATGACGGCGTTTCCATTAACCGATGTTATGCGACTAAAACTTAATTTTTTCCTCTCGCGATCAGTAAAATCATTCCAAAATGGAGGTTTATGTACTAATCCCAGCCACTTCACTAGCCATTATTATTATTCAAAGGAGATGTATCTGTGTTTTCCAAGCATTAATGGTAAGGAACGACCCTTATACTTGTGAGCAGCACATATGAGGAGTTTCTGGGTGTTTCTCCCTCATATCTGCTTCGAGGTCTTGGTTGCGGCATTTATTTGAGGTTTAGAATCCATTATTGCTGTAATTATTTTGTCTTATATATAATTCTTAAGAACTCTGTCTCGTATTCTGTCCAAACACACCGCGTCATCTACGTCAGGTGACCTGTAATGCGCAAAAACTGTTTCCATTGCAGTTTTGCGAAATATTTCTTTTTCGAATTGCCTGAAAAACCACCTCATGCGAGCGTAAAAACTTTTTTGCGATAAATGGGAGTTTTTGCGAAAATTATGCGTTTCCATTGGGCGTATTTTCAATTCGCAATTTCAATTTGCGCAGTTTGAAGGGTAATGGAAACGCGGATACTGTTGTTGAAAGACATTAAGCATGGAAACTAAAATATGGTAGTATCGTGCAACAGCGCACATTCTATCAGTTGCAGTGCTGGCGCCTCAGTCCCAATACTGTAAAACTCGACGTACAATCACATCACATTTGAATGCAGCGGTAGAGTTACACTCACAGGACACTGCACTTATTCGCAATCACAAAAGTTCATTATTTGCTCGTGCTTTAAAGCTTTACCGGGTAAACATTTCATTGGCGTTCTGTTCTGACATGAAGCACTTTTTCTGAGCGTGTACGCCGAAGCACGCGTGCACTGTCAAACAGCGCCAAACTGGATTTTAGTTGGGTCAGACCCATCTGCTAGCGATGGGGGGCCGAGACTGAGAGAGCCACATGGAGCTACATGGGAAAATATGCACCAAACAAGCTACTTTGAAATTTTGCTGTTTTCATGACTACAAAAGTTGGATGACCCTCCCTCTAGACTAAAAAAAGTTGGATGACCCTCCCCTCAACAAAGAATAAAAACACATGACCCTCCCCTATTTTCCTCCGGTGGTCTATTCCATAAATACCGAACGGTCCCTTACTCAAACAACTAGACTGTGTATATGCTACTAATATGATACAGTTTCCAAATGAATTAATGTAACAGCATAATGGGAAAGCATTCAGAATTCCCATTTAAATGTATGTATATGAGGTCTGAAAACTGGCCTGGCCTTCGAGACCTAATGAGCAGAAGCACAGCCTGTACCAGAGTCATGAATCAAATCATTATTAATAAAAGTGCCAAATGGGAACTGAATGGGGACTCAGAAATACTGGCATGGACTGGACATTAGCTGTTCTCAGCCTGCTAACCATTCAGTCTACAAAGGAAACCCATATGTTGCACTAAAAGCAAAAGGAAGGAGGGAGAGAATGCGGCACAGATGGAGAAGGAAATCTCACAAGCGTGTGAAACACAAACGCCAGGTTTGAGAGAGAATTATTGCATTAGCAATGAGAACGGAGAACTACAAGGGTTGAAGTCTTAGCTATTGGGTTCAACACCAGAATCAGGAAAGTTTACACAGGAATCTGGATGTGTCAATGTGTGCAGTAAAGCTGTAAGTCTGTACCGTAGTGTGGACAGGCCAATCAGAGGACAAACTCTGACACAGGCCTGTTTCTTGAATATCCGTGCCACCAATGGAGTCATTTCTGCAGGAACATGGAAACAGAGTCTGAGAACCGTTCTTTATCAACACGTTCTCCGTCCAGTTAGATGGTCCAGTCCAACCACAGCACTTCATCTGTGAGAGAAAGAAAAAAGCAGGAAAGAAATTTTACACCACAGTAAAAACAACAACAAATGGTATAAAAAACATTAATGAAAATAACCTTAAAAAGCTGCTTGTTAATAAACAAGAGATAAAAAGCCACAATAAAAATCCTAGTGATCTTTTGTCATCTGAAAAATGCTTTTAACAGATATTACTGTAACTTCACAGTAGGGGAATGATGGAAAATAACATTGAAGAGGGAAACGGCAGACAATAGCTGAAGGAAAACCTTGTGCTCACCGTTCTCTGGAGATAATCCCAGGCATGCTCAGATGTCTTGTTATGACCGGTGTAGTTCACCAGAATTTTGTTCACAATAGTGGACATCTCTTGTCTCAGCTAAAAATAAGCACATGGAGAAATTTTAGGATGGATCTGCGATTCGAACTTTCCTGTGAACTGAATGACACCCATATAGGAATAACATA